>NC_136264.1:33834631-34352131 GCF_964187855.1 Myxine glutinosa | reverse complement strand
GGAGGTGATTCCATTTCTAGTTTGAAATTTGAAAACGCCATAACTCTGAAACCACGTGTCGGATGACGTCGTGCTCGCTGACGTTTTTATTCGACATGGGTATGCGAATACGCATGCCAAGTATGGGCTCGATCCGTTCAGCCGTTGCGGAGAAAAAGGGTTTTTTTGTGTTTTTTCACGGAAAACAAGATGGCGGCAGAACCATGTGACGTATGACTTCGAAAATTTTCGCATTCTGAGTTTTTTTTAACTAAGCATCTGGGGAAAAAAATCTCATTTTCGGGGGAGAAAAACTGTGTTTGACGAATTCTAACCTCTTAACGTTAGCATTTTTGATTTTTTTTTTTTTTTTTTTTTTGTATACAAGATCGAGGCTCGTGAGAGAGCGAAATACACATATACACATATACACATATACTCATACACATATACTCAATACACATGTTTTTTGTTCCCATTGCAAAGTTCTTTAGAATGAGCCATTCCTCAAATTTTTCCATTGAGCCGTTTCGGAGATACAGAGGGGCAAATTTGAAGGTGTTTTACAAGATGGCGCCCATACCACGTGACCTATGACGTCATCATTAGCATTAAAAAATTCTACGAGCCTAGCCGATCATTTGATGAAAATTCCCTGTCAATCCGACCAGCGGTTGCTGAGAAACTTAATTATGAAGTTTTCGGAGGTGCAAAATAGGGTGGAAGAATAATAATAGTGGAATCGCTCAAACCCGGGAATTGTTCTTCTTGATCATAATAATAATAATAATCTTCAGAAGGGCATATTTCCGAGCTGCCTCTATCAATGGCAATGCTTCTGCTACCATTCGATAGAGTTTTACTTCCTGCAACATCCTTTGGTATTATAATTATCATAGCTTGAAAGGATTCCTCGAAAAGAACGGAAAACGACATTCCTATGTAAAAGAATTGGGACCGGGGTAGGCGTGGCTATGACTGTCAATCAGCTTGATGGGGGCGGAGCCGCTAGACACATTTGCCTCAGTGTCGGCGTTATGCGTGATAATGTTATGTAGCATCAAATAATATCGGCAGAAATATCATGTCTCGGGAAATGCCTTGTTTTTCATTATTACATTTATGAAAATAAAATAATAACGAGGTACCAGTGCTATACACCGCACACGGGACACGTGATCACGATCCCTCCAGTCGCTGGTCAAGGTAAAAGCAAACCACGTGATCAATAAACCTTCTCGAGTCAAGGTTTCTCGGTGCCAGATTCGCTTCGTCGGCGCATCACTGATGGCGTCGTATAAACAGTCTGAACAAGGATTCCACGGGAATTGAATCTACTATAAATGTGTGTGTGTGTGTGTGTGTGTGTGTGTGTGTGTGTGTGTGTGTGTGTGTGTGTGTGTGTGTGTGTGTGTGTGTGTGTGTGTGTGTGTGTGTATATGTGTCATACTTTTTCACATCTATTAATTAATTACGTACTATTCAAATGTGCCTTTTAACCCTTAAGACTGCTGAGACCCTTAGACCGAAGACCCTTTAACACTTGACCCAAAAGACCCAGATGAACCAAAAGTCCCCGAGGACCCAAATCACCCAAAAGTCCCCGATGACCAAAATCACCCAAAAGTCCCCAAGGATCTAAAAGTCCTTGATGACCGAAAAGACCCACATGACCCAAAAGTCGCCGAGGACCCAAAATACCCTTGAGGACCAAAAACACCCATATGACCCAAAAGTCCTTGATGACCCAAAAGACCCAGATCACCCAAAAGTCCATGAGGACCCAAAAGTCCCCAAGGACCCAAAAAGTCCCTGATGACCCAAAACTCCCTGAGGATCCAGATGACCAAAAAGTCCCGATGAACCAAAAGTCCCTGAGTACCCAAAAAACCCAGATGACCCAAAAGTCCCTGAGGACCAAAAAGACCCAGATGACCCTGATGATCAAAAGTCCCTGAACACCCAAAAGTCCCCAAAGATCCCCGAAGATGCAAAAGTCCCCAATTAAAATTTGGTTCAATGGACCAACGGGCCCCCTCGTTTAACAAATATTTGAACTGACATTTAGTGTTCCTTTCATCTTTGTTTTGGCATACTGCATCGCCTGGAGTGGTCACTGGTCAATTAATTGATATTTAAATATAAAGATCCTAGTTTCCTTTTGTCTATGCCCTATTAGTATTACCTATGGCTACTGGGGTTGGGGATTTGGGAGAGGGAGGTGAAAGCAGGTGGTGGAGGGGGAACAATTATGTTATTATTAAAAAATGAAAAATTATGCCAGACACCCTCAGTATGCCATTGGTGAGCAAGTCTATAAAGTTTGTGCTACAACATTTGTAAATCAGTCGTAGAACATCATCTACTCAAATATTATAATAACTAGCCGAAACCCGTGGAACATCCACGGAAGGGAGAATGTGGTGTATGGATAGAGTGTACCATTATGGATGGCATAGGGGAGCACTCATGGGATCTTCTTCTTCCGTTAAGCTCCAATTTTTTCTCTTTAAGTTACGTCCAATCAGTCCTCTCTGCTCGAAGTGCTCAGGCCATGCCTTCCCGCTCTCATACTTTTATTTCCGTTTGGTGTAGAAAGAGATTGACATATCGTTCGTCTGTTTTCAGCTCGTTATCTTAAAGCTTCCTTACGTCTCGCCACCTGCTACACCTCTCTGAGTTACGAGGATTTATGCAACGCACCCCGAGTATCGCAACGTCACTCCATTTAACTTTATTAAAATGACGATAAAGACGTTTCCTTATATATCCTAATTTAAAATGTTCAAGGGAATAAAAAGACCATTTGGTTCACACCACTCGACTGTCCAATCAGCCGACGGCTCGCTTCGCCTTCGCCCAGCAGACGCCAATACGATGGCGTCGTAAGATGGCATCGTATCGGCAGTTAATCGGATGCTTTTGGGCCCCAACGTCGGCTAATTCAGATTTTTCGAGTATGTCTGTACGGGATAAACAAAGAGCGCGGTTCGTAGATCGTAAATCCATTAGTGCCGTGGGCATCGGGTCACTGGGTGCGACGTAAAAGGGATAACAAAGTCGAGTCCTTACGGTATTATTATATAGATTATTCAGACGGTGTGCATTTCTGAGCTGGGCCTCTCTCAATGGCAATGACTGGAGTTTTACTTGGTGCAGAATCCTTTGTTATAATTTGTTTCTCCGGTTCATTTATACAGTTAAATATTTACAGATACTCTCTGAGAGCGTGTTCTCTCGTACTCAACCGAGGCCATCATAGTTTGGCAAGGCCACGCCCTTCCCCACGCTTACTCGATCAACCCTGAACCTTGCTATGCGCATGCGCAGATAAGAAAGTGAGTCACGTGTACAGTGTGTTTGACTAACGTCTTTTTGATGATATATAGTGATGTATTTTTGTCTGCCGAGAATCGACTCAAGTATTACCGAGGTCTTCCCATTTTCCAGAACCAGGATTTGGATACTACAGATAAATACTTATATCTTGTCTTGATAAAGTTCTTCATTGAAGTTGATTTTACAAAACTATTATTATCAGAGAGTGTGTTGGCACTGTCGACTCTACGTACTAACGCCGGGACGACGCGGATAAAAAATGTCGGCCCCACCCACTGATACAAAACAAAGGTTGGAGTATCTTTTCGTCCTCTCATAGTGGTTTATCGAGGACATTTGCATTTCGAGTGTATCATAAGTTTTATTGACACTTCAAGCGAACAAAACAGTAAAACCCATGAGAGTGTCTTTCACGTGTCCAGCCGTGCATAAATTCCTCTAGAGGCTCAGCCCCTCCCCTCTGTCCAAACCTTATTGGTTAGAGGGAAACCACACCAGTTATTTTGGCATTTCTAAGTGCAGGTCCTTGTGTGGCCTGAGGCTGGATGAAGACATTACTCTTTGAGAAACGAGCAATAAGACAGAGCTGCAAGATACAGTCAGGGCTATGTAAGACAATATAGGAACACATGTGCAGTGTTTGACATTGCTGACTAAGATATCATGACACTTTTGCTCCAAGATTGGGTATCCTCTGAGTACCTACCATTGTGTTATTGCACATTGTAAAAAATTGCAGAAACAAGTGAATAAAAAAATTTATGCTAAATTAAAAAGGCAATGTAGGGATGACAAACTGAAGTCTAAAAAATATCCTAAACAAGATAGAGATGATGTTGGTTTGAAGAGTAGCTAATGATGAAGTGTAAATGAGGCAGTGATGTCGGGATTGTTATGTGATGGCAATACTGTTAGCTACTCTAAACCAACATCATCCCTATCTTGTTTAGGATATTTTTTAGACTTTAGTTTGTCATCCCTACATTGCCTTTTTAATTTAGCATAATTTTTTAATTCACTTGTATCATATTCCAGTCAGGAAGTGACTCATTGTTGCCTGGCAACACCAAGTACTTTTGCTCATATACCAGTAGAAGCCGACAGACAAATTTTCAGTCCCCATGTTAAAGATGCATACAGAGAAACGATCCCTTATATAAAGGGAGGGGTGCTTTTCGCCTCCCTTGGATTAATCGATTACTTGATTAATCATTAAAACAAAAATAGGTACAGCCTTTACAGCCAAATCACTTGGTCACTGCCATGTCAAAATATCAGCTTCCTAGCTCAAAAGGTGCCTGAAATATTGCCCAGATGAAAAAGGAAATAAATAAGTACTTAATTAACTAACTCATCAATTAATTGCTTAATCAAAAAACCATTTCATTTTGCCATTTTTGCCAGAGCACTTGCTCACTATTGTGCCGAAATTTCAGCTTCCTAGCTCAAAGGATGGCTGAGATATCACCCGGACAAACAAACAAGCAAACAACCGGAGTGAAAACTGAGTTCTCCTTTTCAGCGTGCGTCATTACCGGGCCCCCTTTGGTGCCCAGCAATGACGCTATGCAGCGCCTGGAGATGGCATAGGAAAGGAGCGGTGTACAACAAGTACAGATACATTCAAGGTACACCGCCCCCATGCCAAATAAATAAATATCCTCTAGCGCAGCATTGCCAGGGAGCCTTCGGCACCGAGCGATACCGCCATGCATCTCATAGAGACTGTATTGGGAGAGAGAGGTGTACAATAACTGATTGATTCATTGCATAATTAAAATCAATGAATAATGAAAGTAAAATATTTTCTCAATCAATTGGCTAATAGCATACCTAAATCACCAGTGCTTTATCCGAAGCTGTAACTTTTTGAAAATTAATCAAGGCATTAATCAAAAAAATTAATCAATTAATGAATTAATAGTTAATCAATGAATTGATTGATCAATAAATAAAAAAATATCATTTATAGCCACATCACTTGGTCACTGGCATGTCCAAATATTAGCTTCCTAGCTCAAAAGGTGCCTGAGATATTGCCCAGATGAGAAAGAAAAAAATTGATTCATCTCTCTATAATGCAAGCAATCTCTGTGTGTCTGTGTGTCTGTCTGTGTGTATGTCTGTGACCGCTGTTTCTCGACAAACACTAGTCCGATCTAAGTGAAACTTGCCAGGTATATTGCTGGGGACCTGAGGATGTGCCTTTTCAAGGTTTGCTATTAATCGGACAAGTGGTGACCTAGTTATGGCCATTTATTTAGCAAACACATACGTTTTGTATGTGAACGAAGGAACAGCGAAGGACAAGAGCGAAGGAACGCCAAAGGACGAGAGCGAAGACCGAAGGAACGATGAAAGTTTGAATTTTTTTTTGCACGTACGGTCAAGCTACAGCGAAGGAACCACGTGTGTTTGTTGTTTCTGCCTCGCGGTTTGAAAAATTGAAAAATTGGCCATTAAAACTAATTTGCGATTAATCGTAACTGCGATTTTCGATCTTCCGGACAGTGAGGACTTAAATTCCGGACTTAGGGATAGTGACGACTTACTGTCTCGATTGTATCTTTCTACTATCTTACTATCTTATCTATCTTATCTATCTCATACTTACTGTCGATATACTTAGACGGGCACACACTAGTAATAAAAATAAATAAATAATAACGGTAAAATATGCCAGGAAACACCATCTTGCAAACCTCAAGGCTGTACTCTTCAACCAATCTCTGTCATCCGAGTCATAGTGGTACCTTGTCAAGTCCTTATTTGGTATATTATCCCTTCCATTCCCTTCCTTACCAACAATGGCATTATTGCATACTCTGGCCGAAATAAGACAGAACATCTAAACTCCCTTGCACCCACTGTCTACTGGACTCTGTGTCCTTCTCACACGAGAAGGTTGATAAAGTTCTGTCTGGCCTTCACCATACTTCGACAACGGGCTGAGATGGCATCAGTGTCTATGTTCTCAGATTCTGCTCTGCCATTATTGCTTCCCCTTTGTCTGCCCTATTCAGTCTGTCCTCCCTTAGCCACCTTCCATGCCCTGGAACAAGCTGTCCAGGGATGTAATGTAAAGTCATGGCATGCATCATTACTGCTGATGTCAAGTCTTTCCTGTTTTCAAACAGCCTCTGAGTTTGGAGTTTTTCGTCACTCAATCAAGAGGTCAGAACTGTTTCCCTGAACATATGTGGCATTCAAAGGCAGTCTTCATTCCTGGATTTCTGACTTCCTCGACTTGCACAGTTAATGTGCAGCTATCAATGGAGCCTTCTCCTCCTCTCTCCCAGTGGAGGCTGGAGTTCCACAAGGAAGAGCGTTGGGCCAAGTCTTGTTCCTCGTCCATATAACTGACCTCTCCGATGATCTGGAAAACTTCCAAGTATGTATGGTGGTATCTCCATGTGTCAGTACCACTGCAAGTCATATACCATTGGAATATTATGATAGAAATATATTACAACCATTCAAAAACATCCTTTGATTTTGAATGGGATCTCATGAGATTGTGATGAATTTATCTTTTTATCTTATTTATTTATATATCTTATTTTTACTTTTTACGGCATAGCCCATGGGGCAAAGCCGTCTAGAAAAGTGTTTGTCCGTCTGTATGTATGCATGCATGTATGTATGTATGTCCCCTCAAACATATACCAATCAGAGCTGAGGATCTGGTCACATGACAGGGTGATGTTATTGTGTCTGATGTCATTACGGCAGTACGGTGGATGACTCCACACACCGCCATTTTGATTTATATGCTCTTCAGGCTGAACATATCGTCGAACCTGTCATATATCACAATGTTCTACCTTTACGTTTACGCCATGTTCTACCTTTACGTTTTTCATTCTGTGTGAAACACAAACAAACCGATTGTTAAAATGAACATCAAATATCGAAAGCATCGGCGTTACGGCTCTTCCAACAAAATGGTACCTTTCGACCTTAGGCATATGACTCATCTTCGGACAGCTTCGGACAAATTAAGCCCAGGTTTCTTAATACAGTAGTGTATCGTTTCAGTATTATCGTTTTCGTAATAGTAATAATAACAATATAGTAAATATAGCCATAATACTTTAATCCCAATGTCGTGAATACAAAGTTAATGGCTTGAAGCGGTGTATGGTTCATGAATCAATGATTAGCGTTGTTCGGCACTAATATTAATTAATCGCAGAAGTAAGGAATTCACCTCGGTTTTTTAAATAGTAATATATCATTTTCGAAATAATGATAACGTAACGTTAGTATTATAGCCGGCGAAGCCGTCCTTCACCAGTCTTCACCAGTTGCGTATTATGTTGAAAAGCCAGATTTTGCTGGATCCTTTGAGAATTTCGAAGCTTTGACGCACCAAATCACTCCATGGAGGCTGCCATCTTGCAGATGCGGAAGTATGCATAAACAATTTATTGATAAAAAATTCAATAGAGGCTTTGGCTTCGCCGGCTCATTGCGGCTTTGCAGTAGGGTCATATTGTGGCAGACACGAAAGCTCACTGGCATGATGGCATCATTCCATGCACCAAGTGGGCGGCGGCCACGCCCGAGGGGTAGGCGTGGCCATGGGATATACACCGGGCGCGCAGCCCGGAGCGCTCCAGTGCTACAGTGGAGCTCTTGTAATAAAGACTCTTTGAACTAACCGCATTGTCCGCTTCCTCCTTGCTATACAAGTAGCGCGCGTACCACCGCGCATCATTGGTGACCCTCCGACGTTCTGGTCAGCCGTCGCTGACCACCCGAACCCGCCACAGCAATGGCAACCAACGCGGTCCAAATCAAACTCCCCGAGTTCTGGGAGGCTCAAGCCGAAGTTTGGTTCCTGCAGGCAGAAGCCCAGTTCCGACTTCGAGGCATCACGGTGGACGAGACCATGTACTGCCACGTGGTCACCTCCCTCAGGCCCGGCACGGCCGCTCGCGTCGTGTCGGTCCTGAGGAACCCACCGGCTGACGGCAGGTATGAGGCGATCAAGCGTCTCCTCCTCGCCACGTTCGGCCTCACGGTGGACGCACGGGCCGACCGCCTCCTGGACCTCCCCGAGCTCGGTGACACGCGACCATCGGTCCGCATGGACCATATGCTGTCGTTGATGGGTGACGAAACCCCGAATGCTCTATTCCGGGCGTTATTTCGGCGCCAGCTGCCGGCACGAATACGCCTTGCCTTGGCCGGTTCTGTGACGACGGAACCCCGAGCTCTCGCTGCCGAGGCCGACAGGTTCTTCGCGGCTTTGGACATGCAGGCGAGTTTTGGCGTGGCCGTCGCGAATCCCGAGGCTGATGCACACCTCATGGCTGATGCTGATGCACTCCTCGCGGCCGCCGCCACGCCCCGCCCACCACCGCCGCAGTGGAGAAAACCGCGGCCTCCGCCGCCTCCGCCACCAACCTGGTGTTTTTTCAACGCCCAGTTCGGCCAGGAGGCTCGGCAATGTCGCCCGCCGTGCTCATTCGGCAGGTCGGGAAACGCCCGGGCCGGCCTTCGGTAGTGGCACTGAGCGCCGGCCGTTCAAACAGCCTACTGTTCATCATGGACACCTTATCCGGGCGCCGTTACCTGTGCGACACGGGAGCGCAGGTGAGTGTCGTTCCCGCCGGTACGTCCGACAAGCAGACCGCGGGCCGGGGCCCCACGCTGCTTGCTGCCAACGGTACGTCCATTCGCACATACGGAAAACGCTGCCTTTCTCTGCGGTTCGGAGGGCAGGTTTTCCGGTGGTCGCTCGTCACTGCCGATGTGCCTATGGCACTGCTTGGCGCGGACTTCCTCTGTGCCAATGGCCTGTTGGTGGACGTAAAGCACAGAAGGCTTGTCCAGGCTGAGACGTTCAGCTCGCTCGCTTGTGCGCTGCCCGCCTCGTTGAGCAGCTCCCGGAGTGGCTCATCGAGCGGCTCGCCAAGCGGCTTGCTGAGCGGTTCGGTTCCGGCCAGTCTCATCTGTACGCTTCTGGCAGCGAACCAATTCACCCGCCTCCTCGCCGGCTTCCCGGCCCTCACGCAGCCCACCTTCTCGGCGGGGGCCGTCAAGCATGGGGTGGAACACCACATCCCCACCGCCGGGCCGCTGGTCTACGCCCGGGCACGCCGCCTCGAGCCGACGAAGCTCGCGGAAGCTAAAGCGGAGTTCACTACGCTGGAGCGGCTCGGCATCGTGCAGCGCTCCGAGAGTGCTTGGGCGTCGCCGCTCCACATCGTGCCAAAGCCCGGCGGGGGATGGCGACCGTGCGGGGACTACCGGCACCTCAACGACGCCACCACCCCTGACTGCTACCCCGTCCCCCACATTCAGGACTTCTCCGCCCGGTTGGCGGGCATGTCCTTCTTTTCAAAGGTGGACCTCATACGCGGCTACCATCAGGTCCCCGTCAGGCCGGAGGACATCCCGAAGACGGCGGTCATCACGCCATTCGGACTTTTCGAATTTCTTCATTCGTCAACGGCGTTTGTCGCCTCCATGGAGTGATTTGGTGCGTCAAAGCTTCGAAATTCTCAAAGGATCCAGCAAAATCTGGCTTTTCAACATAATACGCAACTGGTGAAGACTGGTGAAGGACGGCTTCGCCGGCTATAATACTAACGTTACGTTATCATTATTTCGAAAATGATATATTACTATTTAAAAAACCGAGGTGAATGCCCTTCGGATTGAAAAATGCGGCTCAGGCATTCCAGCGACTAATGGACAGCGTCTTGCGCGACTTGGATTTCATCTACGTCTACCTGGACGACATCTTCGTCGCCAGCGCGTCCCGCGAAGAGCACCTACACCATCTCCGCACGCTCTTCGAACGTCTGGGCCAGCATGGCCTCATCGTGAACCCCGCGAAGTGCCGGTTCGTCGCCGACATCGACTTTTTGGGGCACCGCATCACCAGGCACGGGGCCGTCCCCCTACCGGCCAAGGTGGAGGCGGTGAAGGGGTTTCCGCACCCCCGCACGATCAAGGGGCTCCAGGAGTTCCTGGGCATGGTAAACTTTTACCATCGGTTCCTGCCCCGCATCGCACAGCTCCTGCGCCCCTTGCACGAGGCCCTCCGAGGGAAGCCGGGCAAAGGTGACATTACCTGGACTGAGCAGATGGACGCGGCGTTCGCGGGCGCGAAGCTCGCCTTGGCTAACGCCACCATGCTCGCGCACCCGGCGCCCGCTGCACCGATCGCCCTCACCACCGACGCCTCGGACTACGCGGTGGGCGCGGTGCACAAGCAATGGGTGCGTGGTGCCTGGCAACCACTGGCGTTCTTCAGCCGGCAGCTTCGCCTGCCCGAACGCCGTTATAGTACCTTCGACCACGAGTTGCTCGGGCTTCACCTGGCGGTCAGGCACTTCCGCCATCTGCTCAAGGGCCGTGCGTTCACGGCCTTCGTCGACCACAAGCCACTGGTCTTCGCGATGGGAAAGGTCGCCGAGCCGTGGTCGGCCCGGCAGCAGCATCACCTCTCGGCCGTGTCCGAATATACAACGGACATCCGGCACGTCGCGGGGAAGGACAACCCGGTGGCGGATTGCCTTTCCCGGTCCGTCGCCCACGCAGTCCACCTTGGCATCGACTATGCCCGGATGGCGGCGGACCAGGCCGCCGACCCCGGCGTCCAGGCCTTGCGGACTGCCGTCATGGGCCTCCGCGTCACCGAGGTGCCGTTCGACGGCGCGGGCATGGCCCTCTTGTGCGACGTCTCCCTCGGGCGGCCTCGCCCCATCGTGCCCGCGGGCTGGCAGCGCCAGGTTTTTGACGCCATCCACGGCCTGTCCCACCCGGGCACGAAGGCCTCCCAGAGGTTTGTCGCTGACAAGTTTGTCTGGCATGGCCTCCGGTAGGCCATCCGCGGCTGGACCAGGACGTGCCTCGCGTGCCAGCATGCGAAGGTGCACCGGAACACCCAGGCCCCATTGGCCCCGTTTACGGTGCCGGAACGTAGGTTCGACCACGTGCACGTGGACCTGGTGGGACCTCTGCCTCCCTCGCGGGGTTTCACCCATGTCCTGACAATGGTGGACCACACCACCCGGTGGCTGGAGGCCGTGCCTTTGGCGGCGACGACGGCGGCGGACATCTCACAGGCGTTCATCGCCACCTGGGTCGCCCGGTTCGGCGCCCCCTCGGACATCTCGTCCGACCGCGGCCCCCAGTTCACCTCGGAAATCCAAAGCTTTCAGAATCATTGGAATCTCCCGCGATGAAGCTATCTCTGAGGGCCTTTCACTCATTCACCGCAGGCAGGTAGGTGGTCTTTCTGTCTTCTACCGACTCCTCTCCGGCCTTGCTCCCCCAGCTCTCTCTGTGCTCTGTCCCCCAAATATTCCTACAGGTCGCACAAGATCTGCCAGCCACCCTCTGATGGTTAAACTGCCGAAAGCTCGGCTCTCTGCTCACCTTCACTCTTTCATTCCTCTTTTCTCCCGCTTCTGGAACAAACTCCCACACTCATTTCAATCACACTCCTCCCTCCATGTCTTTAAAACAGCTGTTCACCACCATCTCTTATCTTCCCCCATCCAAAACCTTGATCTTTTCTACACCCACTAATTCACCCCAGATCCACCTTGTTTGAAATTCCAACTTCTTTCCTGGAAGTCCTGGCAGTGTCCATATGTTTTATACCTCTCCCCCCCCCCCTTCCCATGCCTCACCCCCAAAGCCCTCTCCCTCCCACAGTTCTCTCGATGTCTCCATGTCTCTCGGTCCCTGCTCTCAAATATTGTGTTTGTGTCCTTCCCCCTCTCTCCCCATCTTGTCTACCGCTCCCGATGTTATTTGTTTTGTGTGTCTGTTTGTCTTTCTGTGTGATTAATGTTCGCTCTTTCACGAGCCTCGATCTTGTATACAAAAAAGAAAAAAGAAAAAAACTCTGGGGGGCGGTCGCGCGGGGGCTCGGGGTCCAGCTGCACCGAACCACGGCCTACCACCCCCAGGCCAACGGCCTGTGTGAGCGGTTCCACCGCTCTTTGAAGGCCGCGCTCCGGGCCACCCTTCCCGACGGCGGCTGGGTCGACAGGCTCCCCTGGGTCCTGCTGGGCCTCAGGACGGCGCCCAAGGACGACCTGCGCGCATCCGCGGTGGAGTTGGTCTTCAGACAACCGCTGCGGGTGCCGGGCGAGTTCCTCCCCGACCCCACAGCACCATGGTCCGCGGCGCAGGAGCGCTCCGCGCTGCAGGAGACTGCCCGGAGGTTCGCCCCGGTGCCGACAGCGCACCACGGGCACCCGCCTACGCACGTCGCCCCGGAGCTTCGCACCGCGGAGTACGTTTTCGTCCGGCACGACGCCCACTGGACACCACTGCGGCCCCCGTACGACGGGCGTTTCCGCGTGCTGGAGACCGGGGTGAAACATTTCACCTTGGACATCGGTGGTACTCCCGACCGCGTCTCAGTGGATCGCCTCAAGCCCTCCCACCTCGACGTGGACCACCCACCGCCGGTGGCTCGGCCCCTGCGTCGGGGCCGCCCCCCTGCAGGCGGACCCCCGGCACCGCCCAGGCCGCCGGCACGCCGCCCCCCGGTCCTGCACCCATCCCGGGTGCAGCCGGAGGCATCCCAGCTGGCATTCCTGCACCCCGGACTCCGCCAGTCGCCAGAGGGCGCTTCGGCCGGGTCATCCATTTGCCCCGCAAACTGGCCCTCCAGGTGCGCGGGAATTCTGGGGGGGCGCGTGTGGCGGACACGAAAGCTCACTGGCGTGATGGCATCATTCCGCGCACCAAGTGGGTGGCGGCCACGCCCGAGGGGTAGGCGTGGCCGCGGGATATACACTGGGCGCGCAGCCAGGAGCGCTCCAGTGCTACAGTGGAGCTCTTGTAATAAACTCTTTGAACTAACCGCGTTGTCCGCTTCCTCCTTGCTATACAAGTAGCGCGCGTAGCACCGCGCTTCAACATTAGTAAATATAAGCATAACACTAATCCCTTCGTAGTGACTGCAAACGTACTGGAAGTTAAAATATATCATCTACACATTAAAGTAGCGGCAGATTTGTGTCCGTTACATCATTATGTCTATGATGTCATTACAACAGCTGACTCCACCGACCGACATTATAATTTACAAGTAAGCCAACACCCGCTCACTATGGCAGCTGCAGAAAAGGTCATTCCTCTTTGGGGTATATAGATTACAGTCGATCTATGGTCGGGTCTCAAGAACATTGGGTGTGTGTTCATTTACCAAGTTTATTGTGGAGAGATCGCCAAGTGGTTTAACCATTCGAGCAAGCACTCCATTGAAAACCGTTAAGGAACGGCTGGCTTGGCAAGCGCTAGCTAGCTGCTTGGTAAATTAGCACACCTCCAAACCTTGTGGCGAACATAAATTACAGTAGATCTTCCCTCAGTTTTGTAAGTAAAACTTACCTCATGGATGTCCGGATTCCTCCAAATTTCTTTGTTTAATGTTATAAGCAGCATTAGCGACTGTTTAAGAAGCCAATCATACGTGTTTGTGGTGTGTAATATTTTACAAGCCCGGCTACGACGCTGTAAGACTTTTGGTCTTGTTTAGATATGGATGAGATTTTTTGAAAGGTAAATTTGTCTGTTTGTCTGATAATAGTTTGTTGCATGATGCAATCCCTGGAGTGAAATTATACCAAGGTTGAACCCAGGAGAGTTACTCGCTTCAGCCACTGAAGGGCGTCTATAAAACCTTGGACGTCCGCGACGCGGAGCCACTCCTGTGACATTTACTTTACATGTAGTCTTGAATGGTACGTATATGCTAGACTCGCACATATATACTAGACTCGCTTGCTTTGACTATTATTATCGGACCTCTCTGTATGATACCGAGATCCTGATATCTATTGCATGATTGTATTTTTACAGGATGATGCCAAAGATCTAATTGAGTTTAAACCTACCTATGGGACGAAGTTGTGGATCTGGTTGATTTTCACAACACTTAATCTCAATTAAGATCTACGGAAATGGCGGGACACAAGATGATCAATGTACCGATACTCGGCTCCGACCCACAAGCTGAGGATTCGGGCTCGGTGTTCGCTCACTGGCTCAAAACGCTGGAGAACCAGTTCGGCGCCCAGGATGCCGTACCCACCGCTGAAACGAAGCTGTCTGTGCTACAGACCAAAGTCGACCACAACGTTTACAGGAGCATCGTTCGATGTACGACGTACGATGCCGCCGTGGCGGAACTAAAGCGACTTTACATTAAGAAACGGAGCGTGGTGTACAACAGGCATCTGCTCGTCACGCGACGTCAACAGCCAACCGAGTCGATCGACCGCTTCACTCAGGAGCTGCGGCACCTCCTCGCGGACAGTACTCAAGAGGTACGGACACACGAGCAAGTCCAAGACGATCTTGTCTGAGACGCTTTCGTCTCTGGAATCAGCTCTACAGATCTGAGACTCAGGCTCTTGGAGACAGCTGACCTGACGTTCGCGGAGGCCCTATGGTTGGCCAACGTTTACACTGAGGCCCGGAAACAATCCACCGCTTATGACCACGCACGGATCGTAGCGGGGACTTCTCAACTCGTGCGACCGGAGAGGGCTACCGCCGAGGATACGTGTGCAGGCTCAGCTGTGGCCGAGCCCCTGGCCACTCCCGAGGTGGACTCGGATTCCGGCCTAGCAGCAGCTACAGCAGCCAGGCCCAGGCCTGACCGGAACGCGACGTGTTACTTCTGTGGCAACCGACAGCATCCCAGGTCAGCGTGTCCGGCTCGGGAAGCCATATGCCATTTGTGTTCTACAAAAGGACACTTTGCTAAAGTCTGCAAGAAGGCCGCGCGGGGCACACGAGGACGCGCGACCTTGAATGGGCTTATCGCCGAGCCAGCGGACTGAGCACAGAGCGGGGCGCCTCACCCGGCCTTGATGAGCTGTCCTCCTCCTCCCGGGCCCCTGGCTGCACGCATGTCCTTGGTGAAATACATCGGGCCGCCACAACAAATGGCGCCAACGTGACCGGCCGCGGAGCGAGCGACCTTGACTGGCGTTCGAACGCCTTCCTCAAACAAACAAAAAGTTCCGGCTTTGAAAGCTCCTCCTGATGTGCATGCGCATGCGCCATCTGACGGCAGTGAAAGTACAATTGACTGCGATCTTTCGCACGTGACACGAGCGCCCTCTGACGGCAGCTCGTACGAACTACACGCTCTTGATCGAGCACATGTTGACTGCGATCTTTCGCACGTGACACGAGCGCCATCTGACGGCGGCTCGTACGAACTACACGCTCTTGGATCGGCACGACCAACTATGCATTTGGCACGGGGGCCCTCCGGAGGCTCCTCAAACGACCGGAAAACTGCAGCTGGTGTGGGATCCACGCGTGAGGCGCGATCTTCTCGCTCGGACGGCGCAATACCTGCCGGATCTTCTGGCCTTGATCAGACCATTATCCCGCTCTTGGTCGAAGACATTTTTTCATGGGCCCTAGTCGACACAGGATCTACGGATAGTTTCATCGATCAGCGGCTGGTGCGTCAACATGGTTGGCCGGTCATCGGGACTACACGACGGATCTTCATGGCCTCCCAGGGACTTCGGCTCAGCACGAAGGGGGAATGTCGATTCAAACTTGTGATAAAGGGACGCATGTTTTCCGATGTACATCTCATGGTCTTGCCTGCCTTATGTGCTGACATCCTGTTAGGAAACGATTTCCTTAAGCGACATGGACGTTTGGAAATTGAATTCGGTGGGACGGACACGCTTGCTGTGTGTGCACTCGCGAAGATGGAAATTGAGCCTCTTTCACTGTTCCCCAACCTGACCACTGACTGTGCTCCTGTAGCGGTAAAATCGCGGCGCTACTCACGAGCGGACGCGCAATTCATTGCGGAAGAAACGGCCCAACTCTTAAAGGACGGTGTTATCGAACCTAGCCGGTCACCGTGGCGGGCCCAGGTCTTAGTGGTGCAAAGTGAGGCCCATTGCCGGCGCATGGTAATCGACTACTCACAGACGGTTAATCACTTTACACAGCTGGATGCCTACCCCTTACCGGGGATGGACGCGCTAGTACGACTGGTGGCCCAGTACTCCGTCTACAGCACTCTCGATCTGCGTAGTGCGTATCATCAGATCCCCATCTCTAGGGCTGATCGCATCTACACCACCTTTGAATCGGGTCAAAGGTTATACCAGTTCACCCGATTACCTTTTGGGGTAACGAACGGGGTCGCATGTTTTCAGAGGGCTATGGACGACCTCGTTACTAAGGAGAACTTGACAGATGTCTTTGTCTATCTGGACAATCTTACGGTTTGTGGGTATGACCAGAAGCATCACGATGCTAATCTGAAGCGCTTCCTCGAGGTCGCGCATAGGTATCGCCTAACCATGAATGAGGCTAAGTGTCGTTACTCTCAACGCACGATAGATCTTCTGGGGTACACCGTGACCCATGGCTCTGTCTCTCCGGATAAGGAGCGTCTGCGACCTTTGCTCGATATGGCCCCGCCCGGCGATCGAGCTTCGCTGAAGCGTGCTCTCGGGCTGTTCGCCCACTATTCGAAGTGGGTGCAAAATTTCTCCGTGAAGCTCCGTCCCCTCGTGGCCTGCGACACATTCCCCATGAGCCCGGCTGCCTTGGCGGCCTTCGAGGGCCTTAAGGCCGACATCGCTGGCGCCGCTGTGGCGACAATCAACGAGAGCGAATCTTTTGTCGTAGAAAGTGATGCCTCGGATCATGCGATAGCGGCGACTCTCTCCCAAGGGGGGCGCCCTGTGGCTTTCTTTTCGCGGACTCTCACCTCCGCTGAGTGGAGGCATTCGTCTGTCGAAAAGGAAGCGTACACGATCATCGAGTCGATTCGGCGATGGCGACCGTACTTACTCGGGCGATGCTTCCAAATCATCACGGACCAACAAAGCGTTGCGTTCATGTACGACACCTTACATGCTCAACGTATTAAGAATGAGAAAATCACTCGCTGGCATATCGAACTCGCCGACTTCTGCTACACCATCAAATACCACCCGGGGAAGGATAACCTGGTCGCCGACGCCTTATCGAGGCTGGCTACGTGCACGGGGATCGTAACTTTGGAGGGGCTGCGTACTTTGCACGACACTATGTGTCATCCAGGGGTGACGAATTTCGCTCATTTTGTGCGTAGTTGTAATCTGCCGTACTCGATTGAGGACATCCGCCGGATCTGCCGTGACTGCGCTATATGTGCGGAACTCAAGCCGCGTTTTTACAACCCTCCCATGGGGACGCTGGTTAGGGCTACTAGACCGTGGGAGAGATTGGCAATGGATTTCAAAGGACCGCTGCCGGTGTCGAGCAACTCTCGTTAACTGCTCACTATCGTTGATGAGTACTCGCGATTCCCCTTTGCTTACACGTGCGGGGATATGACGGCTGCCACGGTCATACGGTGCCTGCAGAATTTGTTTTCTATGTTTGGGTATTCGGCCTACGTGCATACCGATCGGGGTGCGGTGTTCCTGTCGCAGGAGGTGAGAGGTTATTTGCTCCAAAATAATGTTGCTTCGAGTTACACCACACCGTACAGACCCCAGGCGAATGGGCAGATCGAACGCTTCAATGGGATTATATGGAGGGCCGTCACACTAAGCCTCCGGACCCTCGGCCGGGGTCTCGATAAATGGGCTTGGTCACTACCTGCGGCTCTGAACTCGATCCGGGCTCTCCTATGTACGGCCACCAACCAGACTCCTCAAGAAAGACTGTTCCACCACCCTAGAAGCTCGGGTAGTATCCGATCTTTACCCAGCTGGCTCGCTGAGCCGGGGCCGGCTTATCTCAAACGAGCGGTGCGCACGACCCCTTTGTGGATAAGGTGCAGGTACTCCAGGCTAATCCCGAGCATGCTCGTGTGCTGACGGCAGATAGACGCGAGTCCACTGTCTCCGTACGCCATCTCGCCCCTTGTGGGGTCATCGACCCTTATAGGGATATCGACGAACCGATCTACGAGTCTATGGACTCTACCGAATCTTCCTCTATGGAACCTTTGCCGACACCTCTGTCGTCACCTACACCCCTGCCTGAAGGCTCTGAGGTGCCCCCTCCGACACCTGCCTCCAGCGGCTACTCCGACGGGGACTCCGGGCTTGGGGATGCCGTACCCGGTAGTTTCCGGATGCGGGCTGGCAGGGTAGTTCGCCACCCCAACTGCTACGGGTGGACCGACTGACATGGAATGACATACCCCAATCAATTAATGCTGACGCACGCTTGCGATCTGCCTAGCGGCAGTATAGTTCTAACGGCAGGGAGAATGTAGTGAAATTATACCAAGGTTGAACCCAGGAGAGTTACTCGCTTCAGCCACTGAAGGGCGTCTATAAAACCTGGGACGTCCGCGACGCCTAGCCACTCCTGTGACATTTACTTTACATGTAGTCTTGAATGGTACGTATATGCTAGACTCGCACATATATACTAGACTCGCTTGCTTTGACTATTATTATCGGACCTCTCTGTATGATACCGAGATCCTGATATCTATTGCATGATTGTATTTTTACAGGATGATGCCAAAGATCTAATTGAGATTAAACCTACCTACGGGACGAAGTTGTGGATCTGGTTGATTTTCACAACAATCCCTATATCCTGAAGACCATTATGATTGTTCTCCATATGATTTGAAGCTGTTTTTACTCGATCATAAACCTGATCCAAGGAACTGTGCAGATAAGAAGGAGAAGATGTGCATGGTGATGTATTCACGTTTTGGGTCCAGATTGACGTTTATGGTTATTAAATGTTTACTTCTTCATTAACACGAGAAAATGTTTCATCTGAGGCAGCCACTTCACCAGCTGCTTGATTTTTCATGCAAGCTCTGTAAGGGACATGATAATTTCTTACAGCAGGCAACATTACTGAAAATTACACGTTACCCTGCTGCCAAAGGTACATATTGATGCATTCGACTGAAACCGGCACAATTACAAAATGTGGAACCAATGTTAGTATGATTCGCGACCAAGTTATAATGCCATGTTTTGGCACTACACAATGAATTGGCCCTCGGGGGTCAGATTGTGAACCAGGATTGGGTGTAAAGTGCAAATCGGAATTGAGAAAGGAAGAGAATAAAGTGAGATAGGAATTACAAACAGGGTAGAGGAGTGTAAATGAGTGGAGGAAGAAGGAAAACTCATTTTGCAATAATTTTTGCAATAACTCATTTTGCAATAAATGTTCGTTTCCCATAAATCGTACACTTTTCAAAATCCAATCACACCCCTCCCCTCCAAATCTTCCCCATCACCCATCTCTGTCAAATCTTCCCCCTTGGCCCTCCCCCCCAAATCTTCCCAAACACCCATCCCTTTCAAATCTCCCCCGCTGCCCCTTCCCTCCTAAACTCCCCCCACACCCCTCCCCTCCGAGACTCTCCCTCACTCCTCCCCTCCTAGACTCCCCTCTCACCCCTCCTCCTCAAAGCGTCCTCCCCGCTTCTTCCCCCTTCCAACTTTCACCTTCATCTTCCTCAACCTTCTGCCTCACTCTTCCCCCTCTTCAAATAACACCTCACTGCGCCTCACCCAAACACCATCAAACCTTTTGTCCGCCCCATTCTTCCCTTTCTCCAAGCTATTCTGTAATCTCTGACACACCTGCAACAGCTCTCCCTACCTCTTCCTCCTCTTCCACATCCTGCCCTACCGCTCCCCCCCCCTGTTCTGTATCCGATGCTCCCCCTTCCTCTTCCTTAACAGTATGGACCTCAAACATCCGGGGCCTTCGCTCAAACTTAACTGATCTCTCCATACAGTAGTAAGGGCATTTTATGAGATATTTCACAAATCTGTTAACTAAATTGTTAGCAAAAAATTTCTTCACCAATATGTTTGTAAAGGTGTGTAATAACATGTGTTAAAATGTTGAAGGTCAACTCCCGTGGGAAACCCAGAAAAAAAGCTGTTGAATTCGGGTACCGAAAAATTATTTTCGAGAATTTTTATTTTTTAAAATCGGCCCTTAAGTAACTTATGAGGGGTCAAATAAGGGTTTTTCATGATTCTGAGTTGATTGTTAACATTTATATTTTCACTTTTACATTTACACACAAAGTAGCTTTTATTTCACATACATATATAATACTCAAGAGTTATTTCTCATTCACAATGTCAGAAGTTTCAACAGTCATTGTCTATGTCTTCTTCAGACTCAACAACATCATGACTGCAGTTTCTGCATGTAATGCCATTACAGACTCCACAGGCCAAGATGCACGTGACCCCATTCTTCTTGCAGCTGCATCGCCGGTTGCTGCAATCTCCATGACAATTACAGCTCGTGAACTGCAATAGCTCCTCAGGAGCCGTGGGGTCCAGTGTTGTAACTGGCTCATACCCATGCATACCTATTGTCCATCCATAGTCACTGGGGTTCAGAGACATGCTCTGTAGAAGGCAGGCCTTTGTAAGCAGGCAAAGTTTCTAGTTCCTTCATGAGTTGACAGTACAGCCGTGCGCCCTTGGCATACTGATGATGGCCTGCAGCGGCAAAGATGTGAAGCATCTTGGTAACAATGCAGGACAGATGCCCATTGTGGTCTGCAAGTCGCTCGGTTCTGATAAAGACCTTGATCACATCTACCATGTGGTGGTACTCCACCCAGAGTGCAGGTGTTCTTCCTCCTTTTGCGAGTCATTTGAAGGTTTCTTCAAACCTTTGCTCAAACACTGGCACTACTGGGTCTGAGTGTCTGGCTCCCATCTTCCCATCAGCCACCTTCTCCATGAAGGTCTTCATGTCACCACGCTCCTCCTCAGTGAAGGCAAGTTTCATGATGTGTTGATAGATGGCTGCATCGATGAGGAGGTGAACACGGATTGCCTTGTCAAAACATCCTCCATCCATGATGTGGTTGGCTGTCGTACTTCCAGGATAGATCAACTGGATCACATCTAGTAGTCCAGAATCTTCCATGATGTTACCCATTGATCCAAGATAAGACTTCAGCAGGTGAAAACCACCCAACCTTGGAATGACGGGTAGATTTGCCTGCTTTATTATATTCACAGCCTTCAGCCAAATCGGAAGATCAAAGGTCACTATAGCGACCCCAGCGCGCCGTATGCACTCTTTCAGAGTGGTGAAGATGGTGTTGAGGTCATTAGGGTCTCCTTCAATAACTGGGAGGAACTCGATCTGTGTGCTCTGCTTTGCATCATTAGCATGGATTCTCTTCATCCAGCCATTCCAGTTGGAGTGTGGGAACTCAGGATCGTTGGCTTTGATCACCCACCCCGCTGCCCAGAGTGTGTCACCTGGAGTGAGGAGTGGCTGATCATGAGCCAGGGAGGAGGAAAGCTCAGCGAGGGGGAGAAACATGATCGCGTTCGTTCCTATCTGTTTCCTGTTCGTAAATGGAATAATCTTTACTTCAGTTCCTCTCAGGATCTTAGCTTTGTCGAGTGCCTTCAACTTCACCCAGGGGCAAGCTGCTGTTGTCTGTGGATCTGGCAACGGTGGTGCCGGAGAGGTGACTTCGATCCAACCCATTGAGTGAAAGGGAGTGTTTCCGTGAATAGAGACAATGTTTAAATCTATATTGTCTCCAACAAACTGAGTGACTGCATTGTTTGTTTCCCCAACCTCCATAAAGACCACCTGATCATTACTTGACAATTCACTTTCACTGGCTGGCACTTTGGCTGTCATCACTGATTGATCCTCAAGCGCAGCATCAACCGCAACCTCATCATTGATCTGTTCATCGGTTTCCTCCACAATGGTGTCAAGAGTGCCAGAAGTATCTGGAACATCATCTCCACTCCTACTATTAAGGAAGCAGTATTTGTAGTTTTGTGTCTCCGTGTAAGACTCAGTGTATCCCAGCCGGTGGAACTTGTTGAGCATCCATTTTGACCCAAATTTATGATCAAGTTGTATGGCAAGCCCCATTTGGTGTGGCAATACTCCAGACCGAGGTCGACAGGCCTTAATAAAATTCTGCCCCCAAACGGCAACTCTTTCGTCTGTCTTGACAATCGGTCTCAAGAACATCTGAAGGCTTGCAGGAACAAGTGTCAGCTGACTATCGATGTCAGTCATACTGTGTGTGGTGGGGTATGACATTGGACCTAAATCAATCAAGGCAATATCATTGGATATGAACTTGAGTGCCGTCTTTATGATCTGAGTCTTCTCATCTCCATGGTCAAGATTAGCATGATGCTCTCGCAGAATATTGGCGGTGCCATCTTTGAGACAGAGTACATGTGCCCTTCTTTCCTGTGCTGTGAAATACAAGGTGTCTTCGTATTTCTCTAGAAGTTTTATCTTTAGCCAATGCTTTGAATAAGAAAGGCTCTTCTCTGGTGACTGATCAAACTCCTGCAGCTTTTCATGGACTTGGTCCATGTTCATTACCCCATGCTCTAAATCTGAGTCTAACCATTCGCAGAATTCAATAAAAACTGCCTCTCGCTCCTCATCAATACTCCTCTGTCCTCTCTTCCTTTTTCCTTCCTCATCAGTCTTGGACAAACTGTCACCTCTCGCAAACATAAGTTTGCATCGCAAATGGTACAGTGTTTCTTCTGCTACCAAGTCGTTGATCCCTTCCAGGCGTCCAGTGACTTCAGTGCCCCAGTCATCCCCGCGACTCCGTGCTGTCTTCAGCAAGCTTGCCTTCAGTGTATCTGCAGTCAAATTATCTGGCACTCTGTATTTCTTTCTAGCTTGTGCTGGATTATTTTTGTAGAGCTGGGCTGGTTGGTTGCAAAGAATGCATACATCCTTATACAGGAGGTCAACTGACTGTGATCTTCTAGAACTGCAGCCAGTTGATGAACTGAACTCACAAGTAGTGCGTCTTCTCTTCAACTTTGATGACTCTTTCTCTGCCTTTGATGCTTGAGCTGACTTCTTGGTGGTTGCAACAAAGTTGTTGTACAGATCATTTTTACACTTCTGGTGGTACCTCAGTTTTCCTTCCTTTTGAGCCTCCTTCATGCGTTCCACAACAGTAACATTTTCGACAGTTTCTGCTTGTTGCAATAAAGTTGAGTATCCCTTTGGAGTTGCCTGTATGAGCCTTTCAGCTGGTGTATCCGAGCGTGCACAGATGAAGCAATTGAGCACAGGTGGAGTAACGTCTTCATCCATATTGCTAGACTCCATGTCCTGCAAAGTAGAAAATGAGATATATTTAGAAATTATTTTTCCACAAAGGAGTGTCTGTGGTGAAATATAAATGTTAACAATCAACTCAGAATCATGAAAAACCCTTATTTGACCTCTCATAAGTTACTTAAGGGCCGATTTAAAAAAATAAAAATTCTCGAAAATAATTTTTCGGTACCCGAATTCAACAGCTTTTTTTCTGGGTTTCCCACGGGAGTTGACCTTCAACATTTTAACACATGTTATTACTTATTACACACCTTTACAAACATATTGGTGAAGAAATTTTTTGGTAACAATTTAGTTAACAGATTTTCATATGTTTCCCTTACTACAGGTTGCTTCTGACAAACCAGACGTGATCTGCTTAACAGAAACCTTCCTCCTTCATGATGTCTCTGATTCGTTGGTATCTCTCCCAGGTTACTCCCTCCTCTGGTATGATAGACCTGAGCCTCGTCCTGGAGGTGGGGTTGCTATCTTTATAAAAAAAACTCTCTTCCTCACTCGCCCTGCACTGCCCTCTCTCCACCTCACCCCCAGGAATACCTTTGGCTACGGCTTCCCCTTCGCTTCCACCTTTTGTTCATATGCGTGTTGTACCGTCCACCAAACAGTGATGACTCCATCTACATCTCGCTCTCTGATAATATGGACCAACCTCTATCTACCCATCCCAACTCTCTCTTCCTCATATGTGGTGATTTCAACTGTCACCATGCCAGTTGGCTGGGTGTGGGTACCTCTCTCACCAGCCATGGCTCTTCAGCAAAGGACTTCTGTGACTCACTGGGACTGACACAATCTGTCAATTTCCCAACCCGGATCTCAGTCAACGGAGAATCTTCTCTTCTGGACTTGGTTATGACTAACTTCCCTGAAAATGTCTGCTGCTCTTCTTCTGCTCCAATCGGCTCTTCTGATCATGTGCTTGTTAAAGTGGACATCTCTCTGACCATTTTCAGAGAGCCTCCTCAGCGTCGACGAGTCTGGCATTTCACTCAGGCCAACTGGCACGGTCTTCAAGCAGCCATCAATCATCTGGACTGGTCTCCCATCTCTACTGCCTCTGACATCAACTCATCCTGGGAATTCTTCCAAAGTAAATTGCTCTCTCTCATGCACAGATTTATACCTTCTCGTCTTCAGTTGTCATACCCTTCCTCCCGTCCATGGTACACGGAATCTTGTGGTGAGGCTATTGCCCAGAAACAACTTGCTTTCGTCTCCTGGAAAGCAAATCCAACGGAAGGAAATCTCATTTCCTTTCACAAAGCCCGAAACAAGTGTGTATCCACCCTCAGGAGAGCCAGGAAACAATATCTCTCCGTCCTCAGGACCGAACTCTCTTATCTGTCTCCCTCTTCCAAATCCTGGTGGCGTCTGGTGAAATCTGTTTCTGGTGTTTGTTTCCCCTCCATCCCCTCCCTCACCTTAAATGGCCACACGGCTGACTCCGCACATGAAAAAGCTGAATGCCTCAACTCTGTGTTTGCCTCTAAATCTTGTGTCCCAAACCCATCCCTCTCTGTACCCACCGTACCCAGTCGTACCCAGCTGCTCCTGGACTCTGTGTCCTTTCCTCCTGACAAGGTGGAAAAGTTTCTGTCAACCCTCGACTCTGATTCTGCAACTGGACCTGACGGCATCAGCCCACGGGTCCTAAAATCATGTTCTTCCGCTCTTTCACTCCCCCTCTCTGTTCTCTTCACCCTCTCTTTTGCTCAAGGTCATCTTCCATCTGCTTGGAAATCTGCCAACATCACCGCTTTGCACAAAAAAGGTGCAAAAACAGATCCCAGCAACTACAGACCAATCAGCCTTCTCCCAATTATCAGCAAAGTCATGGAATCCATCATTGCTTCAGATATGAAATCTTTCCTCTTCTCCAATGGCTTGATCTCTGATCATCAATTTGGTTTCAGACCTGGACACTCCACTCTGGACATGCTGCTTCTGCTTTCTCAACAATGGATGGAGGTCCTCAATGCCAAACAGGAAATTAGAGCAGTCTCCCTTGACATATCACGTGCCTTCGATACGGCCTGGCACCCCGCTCTGCTCACCAAACTCTCCTCTTTTGGTATCCATGGAAATCTCCACGCATGGCTGGCGGACTTCCTCTCTAGTCGTAGTCAACGTGTGGCCCTGAATGGGTTTCTCTCATCTCCTCTTCCTGTTCAGGCTGGAGTTCCCCAAGGCAGTATTCTGGGCCCTGTGCTTTTTCTGGTCTTCATCAATGATCTCTCTGACTCTCTTGAAAATCCTCTCTATCTCTTTGCTGACGACTCTACTCTCTGTCGCTCCATTCTTCATCCCTCAGATCGGCAGTCTGCAGCCTCCTCACTCTCTGCAGACCTTGACAAAATCACAGACTGGGCAAACAAGTGGAACATGTCTTTCAATCCTGACAAATCTCACACTCTTACGATGTCTCTCCGAAAAGACCGACTGGACAACCCTCCCATCCACTTTCTGAATAATCCTCTCCAAGAAGTTCTGTCACTCAAGCTTTTGGGTCTCACTATCTGCCATGATCTTTCCTGGAAAAACCACATTTCAAATCTGGCCTCCAAAGCCAGTCGCCGATTGGGCATCCTCCGCCGTGCGAAGTCCTTCCTTGGCACACCTGAGCTCCTCACCACATACAAGGCTTTCATCCGCAGCTCAATGGAATACTGCTCTCCCCTCTGGGCTGGTGCTCCTGCCTCACACCTAGCTCGCCTTCACGCTGTTGAAACCAAAGCATTCAGAATCATTGGAATCTCCCGCGATGAAGCTAACTCCAAGGGCCTCTCACTCACTCACCGCAGGCAGGTTGGTGGTCTTTCCGTCTTCTACCGACTCCTCTCTGGCCTTGCCCCCCCCCCCCCCAGCTCTCTCTGGGCTCTGTCCCGCAAATATTCCTACAGGTCGCACAAGATCTGCCTGCAACCCTCTTTTGGTTAAACTGCCAAAATCAAGACTCTCTGCTCACCTTCACTCCTTCATTCCTCTTTTCTCCCACCTCTGGAACAAACTCCCTCACTCTCTTCAATCCCACTCCACCCTCCAAGTCTTTAAAACAGCTGTTCACCACCATCTCTTATCTTCCCCCATCCAAAACCTTGATCTTTTCTACCCCCGCTAATTTCACCCCAATTCCACTTTTTGAAATGCCAACTTTTGTCCTGGAAGTCCTTGGTGTCCTTGTGCTTTATACTTCTCCCTCCCCCCCCCCCCCTTCCCACGCCTCCTCCCCCCGGGCCCTCTCCCTTCCACACATCTCCCTGCTGTCGGATGTTGTGTGTGTGTGCTTCCCCTTTTCTCCCCATCTTGTCTTCCGCTCCCTCTTTTTGTGTATTTTGCTTGTCTGGTCGATTTGTTTGTGAAGTTAATGTTAGCTCTTTCACGAGCCTCGATTCAGTATACAAAAAAAAAAAAAAAAAAACGAGGTTGGAACTCCAGTTTGGAGAAGGAAAGACTAATAATATTAGTGGGGATTGGGGGATCAAAATTCCACCGTTCTGTGTACATAATATGTAAATATCCTGAAATGTCATTACAAAAGGTGCTACCTTTGCACAAAAACTCTCCACATATTGTTGGCACACCTATTCTGGCAAAACGTCAGGTTATGGTTCCCGATGCTTATTCATATATATCCTTGAGGTTCACTCTGTGACTGTTTCCTGTTTCTTCCACTGAAAAGAAGGCAAGTGGGGACATAAGCACGATTGAACAAAGAGCTGTGTTCCATTCATTAGTCGGCTTTCCCTGCTGTTTTTCTGTACGGGTTGAGCCATAAGTCCCAGGACAAGGTATATTTGCTTATCCATGATTTGTTTATACCATGTATTTATACCGTTTCCTTTTATTTAAACAACACAAATAATACATTAAACGAAGATGGCAGACACCAGTCCATTTACAGTGGAAGAGAGGCTGGTAGCAGTGTTATCGTACCACAAGAGGAGAAACACAAACATGACGATGAAGCAGGTGCAAGAAGACATTGAGGAGCGTTTTGGAAAGCCAGTAACGTCAAAAACAAATCTTAATCTTTGGGGGAAAAAGATATTTCAGACTGGAAGAGTACTCGACAGCAAGTGCAGCGGACGACCATAAATTCATGATTTGGTAATTCAAAACAATAAAACATCCATTCTCAGATCTCCGAAAAAAATCATTGCAGAAACGTTCTGCAGAGTTGGGTGTTTCATATTCATCATTACATCGCACAATGAAAGAAGATCTTCACATGGAACCATATAAACCAACTGTCATTTGTGAATTGTCAGATGCAGATCATGAAAATAGATTGACATCTTCTGTTGTCACCACACAGTCCAGACCTGACCACTTGTGGGAAAACTCTGTAGGGGTACGTCAAAGCTAAGGTTGCAGAACATCGCATGGCATCTGTTGATGAACTGAAACAACTCATTCAGGAAGAATTTGGCACCATAACACATGGTATTTTGCATCGTTTTTCACACCGCACGTGGAGAAAAAAATATCTTGTGCTTTAAGAATGGCGGACGTCATAAGGATGCACTCGATGTCTAAGGAGGTATTATAATTGTTGTATTACTGTAATATGTTATTATATATTACTGTTATTACTCCTGATGGCCCACCCTGATAGAGGGTACAAACAAATCTTGTATAAGCAGCTAAAACCATATCATGAAACATATGACTCGCCTTGTATAACTGTTGTGTTGGGCACTCCATGTTGGTGAAGATTTTCCATAAATAATATGTAATGACATGTGTAGTCTCACGATTAAACAATCTTGAGTCATCCAGAATACAAAGAGACTTTGCTGTATTGAGCCAAGATGTAGCAAGATGCTCCTCCAAAGAAAGGTGGGCCAAGGGGGGAGGGCATGCATCTTGCCCTCTGTTTTCCAACTGCGGCATCCTACCACATCTTATTGCACCCTTAGGAAAAATATTCTGTCCAAACTTTGGTGAAAATTGTTCATTTGTTCTTCACTAGGGCATGCCCGTACTATATCTATATCTAAAATTATATCCCCCCCCTCTATTTACATGAAATGGTTTGGTCCAAAGCGAACGGCTTGCGAGTACGGTGACAATCCCCCCCCTCTATTTACATGAAATGGTTTGGTCCAAAGCGAACGGCTTGCGGAGTTTGGTAAAGAAATCGCCATAGCGTGCACAAACGCGCAGGAAAGCGAAAGAATCGCAAATTAGTTTTAATTAGTTTTAAAACATAGTTTAACGCCAACATAGTTTGCCAACGTGAAATAAATGAATACGCTCTCAAATGTGCCGTCCGAGGCAGAGTCTGTTCGGCACGTTCGGCACACGTGATAGCTCGCTGCTCTCTGATTGGTTGAATCGTTTTTTGGACATAGCTCGGTAACTACTTGTCCGATTAATATGAAACCTTGAAAAGGCACATCCTCGGGTCCCCAGCAATATACCTGGCAAGTTTAAAGTATATCGGACCCGTGGTTGTCGAGAAACAGCGGTCACAGACAAACAAACATACATACACACAGAGATTACTGGAATTATAGATAGATGTGGCCGATCAATAAAATAAAGACCAGTTTTGTACAAAAGAGTCAGGATTCAGATTTCCATGAAATGAGGGAAAATGTATGCTACTCACTAGCAATATGAATGTAATTGTGTGTGTATATATATATACAGTGCATTCAGAAAGTATTCAGACCCCTTCACTTTTTTCACATTTTGTTATGTTGCAGCCTTATGCTGAAATCGTTTAAATTCATTTTTTCCCTCATCAATCCACACTCAATACCCCATAATGACAAAGAGAAAACAGGATTTTAGAAAGTTTTGCAAATTTATTAAAAAGAAAAAACTGAAATATCACATTGACATAAGTATTCAGACCCTTTGCCATGACACTTGAAATTTAGCTCAGGTGCCTCACATTTCTCTTGATCATCTTTGAGATGTTTCTACACCTTGATTGGAGTCCACCTGTGGTAAATTCAATTGATTGGACATGATTTGGAAAGGCACACACCTGTCTATATAAGGTGTCACAGCTGACAATGCATATCGGAGCAAAAACCAAGCCATGAGGTCGAAGGAACTGCCTGCAGAGCTCAGAGACAGGATTGTGTCGAGGCACAGATTTGGGGAAGCCTACAAAAAAATTTCTGCTGCATTGAAGGTTCCCAAGAGCACAGTGGCCTCCATAATTCTTAAATGGAAGAAGTTTGGAACAACCAGGACTTTTCCTAGAGCTGGCCGCCCGGCCAAACTGAGCAATCGGGGGAGAAGGGCCTTGGTAATAGAGGTGACCAAGAACCCGATGGTCACTCTGGCTGAGCATGATATCTCAAAAAGTAATGGATGGTTTCACATGAAGCTTGGTGGATGGGTTGGTTAGGTGACAAGAACAAGCTAATGAGATTTTGGTTCAGGTCCGAATCCAGATCCGGCCAATCAGTGGCATACAAAACGTAAGCTGTTCAGCCTGGCGGAGGTATGTATGCTCAATACCGAGTGCTGTTCTGGTTTCGTTATGAGAAACAAATCCCATGCTGATAGAATGTGTCAATGAAAAATCTGGATGTAAAATGCTGTAGCTGCACACGAAATCGTAGCTGTAGTGAGATGTAACGGTTCTTGGTCGAGCTGTTTGCATTACGGATTTAAGAGATGGATGCAATTTTCACATTTCAATCCTATTTTCGAATTTTTTTTGTATAGATTCAAGGGTCGTGGAAGAGCCAAAACAGAATGGATCAGGACACAACATAACAAAAGGAACAGTACAAAGAGAATGGAGAAATACCAACAGCAGGGCCGAGGGATGAGGTAAATGGAGACGGACAACAAGGGATGCGGATAACGATGAATTGGGGAAAATGCGGGGAATAGATATGATGGATACAGAGGCAAAATTTGGGGTTGGGAGAGGGGTGTTTTAACGGGTGGAGAAAAGATCATTTGCAAAGATTTATTAGTGAAAGAAGAAACTCAAGTAACAGTGGAATTAATTATTTTCAGACATTCGAGCCACCATAGAATATTGATCATGTGAATGCAGAGATTAATTTATGCCATTATTTATAGGTTCAGTGTAAGTCTTCTAAATACGAATCTCCTCTGGTTCAGAATCATTACTTTTCAGGTAATGAAATGACTAGAAATCATGCAATATTGTCTCAAGAGTGTCCTTGAGCGAACACGACACCATTGGACTACACAACAATTTCAGTAATGCCACCAAAATGACCCAGCAATTTAGAGTTCAGGTGGGTAAATCAATATGGTTGACAATTAAGATTTACTCAAAATCTCCCATTTTTGTATATTTGTACATTGTATTTTTTATTTTTGTAATTGATTAATTACTTAATTATTATCGATTAATTAAGTACTTATTTCCTTTCTCATCTGGGCAATATCTCAGGCACCTTTTGACCTAGGAAGCTAATATATGGACATGACAGTGACCAAGTGATGTGGCTATAAAGGATATTTTTGATTTATTGATTAATCAATTAATCGATTTATTATTTATTGATTAATCAATTATTTATTTTTTCTATTAATGACTTATTTAATTCATTTTCGAAAAGTTACCGCTTCAGATGAAACACTGGTGGTTTTGGTATGCTATTATCCAATTGATTAAGGAATTATTTTACGATTAATGTTCATTGATTTTAATTACGCAATTAATCAATCAATTATTGTACACCTCTCCCTCCCAATACCATCTCTTTGTGCTTCACGGTGGTATCACCGGGCGCCGGAGGCACCCCAGCATTGCCACGCTTGAGGATGTTATTTATTTATTTGGCATGTGGGCAGTGTACTTTGAATGTATCTGTATTTGTTTTTTGTTATTTCACTTAGCAATTCGAATTTGCTCACTATCATTTTCCATCAGGAAATAAGTTGCTTTGATGAAAGTTTCTCGATTCTCTGCCTCAGTTGGTGGAAGTAGATTGTGCTTTCCTTTTCAACTTCCATCCATTGATGTAGACTAAGTCCTTGGCGATTTGTTTCATGGTCTCAGAGTTCAGACTGCAGAGCTCGTATCCTGCAACTACAACAAACAAATCTTGCACATGCATAATTAGAACCAGAACTTCAAATGACCAATCATCACTGTGCTGTGAACAAATTGCTTGACTTGTATCCTGAAAACTTTTGGTTCTATTCTTGTACACCACTCCTTTCCTTTGCCATCTCCAGGCGCTGCATGACATCATTGCCGGGCACCTAAGGTGGCTCGGAAAACTATGTGCGTTGAAAGGGAATACTCAGTTTTCACTCCGGTTTCTTGTTTGTTTGTTTGTTTGTTTTCTTGTTTGTTTGTCCAGGCGATATCTCAGCCATCCTTTGAGCGAGAAAGCTGAAATTTCGGCACAATGGTGAGCAAGTGCTTTGGCAAAAACTGTATTTTTTTTGTTTTTTGATGAATCAATTAATTGATCAAACACTTAATTATTATTGATTGATTAAGTACTTATTTATTTCCTATCTCATCTGGACAATATCTCAGGCACCTTTTGAGTTAGGAAGCTGATATTTTGGACACAACAATGACCTAGTGATTTAACTGTAAAGGGTATTTTTGATTTATTCATTAATCAATTAATCGATTAATTATTTCATTATTCGATTAATGACTTCATTGATGAATTTTTTTAAAGTTACAGATTCAGATGAAACGGTGGTGGTTTGGTATTCTATTAGCCAATTGATTCATAATTTAAATATTTTACCATTATTATTTATTTATTTTCAATATTAATCACTTATTTATTTTCTTTCTCATCTGGGCAATATCTCAGGCACCTTTTGAGGGAGGAAGCTGATATTCGGATACGACACTGACCAAGTGATGTGCCTATAAAGGATACTTTTGATTTATTACTTTATGAACTGATTGATTTTTTTATTTATTCATCAATTAATTCATTATTTTTAAAAATTTTAATTATTTTAATTAAATTTTTAAATAATTTTGATAAAATATTTAATTAATTTTCAAAAACTTACCACTTCGGATGAAACACTGGTGGTTGAGGTATGTTAATAGCCAATTGATGAAGAATTTTTTTCCGATTATTATACAGACTTGGCATTTAATATGGAATATATATTTTTTCTTGACTTGGGTTTACTTTCTTAACTCAGTATATCAATCTGGTGAGTTTTTTTTACACTTTGGTGATTTATTTGTTAAAAGAACCATGTCATTGATTGTCTGTCGCAGCAAGAAGTCAACAACAGGATTATATCACAGGTGGCGTGGCAAAATGTACAGACAGGTGCATTTGATGATTGGCTTCACAGTCGGGTATACAAGGGTTGTTGCGTTCTGTATTAGTGGAAAACAACTGCTGCACGTCTCCAAAAGTTATTGCCGCTTCCTCTGGAGATGGTCCGTCAACTCGACAATGCTGTTTGTCATGGAGTGGTGGCTTTACGAAATTACGGCATGAAACAGCGTGCTATTGCTCAGCAGTATGGCATCACTCAAGGTCAAGTGTCAAAGATCCTGAAACGCAATGCTCAGAGGGGTGTCCCTACTCCAATACCGAGGCCAGGACGTCCCCGCAGAACCACAAGGAGGGATGATCGCCAGCTGCACCGGTTAGTCCGCAATGGCCGTACCAAGTCAGCTAATCGGCTTAGGGCTGAGTGGCAGCAACTGACAAATGTGCCTGTATCCAGAAGGCTAGTCAACCAACGACTGGTTCAAGCAGGCTATCATGCCAGGCATGCCCTGAGAAAGCCACGACTGACCAGACAACACTGCCAGCGCCAATTGCAGTGGGCCAGAGAGAACCATCAATGGCAGCCAGGACACTGGAATCACGTGATCTTCAGTGACGAGTCTAGATTTCTGGTCTATCGTCAAGATGGCCGCGTCCGAGTGCGCAGACAAGTGCATGAAGCCTACAACAAAGATTGTGTAGTGCCAAGAGTCCAAGCTGGAGGTGGTGGGGTGACCGTTTGGGCTGCTTTTCATGCAGGGGGCAAAACTGACCTGGTTGTTCTGAATGGAAACCTGAACCAGTTCAAGTACAGGGCCATTCTGGAAGAAACATTGCTTCCATTTGCTCGTGCAGCCTTTCGAGGAAACATTGTCTTCCAAGATGACAATGCACGGCCTCATCGTGCTCGCATGATCCAACACTTTCTTGCTGACCGTGGTGTAGAGCATATGGAGTGGCCTGCCATGTCCCCGGATATGAATCCGATAGAGAACTTGTGGGCAGAATTAACGCGTCAAATCGACCACTTGGACCAGCAGCCGACCTCTGTGCGTGAATTGCAGCAGGCTATTGTCACTGCATGGCAAGCGATTCCTGTCCAAACCTTGGCAAATCTCGTGAACAGCATGCCTCAACGTGTACGTGCTCTCCTGAATGCTCGTGGGGGTTGCACGAAGTACTGAACTGTAATTTTATTGTCCGTAATCCCAGTCGTAATTTAACTTTTGTTTTTGTTAAAAAAAATTTTGCCTAATGTGCAAAATAAAGAGATACTTCTGGAAAACGTACAGAAGTTTAACACCGTACTGTCCATGAATTGAGTTCGATATCAGTTTACATCACTTTCAAGGATCAATTTATTTGTTTCGAAATGTCAAATGTGGTTTTTGTTTCTTTTAAAGGTCACATTATCAAAATCTAGAATAATTTCAACATAATTCCAATGAACTTTTGGTTGTAAGACATCTTGAAAAGTAAGTTCACCCCCACAAAAAAATTATTCCATATTAAATGCCAAGTCTGTATATTGATTGAAATATAATGAATAATTGAAATTGAATAAAATTGAAATATTGAAATAATTGAAATAAAAAATATTATGTTTTTCAGAATACCCCATATAATTTTCTTATTTCAATATCTTATATAAATGTATTTTTTAGAATTTTAAGAATACCCCATAGAATTTTATTTCAATATCTTGTATACAATATTTTTTTTTAGAATATATATAAAACCACATATAATTTTCTTATTTCAATATCTTATATAAATTAATTTTTTAGAATTTTTAGAATACCCCATAGAATTTTATTTCAATATCTTGTATACAATATTTTTTTTTAGAATATATATAAAACCACATATAATTTTCTTATTTCAATATCTTATATAAATTAATTTTTTAGAATTTTTAGAATACCCCATAGAATTTTCTTATTACAATATTTTATCTAAATTTATTTTTAGATTTTTTAGAATACCCCATAGAATTTTCTTATTTCCAATTTGAATATAAACTTTATCAATGGGCTGTGGGTTAAAGAGCTTTCATTGCGATACATGTTTGTAGAATTTAATGAGCTTTATTTGTTTTATTTTTCATCTTATCATGCTTATCGAAAAATTACATTGTGCCGTTATGTTATTTATGGGATTACACAATATCTGAAAAATCTGCAAGTTCCAACAATAATAGTTCGGTAAACTTTTGATATGTTTTTTTTTGGTGTGTTGTCATGGAACAGAATACAAGTGAAATAAATTTTGCTGCAATTAGTTATGGGTGTGAAGTTGTGAACCATAGCATTCCCGTTAGACTCACGGACGAAATTAAACAATGCCACGAGCTGGAGAGCGAAGAACCTTTATCCTGGCAATACAGAGATTACCTGGGAAACTATTCTTACTACCATCAAGTCTGACCATCGCATGTCGAAGTCTCTGCACATTTCCGGTTTGCATCGAGCTTCTCTTGCTTGAAGATTTTACTAGCCCCCATTTGACTTGGTCCGAAATGGGGGCTTATGGATTGGGTCTCGTTCATCTGATCCGTCTGTCTGTCCGTGCATGTGTGCATCCACAATCATATCTTGGACATGTATGAACACATTTTGTTCATACTTGGCATAAAGACAATAAAGGATGGTATACATATGCAAGTAATTTTTTTTTTGAGCCTTGCTAAAAGAAAGTCAGATCCAGAGAGGAAGTCAGATCCATAATGGCCCAATGCTGGCCAAAGACCAACCACCCCAACCATTTCTCAGACATACATGGTCCAATTTTGTCCAAACTTGGCACAAAGACAACACATGATGGCAAATACGTGAACCTAACTTTATTTTGCGATCTGATCAAAGTTGGCCGATTCGTAGACTGGCAACCATTTTAGATGTGGAAAAAACCCAGTATTGATGACATCCCCACCCATTTCTCGGAAATGCTTTTTTTTTTTGTATACAACATCGAGGCTCGTGTAAGAGCTAACATTAATAACAAACAAACAAACTGACATATCAAACAGAGGATAAAGGGAGCGGGAGACAATATGGGGAGAGAGAGGGAAGCACACAAGTACAACATTTGAGAGCAGGGACATTGGGAGATCTGTGGGTGGGAGAGGGCTTGGGGGAAGGAGGCATGAGAATGGGGGGGGGGGGGTGGGAGAGGTATAAAACACATGGACACTGCGAGGACTTCCAGGAAAGAAGTCGGTATTTAAAAAAAGTGGATCTGGGGTGAATAAACGGGGGTAGAAAAGATCAAGGTTTTGGATGGGGGAAGATAAGAGATTGTGGTGAACAGCTGTTTTAAAGACCTGGAGAGAGGAGTGGGATTGAAGAGAGTGAGGGAGTTTTTTCTAGAGGCAGGAGAAAAGAGGAATGAAAGAGTGAAGGTGAGTCTTGATTTTGGCAGTTTCACCATAAGAGGGTTGCTGGCAGATCTTGTGCGACATGTAGGAATATTTTGGGGACAGAGCACAGATAGAGGAGCTAGGCCGGAGAGGAGTCGGTAGAAGACAGAAAGACCACCTACCTGCCTGCGGTGAGTGAGTGAAAGGCCCTCGGAGTTTGCTTCAATGCGGGAGATTCCAATGATTCTGAAAGTTTTGGTTTCAACAGCGTGAAGCCGAGCAAGGTGTGAGGCAGGAGCATCTGCCCAGAGGGGGGGGGACAGTATTCCATTGAGCTGTGGTTGATATGTCTTTGATTTTGTCCAGGTCTGCAGAGAGTGAGGAGGCTGCAGACTGCCGATCTGAGGGATGAGGAATGTAGTGGCAGAGAGTGGAGTCATCAGCAAAGAGATACAGAGGATTTTCGAGAGGGTCGGAGAGATCATTGATGAAGACCAGAAAAAGCACAGGGCCCAGACCACTGCCTTGGGGAACTCCAGCCTGAACAGGAAGGGGAGATGAGAGAAATCCATTCAGGGCCACACGTTGACTACGACCAGAGAGGAAGTCCGCCAGCCATGAGTGGAGATTTCCATGAATACCATAGGAGGAGAGTTTGGTGAGCAGAGCGGGGTGCCAGACCGTATCAAAGGCACATGATATATCAAGGGAGACAGCTCTAATTTCCTGTTTGACTTTGAGGACCTCCGTCCATTGTTGAGACAGCAGAAGCAGCATGTCCAGAGTGGAGTAGAGTACTTTGATAGCGTGAGAGCTTGGAAAAACGCAACCTCGCTGGCAAAACCGGAAGCGGAAGGGTTGACACTAAATACTTAAACAATACTTAAACGTGTCCCCAACAATATCTCAACCATGCGATTTTGGTCAAACTTGGCACAAGGACAATACATGAGAGTGTACGTTTACAGACGATTTTGTTTTCTAAACCAACCAAAGATGGTCGATTGGTGGCCTTTAAACGGGGCAACGATATTTTATGTCCTTTTCTCCTTGTTTTCAATAAAATGCACTCCTGAAAGGTTTTCTCCATTACGCAACCAAATTGTCAGGTTTGTGGATCTGGAAGAACCTACGTAAGATATTGTGTTCTACTACCTGGAGTATCACTATTTCCAGTTTGAGCAATTCAGAATGTCTTCGACATCTCGAATGTTTTACTTGGCACAATATAAATCTACAGCTTAACAATTCGCGCAGCTGTGAAATGTTACCAAACAGGACAAATACATTTGAAAAAATAAAACCAAATTTCATAAAGCACCGTTACAGGTTTGAATTCATTGAAAACTTATATATGAATATGGAATCTGTAATGAGAATAAAATGTTAGAAATAAATTAAAGAGGAGGGGGGGGGGGAAAGAAGGCTGGGGACATGAGCAATGTAAATGCTCAGCTTTCCACAATATCTGTCAAGCCCTACTTGGACCAGCGATGCAGTGGTATTGATTGCAGGTGATGTGTGCCAGATTGCTTGTTGGTTGCAAAAGCTGAAAAAGATTCGGATGAGAGAATTTTCTTCCACCATGCTGGATTAACACCAGGAGTCTGGATTGCAAATCAGGTTTTACTCTGCGACAATGCTTAGGTTGGGATAGGAGACCTCGTATTACCCCAGATATAATACCTCATTCAGGATTAGACAATTTGCTTTTATTCCCTTCAGAGAAAACATCCTGACACTATTATTGATATAAATCCCACAGCTGGCCTTTGTACACTTCCCCTCTACACAATGTTTGTTTGTGGGTTGTGTGCGGCTTTAGTTTAATCACAAGAAGCTTCTGAGAAACCGATCAATTCGCAGTGAATCTGTGATAATTTTTTGGATTCACATTTAATCATCAATTAGAAGCATAAACACTCAAATGATAAATCAAAAAGATCAAGTGGATTAGATGAAACAGCTTTTTGGTAACCAATCCTTTGGGTATGGTGGTGGTTCGTGTGCGGCCACCCAGCTGCTGGTTGCATCATTTTTTCTGTGAGCACATATGCCGCTGATGCAATGCCTCTCTGAACCCCACCTGGCATTAATTGCATTAGCTCAATGGGATTCGAACTCAGGACCTGAGGATCCCAAGCCCACCACCCTAACCATTAGACCAATACCAGGTGACCCTTTGGGTATGGAAAACAGTAAGAATAGTAAGAATATTCTGCTTCCAGTTGATTGTATTCTGTGGTTTTGATTGTGTTGTATTGACCGGACTCGGTGGCGTAATGCTTGGAGCGTCCGCTCTGAGTCCTGGAGGCCAGGAGGTCAGCAGGTGGAATCCTGACCGAGTCATACCAATGGCTTTAAAAATGGTATGTGCTGCTTCCTTGCTTGATGCTGAGCATTTGAAGGGATAGAGCATGGATGAGCCACCATAAGTTGTTCAGGAAGAATCTTCATGTTGAAGCAAGCAGACTAACAAAAAGAAGAATAAGTATTAATAAACAATTGTACTCCACAACATATTTTTAGGTTTTCATGAACCCGAATAATCGAGTCTTTTCACAACAAAGTTAAGACAAAAGTGACGTCGAAGAGTGTCGTTCTAGTTCAAGATAATATGAGTTTCTTTGTAATGAAATTCAACTGATCCGCCACATACGAAGAACATGGAGAAAAATATGTTGTGCTACGTTTGTGGGGAAGGGGGCAGCAGTTCTCTTCTGACCTTGGACACAGATTGTGTTCACATAAGATTCTTAGGACATTTTGTTCATGTAAACCAAAATGGCCGACTGGCGGTGCATGTGGTTCGGTTAAGTTGTCTTTAGTGCAGCTCGCCAGGTGGAGATTGGGATGGGGTTGGGGGTGAATGGTGGGGGAGCAAGGGAGTTGCATCTTGTAACTCTTAGACAAGACAGATTAAAATGTCTTGTCCACGTGTTCCCCGTATGTCAGACAGGGTGAGGACATCGAGGCACTTTTCCCTCCCAACACAGATAGAGAAGGCTCCTACTCCTAGTTGTCCATCAGTGTGTGGGAGGTGGGCTTGGATCGTTCCTAGTCCATGATTGGATGAATCCTTGTACCATGATTGGTGGACCCTTCGAGGTGGAGAGAACCCCCAAGTGTCTGGTGATTGGTTGGCCTCAAGAGGGGAAGACGGAGAGGTTATGCCAGACGTGCTGCAGGTAGGGGATGGAGAATAAAGGTGCATGCCCCACATTGGGATGCTATCTCTCGCTCTCTCTCTCTCTCTCTCTCTCTGACCTCCAGGACATGGTACTGTAACAACCTCTCTCTTGCCTTTGTGTTTCCGGCCTTGCCTTCGTGGTAGCACCACTGAGAGCCAATATATATGGGGGACATTTTGGAGACACCTTTCAAATTCTTCCTGTATGACAGCCACAGTCTGTTCAAGGTCTCCAGGATCGTGGTTTGTCATTAAATGATGCAGATTATAGACATTTTTTCATCCAATTATTAACATTAACAAAACTTTGTATGAATTATTCTTTCCTATGCAATGTACAGTTTGCTTCTAACATGTGTGCATCCAAAGTCGTTAAAAAAACAACATCCAAAGACACGACATCTTAATGGCACAGTATGATTTTTGAGTGGCACAAAAAGGTTATGGAAACTGGTAGCGTCAGTGGAAGGAGTAGTGGAAGGAGGCAGGCCTGCCAAGTACAAGTGGCGAGGATGTTGAATGTTGAGTACATCCGTGAGTCCTTTAAGCACTGTCCTTCTTAATTCCATTCGGATGATCTTCACAAAACTTGACAATAAAACTTAGAGACATGTTTTTTTCACATGCATCAAACCACATTTCTGTTTTTTTAAGCAGTGAAGCAAGTTCAACATTTGGCTATCATTTACATGTTGGTTCAATATTATGATTGATATATATATATATATATATACACATATATATATATATATACATATATATATATATCTATATATATATATATATATATATATATATATATATATATATATATATATATATATATATATATTGTTACGGACACGACTTATTAAGATGTTATGCTGGGCCGAGCGGAATGGCCGCCGTGTTCGCACAAGTTACCCGATTATACTCGAACGTTGGCCAAATCGCGCTACGCTAGATCAATGAAGGAAAGGACACAACGGCTGGGTTAAATGACACGACACCAGGGGTACAGTTCTCAAGACCTCCGGAGGAGGATATAATATGGGATATGCAGAACGTTTAGATTACACGGCACAAGAGGTACAGCACAGAAAGGTGGGCACTTATACACGGTCTTATCTAAGTCCCGACAGACCACAGACAAACGGGACAAGACTGACTCACACAGGGATTGATGGCAAGGAAGGGCAGAATTTAAAACAGCTGTTCACCACCATCTCTTATCTTCCCCCATCCAAAACCTTGATCTTTTCTACCCCCGCTAATTCACCCCAGATCCACCTTGTTTGAAATTCCAACTTCTTTCCTGGAAGTCCTGGCAGTGTCCATATGTTTTATACCTCTCCCACCGCCCCCTTCCCATGCCCCCCCCCCCCCCAAAGCCATCGCCCTCTCTCAGATCTCTCGATGTCTCCATGTCTCTCGGTCCCTGCTTTCAAATGTTGTGTTTGTGTCCTTCCCCCTCTCTCCCCATCTTGTCTACCGCTCCCGATGTTATATGTTTTATATGTCGGTTTGTCTTTCTGTGTGATTAATGTTCGCTCTTTCACGAGCCTCGATCTTGTATACAAAAAAAAAAAAAAAAAAAAAAAAAAAATCGATGGCTCAAGGTGCACCTTGGCTCAGGGGCAGAATCGACCCGGTCCGGTCCAAAGATGCGGGTAGGTATCGTCGCGCTGGAGGTGGCGTCCGTTCTCCTTCGTAGCTGAGGCGCATCTGACGTCACCTCCGGTAAGTGGCTGCGTATATCCAGCGGGGAGTGACACGCCCTCGGCTCGTTAGCTCCGCCCCAGATGGAATCGGTCCGCCGCTTCTTATTGGGTGCGGGGGGGTTACCGGGCTCCGCCCTTGACGAGGAGCTGACAGTCAGCCCCTGTGTGGTAACCCCGTCGGAGCACATGGGCAATGGCGGCTAACCAAGCCGGAGTGAGGACTCACACTCCCCGCGCCGCCGCCGCGCCGCCCCCGCTGTTGTTGTAGTTGTTGTTGTTGTTGTAGTTCCATGAGGAAGAGATGCGGGGAGGTATTGGGAGGTCCTAAACTCACTACTGGTGCCATACAATCACATTCTGGTGCAACGAAGAGTCAGAATTAATGGAAACGAGTCCTTAACTGATATAGACTAAGAATAACTAGCAAGATGTCCTATAGTTGTCTAAGTGAGATGCGGTGAACCTGGGCACGACATTTAATGGGGGAAAAAGGGGAAGGTCGGGGCTACAGAGTGTTGTTTACAGACAATGGGACTAGGGAATGGGGGATTGGGGATAGTTGGGGAGTATTGGGGAAATAGGGGAATATTTACAAGCGGATATGGATGGAGGCCAAATCCCATATCCGCAACATTGCACCCTTCTCTACCTCGGGGCGTCCCGACCCGATAAATTTTTACCTACTTTAGTGTGGCACTCAGATGTAGTTCCCTCTACTATTAACTCTACCCTGAGTGCGACAGTTTTACAGATGTTCACAAATGAGTGAATATGTCCCCCTGCGACGTTGCACCCTTCTCCTCACAGAAACACACCCACAGGATAACCGAATCGCGGAAAGAATCCTCAAACTAAACATACAGCCGGTAGGGAGCATTATTTACACCACACTACACTGATATTTACACTACGATCCAGGACCTGTTTTTGGAGGAACACATGCAGATGTTATGCATAGAGAGAGCACGCATGCCAGCATCGATACACCAACCCACGAGTGCTCTGTGGCCTTACGGCCTTTAATAATGTGCAGAGCACCCCATTCAAGCACCAAAAGCACCACCCCATCACACAGTCAGCACCATCCGGTGCACCAATAAAGTGCTCAACGTCACCGGTGGTGTCGCAGCCGGCCGATGTTCTGCCGCTGGTCTTGCCTTGGAGCCCACTTGGTGTTCTGGCTTCCTTCAAAAATAAAGAAAGGCGCCAACCGCGTCCATTTCTATATTGTGGTCGTCAGGGGGCCAACTAAAAGTGGTTCACCTGTATGGCATAGGTGCCACGTTGACCCATAGGTCCATCGACGGGTGGTGCTTGGCCGCAAAAGACTGCGGTCCATGGTGGGCGGCCACAAAAATTGCGGTCCATATGGTGTATCGATCCAGGCAGCAAGCAGCGAAAGTGCAGGCCCACAACTGCGGAGCCAGCACCTCTCTTTCCTCTCTCTCTGCCCCAAAGCCAGATCCTCGGAGGTGGGAGACAAAAGAAGAAGACAAGTGAGTAAGGTGGTAAGGGCGCAAAAGTGCACGCAATGCAAGGTAATGCACACTGGGGGCACATGGGAACCAGGTGAGACAGGTATGTTCCTACCGTATGCCCCCCCCCCCCCAACCAGGTAACCTACATTGCCCCTCCCTTACCCCTTACTGTATCCACAAAACACAACACTACCCATAAACATCTACTTTACACATCAACAAACGTCCCTACTGTCTTCCCCGTTCCTCCCATAAACCAAATTCGTCTTCTCTCCCTCCTAACCAATCAAATTTGCCATTTCCAACTCTCATCAAAATTTGCCATCTCCAATTCAACATCAAAATTTGCCATCACCAATTCATCATCAGTCCCTCCTAGGGAGGGAGAGATGGAATCACCCCAATGTCTCATCCACGTCGTGATGCGTCTCACCAATCCACACAGCAATTCTCATTTCCTGCACACGGAACAAAGAAAACACAGGTGTGGAGTCATCATCATCACCTCAGGTAAGTGGCTGCGTATGGTGCGACAGGTTCATCAATCCTAACTATTTCCTAAATGACTTTAACAACTTTACATTACCCGGGGTCTTTCTCCTGCCAAACCATTGGCCCTCTTACACTATGGGTTCTAAAAACCAATTCCCATTGGCCAAACTGTGGTGCTTTTCAATTTGGGGTCTCACTCCCCCGATTCATCTCCCGGTGCCCTCGCACAATTTCTGGGCTGTGACGTGTAGCTCTCCCAGCAGGTCTACCCACCTGCACACCTCCACCACTGTAGTTGCCACCCGAGCTTACCTGCTCCTTACCCTAACCTAACTACCTGGGGAAGGCCCTCTGGCGCTCTCCCCACTCGGTGCCCTCTCTGACACTGGGCTACCCGGGTCCGTCCTCCGGATCCTCGGGCCCCATCCACAACTCTACCGGCTCCCAGAGCCCACCTGCGGCCTCACCTGGCCGACATCCTCACAGTGGTGGAGTGCCCAAACCAACTACACACACGAACAGGCTACACGCCCAGCCATTTCCACAACACTAATGCACCCATCCACAATACCATTCTGCAACCGCACCACAAATGCCAATATCCAACCACAATTTACCTATACCCTCTACCTAACACTTACACTACTCGCCCCGGGTACTCGTGAAAGCGGTCCACTCTTCCCCCATCCACACCTTCGCACCATGCACACCACTCCGTACCACTTACTCCATGTACTCCACACACCTGTACTTGCACACCTGTGCTCTCATACTTGGTGCCGCCTGCACCCTTCTCTCCCCAAGCGCATTCGCGCTGATCCACAACACTCACTACTCCACACACCTTTCCAGTTCTCACACAGCATCATCTCATCTAACTACTCCCCTCTGAAACTTGCGCTTCCCAGTCGTCCCTTTAAACTATTGCGCTCCCTCGTCATTATAATCCACACTAATCTACCTGCGTCCCCACTACAGGTATCAGTCACTAACTAACCTTAACGTCACCTAATGTCATCTTCGCTAGATCCCTATCAATATAACCTAACCCACCCGGGCTAGTTTTCACTGCCATACACCCCATAATCTATTGCACATTTGCCCCACCTGGGAAGGGTGGCAGGGATGCCACCCTTACCCACCGGGCCCATCGCTCACTACCAATTTTGCACATCAAATTTCAACAAATCAAAAATTTGCCAATCACTACCCATCATCTGCCAATCATTACTGCCAATCCTTTGCCAATCATCAAATTTTGTTTTTCTAATTTTGGGGCCAAAACACTATCCTCGTCATTACTGTCTGCTTTCTAATGCCTCTCGGTGCGCCAATTAACTTCTAAAGCTCGGCTTCGTACAGCCAAGCCATGAATACGGGTTGTTTTATGCCAGCGGCTGGATACGTCCCGCATTCGTGGCAGGGACGGGGGCTTACCCGGGCCGAGATCCCACGCACCACCTCGGCGTGGAGCCATCCAATTTCCCGATCTCGACCTGCCGGCCCGTCTCACCAAAAAGTGGTCGCCATGACGACCCTTCCTATCGGCCTGCCCGCTCCGCCTAGTGGAGCCCGGACACGGCCGTTCCACGCGAGGCCCAGCGTGGATCGCGCACGGCGGTCCTTTCGAACCCGCCGTGGCTCGGATCCCCGCTGGTTCTCGCGGCACGCGAAGCCCGGCACGCACCGAGGGCCCGCTTCGGCTAAAAGTCGACCTAACCTCTAACCCGGTTATCGTCGATGCCTCACCTGGATGCTTACAAGCATACGCTACCCCTTTCTTGCTCACACATCCAGCCGTTTACATGCTCCTCGTCGTACCTTCTCTAACACACCTCGGTACACTCATTCCGCTCACCGACTTGGTCACACACCTGACCACCGAACACCTTGGCACACATTCGTCGCTCGCACACCTCACCAACACACCTCTTCGCGCCCCCTCCTCGGTCACCTCCTCTGTGACAATCACAGGTGTGCTCTCACTCGCACACCCAACCACGTGCCTCACTACCAATTCCAGCGTGCATTCCCACTCACGCTCTACCATTCCAGGTGTGCATCCTTCCATTCCAGGTGTACATCCTCGCTCACCTGTCACAACCAACTCATGCTCCTTGTCACTCTCACTACTCTCACCTCCACTCTTGACAGCGCACTCTTTCCTCATGCACCTGTCCGTTACACACCTTTCTCGCGCACACCCTTGCGCACACTCTCCCGTCACACCCTCTGTAACACTCACCACAGGTGTACACTCTTCCTTGCCTTTGACAGTGCACTCTTTCCCCATGCACCTGTCCGTCACACACCTTTCTCGCGCACACTCTCCCGTCACACCCTCTGTAACACTTACCACACCGCGCTTCCATGTGCTCCCTCGCACACGCGCTACGACCGACTCACTCTCGCCAGCACCCTCACTCCTTGGCACGCACTTTTTCCTCACACACCCCAGAGTCGGACTTTCTCGCACACCTCCTTTTTCGCACACCAGACCTGTCGCACACTTCACCAACGGCCTCTCACGAACACCCGGGTCCATCTCGACCCCCAAGCTTCTTAAATCACCTGGCGCATCATACGCACGACCATATTGGTCACCACTTACACCGGGTCCTCTTCCTCTTCGCTTCTCCTCCATCACCTGCGAATCCCTCATCCGGTTAATGAGCACATCATCACGATCCGAACACAGACTTTGGACCAATTCTTTTATCTCCTCTTTTATCTCTTTCGTATCCCCTCTCCGTCGCTTCTTAATTTCGCTCACCCCTTCTTCCACTTCTTCTAATTTCTGCTTCACCTCTTTTATTCCCCGGTACGTCTCCTCAAGCTCGTCCTCCAAGGCTACCTTGACCGTTTCCATGTGCGTCCTCACCTGCCGGTCCTTCGTCTCCATTACCTCTGTCACCTCGTCCAAACTCGTTGTCAGTCCCTCACGTACCATCTGACATTCCCTCTTCGTCGCTACCAAGTCATTTTTTAGGTCATTTTGTGTTGCTTTTAACCCTCCTATTACCGCTGTGTTCTTCTTTACCTGGCCCGTTAGTTCTTTTTGTCCCTCTGTCAGTTGTTCTACTTCCTGCGTCAGGTCCTCGATGCCCCCTTGTAACTTTACAGTCCCCTTTCTCACCTCCTTCTCCATGTGCTCCTTACAGTGCCTCACCTCCTCGCGCACTCCTCCGACCTCCTCACTCACCCCTCTTCTGATCTCCTCTCCCATCACTTGCATCTCCTGCCCAGATGCCACCCTCATCTGCTCCATTTCCTCCCTGTGAGCATCTAGTTTGGTTTCTACCCCCATTCTGACCCCTTCTATCTGCTGCCCCATTTGTTTAACTTCCCTTTCCGCTTGGTCCCTCATGTCCCTCAATTTGCCTTCCATACTGTTTTCTAACCCCTCTAACCCCTTTTGCATCCCTTCCATTTGATTCTCTTGAGCGGCCATTCTGTTTTCTACCCCCATTAACCCATTCTTTACCTCTTTTATCCCGTTGTCTAACCCCTCACCGGTACCCCTCGCTTCGTCCCTCATTACCCCCATTTGGCCCTCCAATCGCTCACCCAATCGCTCACTATCAGCCCTTATTTCCTCCCTCATTTTCTCGCTATTCTGGGCCATAAGGGCCTTCATTTGTATGAAAAAAGGTCCAAATCTACCAGTGGCGCTACCACGGTCGCGGGCGCCGTGGCCATGTGCGAGGCGCCATTTTGCGCGCCCGCAACCTCGTGCGCGACGACGCCATTTTGCGACCCTGCTACCCTCACTGCTTCGCTCTCCTCATGTCCCTCAATTTGGTCCTGGATCGACCCTGCCTCACTCTCCTCTACCGGAACCCAGCCGTCTTAATCTGCCATAGCGCGACTTTCAAAATTCGGGTTTTTATTTTTTTTTGTAAAACACAATTAAATTTCGCTGTTATAATTTCGAGCGCGTGAAACGCGCTCCGGGACCGATCCCACTTCCTGACACCAATTGTTACGGACACGACTTATTAAGATGTTATGCTGGGCCGAGCGGAATGGCCGCCGTGTTCGCACAAGTTACCCGATTATACTCGAACGTTGGCCAAATCGCGCTACGCTAGATCAATGAAGGAAAGGACACAACGGCTGGGTTAAATGACACGACACCAGGGGTACAGTTCTCAAGACCTCCGGAGGAGGATATAATATGGGATATGCAGAACGTTTTAGATTACACGGCACAAGAGGTACAGCACAGAAAGGTGGGCACTTATACACGGTCTTATCTAAGTCCCGACAGACCACAGACAAACGGGACAAGACTGACTCACACAGGGATTGATGGCAAGGAAGGGCAGAATCGATGGCTCAAGGTGCACCTTGGCTCAGGGGCAGAATCGACCCGGTCCGGTCCAAAGATGCGGGTAGGTATCGTCGCGCTGGAGGTGGCGTCCGTTCTCCTTCGTAGCTGAGGCGCATCTGACGTCACCTCCGGTAAGTGGCTGCGTATATCCAGCGGGGAGTGACACGCCCTCGGCTCGTTAGCTCCGCCCCAGATGGAATCGGTCCGCCGCTTCTTATTGGGTGCGGGGGGGTTACCGGGCTCCGCCCTTGATGAGGAGCTGACAGTCAGCCCCTGTGTGGTAACCCCGTCGGAGCACATGGGCAATGGCGGCTAACCAAGCCGGAGTGAGGACGCACACTCCCCGCGCCGCCGCCGCGCCGCCCCCGCTGTTGTTGTAGTTGTTGTTGTTGTTGTAGTTCCATGAGGAAGAGATGCGGGGAGGTATTGGGAGGTCCTAAACTCACTACTGGTGCCATACAATCACATTCTGGTGCAACGAAGAGTCAGAATTAATGGAAACGAGTCCTTAACTGACATAGACTAAGAATAACTAGCAAGATGTCCTATAGTTGTCTACGTGAGATGCGGTGAACCTGGGCACGACATTTAATGGGGGAAAAAGGGGAAGGTCGGGGCTACAGAGTGTTGTTTACAGACAATGGGACTAGGGAATGGGGGATTGGGGATAGTTGGGGAGTATTGGGGAAATAGGGGAATATTTACAAGCGGATATGGATGGAGGCCAAATCCCATATCCGCAACAATATATATATATATATATATATATATATATATATATATATATATATATATATATATATATATATATATATATATATATGTATATATATATATATATATATATATTGTTGCGGACGTGGTTAAAGATGTTATTTACCGAGCGGTTGGTATTACCGCGACCGAACAGTTCCCCCGATTCTTCCCCCAACTCACCCGATTCACCCACACGTTGGCCAAATCGCGCTATGCCAAATCAATGATAGAAAGGACACGACGACTGGGAAAGAGGAAACGACGCAAGGGGTACAGTTCTCAAGACCTCCGGAGGAGGGTATAATTACAGTGGTGGAGAAAAGGGGTAGATTACAAGGCAGTGAGGTAAAGACACAGAAGAGATGGGCACTTAATTACCATCTTATCTTAGCCCAGACAGACCACAGACAAACGGAACAAGGCAGACTTACACAGGGATTGATGGCAGGAAGGGACAGGTAGGTCGATAGCACAAGGTGCACCTTGGCTCGGGGACAGGATAAAGCACGGTCCAAAAGATGCAGGGAGGCCTCACAGCGCTCGGAGGTGGTCTTGCTTGCTCCAAGCTCAGCGCGCATCTGACGTCACCTCCCTCTCACTGCGCATGCTCAGCGGGGAGTGACACGCCCTCGGCTGGTTGGTTCCGCCCCACTGGGGCCGGTCCGCCGCTTCCATTGGGTGCGGGGGTTACCGGGCTCCGCCCTTGACGAGGAGCTGACAGGGAGCCCCTATTTGGTAACCCCGTCGAGCACATGTTTGATGGCGGCTCGTTGGGAAGGCCTGGTGCCCTCCCAACACCCCCTACCAACCGAGCCGGAGTGAGGATGCGCACTTCCTGCGCTCGTTGTTGTTGTTGTTGTTGTTGTTGTTGAACTGTGAGGAAGAGCTGCGGGGAGGTATTGGGAGGTCCTAAACTTCCTAACGGTGCCATACAATCACATTCTGGTGCAACGAAGGGTCAGAATTAATGGAAACGAGTCCTTAACTGACATAGACTAAGAATAACTAGCCAGATGTCCTATAGTTGTCTTACATGAGATGCGGTGAACCTGGGCACGACATTTAATGGGGGAAATAGGGGGAGGTCGGGTCTACAGAGTGTTGTTTACAGAAAATGGGACTAGGGAATGGGGGATTGGGGATAGTTGGGAAGTATTGAGGAAATAGGGGAATATTTACAAGCGGATATGGATGGATGCAAATCCCATATCCGCAACACTGCACCCTTCTCTACCTCGGGGCGACCCGACCCGATAAATTTTTACCTACTTTAGTGTGGCACTCAGATGTAGTTCCCTCTACTATTAACTCAACCCTGAGTGCGACAGTTTTACAGATGTTCACAAATGAGTAAATATGTCCCCCTGCGACGTTGCACCCTTCTCCTAACAGAAACACACCCACAGGATAACCGAATCGCGGAAAGCATCCTCAAACTAAACATACAGCCGGTAGGGAGCATTATTTATACAACACTGATATTTACACTACGATCCAGGACCTGTTCTTTGAGGAACACATGCAGATGTTATGCATAGGGAGAGCACGCATGCCAGCATCGATACACCAACCCACGAGTGCCCTGTGGCCCTACGGCCTTTAATAATGTGCAGAGCACCCCGTCCAAGCACCAAAAGCACCACCCCATTATGCACAGTCAGCACCATCCGGTGCACCAATAAAGTGTTCATAAAAATGCACAATTAAGTGTCCATGGTCACCGGTGGTGTCGCAGCCGGCCGATGTTCTGCCGCTGGTCTTGCCTTCATGGAGTGCACTTGGCCTTCTGGCTTCTTTAGAAATAAAGAAAGGCGCCAACCGCGTCCATTTCTGAATTGTGGCTGTCAGGGGGGCCAACTAAAAATGGTTCACCTGTATGGCATAGGTGCCACGTTGACCCAGAGGTCCATCCACGGGTGGTGCTTGACCGCAAAAGAACTGCGGTCCATTGTGGGCGGCCACAAAAATTGCGGTCCATATGGTGTATCGATCCAGGCAGCAAGCAGCGGAAGTACAGGCCCACAACTGCGGAGCCAGCACCTCTCGCTCCTCTCTGTCTGCCCCAAAGCCAGATCCTCGGAGGTGGGAGACAAAAGAAGACAAGTGAGTAAGGTGGTAAGGGCGCAAAAGTGCATGCAATACAAGGTAATGCACACTGGGGGCACATGGGAACCAGGTGAGACAGGTATGTTCCTACCGTACGCCCCCCCCCCCCCACCAGGTAACCTACATTGCCCCTCCCTTACCCCTTACTGTATCCACAAAACACAACACTACCCATAAACATCTACTTTACACATCAACAACGTCCCTACTGTCTTCCCCGTTCCTCCCATAAACCAAATTCGTCTTCTCTCCCTCCTAACCAATCAAATTTGCCATTTCCAACTCTCATCAAAATCTGCCATCTCCAACTCAACATCAAAATCTGCCATCACCAATTCATCATCAGTCCCTCCTAAGGAGGGAGAGATGGAATCACCCCAATGTCTCATCCACGTCGTGATGCGTCTCACAAATCCAAACAGCAATTCTCCTTTCCTGCAACCCAAAACAAAGAAAACACAGGTGTGGAGTCATCAGCATCACCTCAGGTAAGTGGCTGCGTATGGTGCGACAGGTTCATCAATCCTAACTATTTCCTAAATGACTTTAACAACTTTACATTACCCGGGGTCTTTCCCTGCCAATCCATTGGCCAACTTACACTATGGGTTCTAAAAACCAATTCCCATTGACCAAACTGTGGTGCTTCTCAATTTGGGGTCTCACTCCCCCGATTCATCTCCCGGTGCCCTTGCACAATTTCTGGGCTGCGACGTGTAGCTCTCCCAGCATGTCTACCCACCTGCACACCTCCACCACTGCAGTTGCCACCCGAGCTTACCTAGCTCCTCACCCTAACCTAACTAACTGGGGAAGGCCCCTCCTGGCTCTGTCACCCCTTGGTGCCCTCTGGCACTGGGCTACCCGGGTCCGTCCTGCGGATCCTCGGGCCCCATCCACAACAACTCTACCGGCTCCCAGAGCCCACCTGCGGCCTCACCTGGCCGACATCCTCACAGTGGTGGAGTGCCCAAACCAACTACACACACTAACAGGCTACACGCCCAGCCATTTCCACAACACTAATGCACCCATCCAATCATCATTCTTCCACCCGCACCACAGATGCCAATATCCAACCACAATTTACCTATACCCTCTACCTAACACTTACACTACCCGCCCCGGGTACTCGTGAAAGGGGTCCACTCTTCCCCCATCCACACCTTCGCACCATGCACACCACTCCGTACCACTTACTCCAACTCTCTCCACACCACTCATTCTCTGCTCCATATATTTCACACACCTGTACTTGCACACCTGTGCTCTCATACTTGGTGCCGCCTGCACCCTTCTCTCCCCCAAGCGCATTCACGCTGATCCACAACACTCACTACTCACCATGACACTCATCCGCAATGCTCTCTCATTCATCACTTGTACACTCACACACACCTCGGAGCATTGCCTCACCGATGCCTCATTTGAAGCTGCTCACCAGCACTTCCATTCATACTGCATCATCTGCTCTGTCTACTCCCTTCTAAGACTCGCGCTCCTCCGTCTTCCCTTACACTCAGCGCTCCCCCGTCATTATCAAACACTAAGCTACTACGTCCCCACTACAGGTACCAAGTCTCTTACTTAAATCTGGTCACCTATAGTCACCTCTAGTCCCTATCATTATAACCTAACCCACCGGGCTAGTTTTCACTGCCATACACCCCATAATCTATAGCGCATTTGCCCCAATCATGGGAAGGGTGGCAGGGATGCCACCCTTACCCACCGTCATACGGCGCGAGTGGGACCTTGTGGGACCACCTCGTATGTGAGTCGTTGCCCGCCTGCCGGACCCCGTGCGTCGCCCCTTGCGGGGTCAGCGCGGGGCCGAACCGGCCGGGCCCCCACAGTACATTACCCCCCAAGGAGCTCCCGTGCCTCCCCTGTCCCTCTAAAAACTCCCCCTGTTGGTGTCGATGCATGGGTCACGCTTCCGCAACCCGCTACCCATTCCATACCACCACAACCTTGCTCACTCACACCTCGCACCTCTCCCATCACCGGACCCTCTCGCTCGCACCCTCGTTCCATACACTCCAGACCAGCCATACACCTCACTCTTGGCCTCTCACGAACATCCGGGTCCATCTCGACCCCCAAGCTTATTAAATCACCTGGCGCATCACACGCACGACCATATTGGTCACCACTTACACCGGGTCCTCTTTCTCTTCGCTGCTCCTCCATCACCTGCGAATCCCTCATCCGGTTAATGAGCACATCATCACGATCCGAACACAGACTTTGGACCAATTATTTTACTTCCTCTTTTATCTCTTTCTTATCCTCTCTCCGTCGCTTCTTAATTTCGCTCACCCCTTCTTCCACTTCTTCTAATTTCTGCTTCACCTCCTTCATCTCCTCGTGCACCCCCTTAAGTTCTTCCTCTAACTCCACCTTATTTTTTTCTATGTGCTCCCGCACCTCCCGCTCTTTAACCTCCATCACCTCTACCACCTTGTTCATTTTCCTCGTCAGGTCCTCATGTACCGTCTGACACTCTTTTTTAATTACCCCTACGTCCTTTTTCATCTCCTTCTGTGTCGATTTTAAACCCTCTATTACCGCTGTGTTCTTCTTTACCTGGTCCCCCAACTCCTTTTGTCCCACAGTCAGCTGTTCTACTCCCAGCGTCAACTCCTCTATACCACCTTGCAATTTTACAGTCCCCTTTCTCACCTCCTTCTCCATGCGCTCCTTACAGTGCCTCACCTCCTCGCGCACTCCTCCGACCTCCTCACTCACACCTCTTCTGATCTCCTCTCCCATCACTTGCATCTCCTGCCCAGATGCCACCCTCATCTGCTCCATTTCCTCCCTGTGAGCATCCAATTTAGTTTCTACCCCCATTCTGACCCCCTCTATCTGCTGCCCCATTTGTTTAACTTCCCTTTCCGCTTGGTCCCTCATGTCCCTCAATTTGCCTTCCATACTGTTTTCTAACCCCTAAAACCCCTTTTTCATCCCTTCCATTTGATTCTCTTGAGCGGCCATTCTGTTTTCTACCCCCGTTAACCCCTCCTGTATTTCCCCTAATCTATTGTCTAATCCCTCAAATTTGTTGTCTAGTCCCTCAAATTTGTTTCCTAATCCCTCTATTCTACTCCCTAACCCTCCGATCTGGGCCCCCATGTCCTCCCTCAATTTCTCGCTATTGGACCCCATCCTTTGTTCTAACCGTTGGCTATTGGCCCCCATGTCCTCCCTCAATTTCTCGCTATTGGACCCCATCCTTTGTTCTACCCGTTGGCTATTGGCCCCCATGTCCTCCCTCAATTTCTCGCTATTGGACCCCATCCTTTGTTCTAACCGTTCGCTATTCTTGGCCATAAGGGCCTTCATTTGTATAAAAAAAAGGTTCAAATCCACCAGCGGCGCTGCTACGGTCGCGGGCGCGGTCGCCGTAGCCATCTGCGAGGCGCCATTTTGCGCGCCCGTAACCTCGTGCGCGAGGATGCTATTTTGCGAACCTGCCGCCCTCACTGCTTCGCTCTCCTCATGTCCCTCAATTTGGTCCTGGATCGACCCTGCCTCACTCTCCTCTACCGGAACCCAGCCGTCTTGATCTCCCATAGCGCGACTTTCAAAATTCGGGTTTTTTTTTTGTAAAACAAAATCAAATTTCGGTGACTTGTAATTTTGAGCGCGTTAAGCGCGCTTCGGGTCCGTATCCCACTCCCAGACACCAATTGTTACGGACCGCGGTTTAGATGTTATTTACCGAGCGGTTGGTATTACCGCGACCGAACAGTTCCCCCGATTCTTCCCCCAACTCACCCGATTCACCCAGACGTTGGCCAAATCGCGCTATGCCAAATCAATGATAGAAAGGACACGACGACTGGGAAAGAGGAAACGACGCAAGGGGTACAGTTCTCAAGACCTCCGGAGGAGGGTATAATTACAGTGGTGGAGAAAAGGGGTAGATTACAAGGCAGTGAGGTAAAGACACAGAAGAGATGGGCACTTAATTACCATCTTATCTTATCCCAGACAGACCACAGACAAATGGAACAAGGCAGACTTACACAGGGATTGATGGCAGGAAGGGACAGGTAGGTCGATAGCACAAGGTGCACCTTGGCTCGGGGACAGGATAAAGCACGGTCCAAAAGATGCAGGGAGGCCTCACAGCGCTCGGAGGTGGTCTTGCTTGCTCCAAGCTCAGCGCGCATCTGACGTCACCTCCCTCTCACTGCGCATGCTCAGCGGGGAGTGACACGCCCTCGGCTGGTTGGTTCCGCCCCACTGGGGCCGGTCCGCCGCTTCCATTGGGTGTGGGGGTTACCGGGCTCCGCCCTTGACGAGGAGCTGACAGGGAGCCCCTATTTGGTAACCCCTTCGAGCACATGTTTGATGGCGGCTCGTTGGGAAGGCCTGGTGCCCTCCCAACACCCCCTACCAACCGAGCCGGAGTGAGGACGCGCACTTCCTGCGCTCGTTGTTGTTGTTGTTGTTGTTGTTGTTGAACTGTGAGGAAGAGCTGCGGGGAGGTATTGGGAGGTCCTAAATTTCCTAACGGTGCCATACAATCACATTCTGGTGCAACGAAGGGTCAGAATTAATGGAAACGAGTCCTTAACTGACATAGACTAAGAATAACTAGCAAGATGTCCTATAGTTGTCTTACATGAGATGCGGTGAACCTGGGCACGACATTTAATGGGGGAAATAGGGGGAGGTCGGGTCTACAGAGTGTTGTTTACAGAAAATGGGACTAGGGAATGGGGGATTGGGGATAGTTGGGAAGTATTGAGGAAATAGGGGAATATTTACAAGCGGATATGGATGGATGCAAATCCCATATCCGCAACAATATATATATATATATATATATATATATATATATATATATATATATAAATATATATATATATATATATATATATATATATATGACAATGATGAAGGAAAGGGGGACACAGAGCAGAGCTTAATCAATATATATATATATGTAGGGAGCTATTATGCCCCTCCCCCTTTGTTAATTCTTGCTGCTTTACCAATTACCAAGTATAACCAATTATATGTTTTGTTTTGACTGATTGCTGTACTCTTTTATAATACTTAGTCCTTTCTTGTGCATTGAGGATGTGTAATATCCTAATAAGGAGTTCTGTGGTTGTGAGCTCTTGGCCTGTGTGGGCACAATCTCTTAGTTCCCCTCTTTGGCCTTGGTTGCAGCTGCTATCTCTCTGCCTCCCATATGACTTTGCCAATATCCTGTGGGCTGACACATTTATGAGTGCCCACTCCCTTTGTACTTTCCCAACCAAGGTCTCTATACAGAAAGTTGTAAACATGTTGCCACATATGGCTGACCATCTCCTTATCTGAGCTAACCTATGAGTGGCCTTGGATGAGCTTCCTCTAACTAACTGAACAACAGGATGGGACTATGGTGGGAGGGCCAATGAGCCCATTCTGTATCTGTATCTTGTGAGCTAAAACCACACCCGATATTCCTTATATAAAGCAAGTTTTAATCGAATTATTTCAGAGCATCTTGTTGTAGTGTTGGTCATTTCATGTGAGCTTCCTGCGACACCCTGTTCCCCGCAAGCTTGTGTAAACGAGTTCCAATAAATATATCCGTTGCTCCTTTCTCTGAGTCTTCTGAGTCCCAAGTTCTAAGTCTCAATCCGACATATATATATATATATATATATATATATATATATATATATATATATATATATATATATATATATATATATATATATATATATATATATATACACAAAGAATTAAGTTAAGCACCCCCCCCCCGTTTTTTTACAACCTCGCACATTACAAGTTTGTTGTCGTCAAAACAGTGTAATATACCCATGATATTGCTATATTTTCTGGAGAAGTGATATTATGGTCACATAAAAACATAACAATCATGCCGTTTTCATTATTTTTTTCTGAATAATTTAAGGTGAAATTTTTTGGGAATTTTAGGCATATTTTCACCTCAATTTAAGTATGGAGCTATAGGTCCATCACGGACAGTGTGGATGACGTTTATGTTTTCTAACGTACAGTCATTGTTCTGAGAAGACCTCTAGCGATCTTTGCGTCAATAACGTGTGTAGGACCCACGTGATCGGATCACTACTCAACCCAACTCAACCCTACGAGTGCACTCATCTGCATTTCATCAATGGATAATTGCTAATGTCATACCAATCATTATTTGATCTCACATACCTTAGAATATATGCCAATGTATACATATACACAAAGAATATATATTAGGGGGTGCTTACCTTAATTCGTTGTGTAGGGGTGCTTAACTTAATTCTTTGTGTATATATATATATATATATATATTGTTGTGGATATGAGAATGTTTTTTTTTTTTTGTTGTTGTAGTGTAAATTGTTGTAAAGATCACCCTTTGTAAATGTCATGATCCTAGTAAATACCTCCGTAGTGTAAAGGTCAAAGGGCGTCTCGGTAGTTATTCCATAAACACCACATTGCAGGACACGATAAAACCCTTGTTCAGTAGCTTATATCTTATTATGTGTCTTAGGGTAAGGCCTTGTCTTCCATTAAGATGACACTCCATTGCACCGAGTGAAATAAGAGTAGATTCCCTTCATTCCCATTCCCAAAACCTCCATTTCCCCTTTCGTCATTGCCAGGCCTCAATTGCCATTGCCAATTACATCCCCTCCAATTGCCGCCATTGACCAATTAGGCAGGGTCGGAGGAGAAGGGCATGTCTCCACCTCGTCATAGAGGGGAGGAGTGAGCTAGCCCCGAACAACCAACCGAGCACGAGGGGTTTGGTTTGAGAGGGCGGAGGAAGAGCGTTTGGGGGAGGTTCGCAAAGGTTGAGGGGCGGGGCCTATATAACCCGCCGCGGGGCGTTCCCCAGAAGGAGACAAGAGAGATGAGACAAGCAGATGAGTCCAAGAGAGGAGCTGAAAGGCTGAGCTGAGCTGCGTGGTGAGGTGGAAAGGAAAGAGCTGGGTCGTCAGAGCAGGGCTGAGTTGTGAGGTTCCAAAAGCAGAAGATCATCCAGGGAAGCACAAAGCCTGATATTCGTCACCTTGCGCGCCAGCGGCAGCGTCTACAGCAGCAGCAGCAGCAACGCTCACCAGCCGCTTAGGGGCCTGGATGGCAGTTCGAAGCAGGGCCGCGAAGGAACGGCGGCTGCAGAACGTGCGAATCGTGCTGCCGTACCCAGTGGACTTTCCTCTCCTTCCAGCCAATTCCTATCATCATTCCCCGCGTGAGTCTGTGTCTTCGTTTGTTCTGTCCTGGGTATTAAGTAAGCCTGTCAGATAAGTTAATAATTTGCACTGTGTCACCTGCGTCTCATGTCCCTGTACATAATCGTGACTGCTCCTTTTTGCTTACGTGTACATAATAAACCCCGTTACTCTTCTGTACGTCTTCTTCTTCCTCTTTGCATTCGGTTGCTTTAGAGTTTTCCAGATTGAGTATCTGTGGCGCGATACGGCCAACGTTTGGGTGAATCGGGTTTAGTCGGGGAACAACTGTTCGGCCGCGGTTATACCTCCGCTCGGTAAAATAACATCTAATCCGCGGACCGTAACAAATTGGTAGTCAGGAGTTGGGATTCGAACCTGGGACTAAATTTATTTAGCCCAAATTTTGGAACACCAATTGTACAATTACTGTAACAAATTGGTGTCTGGGAGTGAGATTCGAGGCCCGAACCAAATTTTAAAAACATCTAGAAAAACATTTGGTCAAAATTTGGAGCTGCTGGAAATTTGTGTTGTTTTAAAGCAAAACCCGAATTTTGAAATCGTGCCATGGCTGGTCAAGGCGATCGGATGCAGGTGGGTGAGCTAGAAGAGGGGTTAGGAGTAACCCAGGATCAGAGGGACGAAGTAGAAGAGAACATTGGCATTGTGGTTGAGGAGGTATCAGGTGCACAAAATGGCGCTCTCGCGCACGTGGTTACAGCGGCACCAAATTTTGCCGCGCCCGTGACCGTAGCAGCGGGCTTTGATGTGGGGGACTTCCTGGCGCGATTCACCGAGATGCTGAGAATAGAGGGGGAGAAATTGAGTGATAAAATGGAAAACAGAATAATGAACGGAATGAGGGCCAATAGGGAGAAAATGGCGAGGGACAGAGTCGCATATGAGGTAAGGGAAGCGGAGAGGGACAGAGACCGCAGGTTGGGCGAAAGGGTCCCAGGGGTGCACGACGAGGTAACGCGGGTCGAGGAGCACTGGTTGAGCGAAGCGGAGGAAAGCACGGGTAAAATGACGGGGGTAGAAATCGCGACACAGGGTTTGGAAAAGCCGGCGACCGATGAGGTAGAAGAGGGAATGCTATTAAAGCCAACGGTCGTCGAGGGGAACAAAGACAAAGCAGTAGTGGGTACAATTAAAATTGAAGAGACGACGGAAGTAGCCCAGGAATCGGAGGAAGGAATGGAAACTGTACAAAGTCCGTGCTCACATTACGATGCTGTGCTTAACCCGAATGGAAGTTTGCAGGTGCGCGTGGGGAAAAGGATCCCCCAGGTGAGTCGTGCTGTATATTGTGCGGGTAGATTTTGTAGAAGGATGTTCGGCGACAAAAGAATTTTCACGCGATTGGGATCGAGGAAGCATCCGGGCGTTGGTGAAGGGTCCCGTGTGAGTGGAAATGGCACGCGTGTGAGGAAAAAGTGTGCGTCGGCGAGTGGGTGTGTTATAAAGTGTGGGAGTGAAACCGAGTGCGAGCGAGAATGCACGTTGGGGTGTACGGAGTGTGACACGAGGAGTGAGTTGGTGGTGGAGCGGGTGCGAGAATGCACGCTTGGAATGGTTGAGGGTGTGCGAGGAAGCACACCTGAGTTGGTGGTAGCGCGAGTGTGGGAGAGCCCATGTGAGCGCGTTAGTGGGTGGATGCCAGAGTGCACGCCCATGGTGAGTGTTATGGAGGACGTAACGGAGGAGAGGTGTGGACCGAAGTGTGCGAACGGCGAGTGTGCGCAAGAGTGTGTGCGAGAGGTGTGGTGTGTAACAGGGAGTGCGTTGGTGGAATGTACGGACGGCGTTGGAACGCCGGGTTTGGTGAGGGTGAAAGGGGTAGCGTATGCGTGTGAGCATGCAGGTGAAGCATCGACGGTAACCGGGTTAGCGGTTAGGGCGACGGATAGCCGATGCGAGCACTCGGGGCGCGGTGTGCTTTGTTGGATGCGAGGCCTGGCGCGGATCGAAGCTGCGTCGTTTCTCTTCGAAGCGTCGTTGCCGATTCGGGCTTGGCCCCGCCCCGCACGGTCGAGTCCGGGCCTTGGCGGGCGAGGCGACCGGTCCGGTTCAAGGGCGAGTGGGAGGAAGCGGACCGGTGCCCCCTCGTGGGGACGGGGTTCTGACCGGGGGAGATTGAGCCATCGGGCCCGGGACCGCAAGGTGCCGCGCCGAGATGGTGCGTGGAATCTCGGCCCAACCAAACCACCTCCCTTGAACCGAAAGCCGGACGGATTCAACCTGCAGGCGACCAAACCACCCGAATTCATTGCTCGGCTTTGCGAAGCCGAGTTTAATGATGTCATGACGCACCGAGGCTAGGATATAGCGGACTGTGATGATGATAATAGTGATAGTGTTTGGACCCAAAAATTAGAAAAAGGCAAAATTTGATGATTGGCAAAGGATTGGCAGTAATGATTGGCAGAGGATTGGTAAATTTTTGATTGGTTGAAATTTGGTGTGCGAAATTGGTAGTGGAACGTCCCCGATGTGGTGGGATGGCAACTCTGTCATCCCTCACAGAGGGGGGCAAAGGAGCACGAGATTTATGGGGTTGATGGCAGTGAAAACTAGCCCGGGAGGGTTAGGATATATCGTGTGTAGGGATCTAGAGAGATGACCTTAGGTGACGTTAAGGTTAGGTAGTGACAATGATACCTGTAGTGGGGACGCAGGTAGATTAGTGTGGATGATAATGACGTGGGAGCGCAATAGTTTAAAGGGGCGACTGGGAAGCGCATGTTTCAGAGGGGAGTAGTTAGATGAGATGATGCCATGTGAGTGTTGGACGTGTATCCAGAAGTGTATTGTGAAAAGTGTGTAAGGAACAGGTGTGATTGCACAGGTGTGCAACTGAACAGGTGGATGTAGCAGTGTATGAGGGAGTAGTGGTGATTGCGTGTGGTGTTGACCAAATGGTCCAGGAAGAGGAGGAGGGTGCAGGTGGCACCAGGTGTGAGTGCACAGGTGTGCAACAACAGGTATGAGGAACAGGTGTATGGAATAAATGGTATGGGATATATGGAGTATTGGAATGGATGGTTGTGGAGTGAGTACGGTGGAAATTGTGGAGTGGAGTGGATGGTGCGAAGGTGTGAATGGGGGGAAGAGTGGACCCCCATCACGAATACCCGGGGCGGGTAGTGTAAGTGTTAGGTTGAGGGTATAGGTAAATTGTGGTTGGATATTGGCATCTGTGGTGCGGGTGGAAGAATGATGTTTGGATGGGTGCATTAGTGTTGTGGAAATGGCTGGGCGTGTAGCCTGTTAGTGTGTGTAGTTGGTTTGGGCACTCCACCACTGTGAGGATGTCGGCCAGGTGAGGCCGCAGGTGGGCTCTGGGAGCCGTTAGAGTTGTTGTGGATGGGGCCCGAGGATCCGGAGGATGGACCCGGGTAGCCCAGTGCCAGAGGGCACCAAGGGGTGACAGAGCCAGGAGGGGCCTTCCCCAGTTAGTTAGGTTAGGGTGAGGAGCTAGGTAAGCTCGGGTGGCAACTGCAGTGGTGGAGGTGTGCAGGTGGGTAGACCTGCTGGGAGAGCTACACGTCTCAGCCCAGAAATTGTGCAAGGGCACCGGGAGATGAATCGGGGGAGTGAGACCCCAAATTGAGAAGCACCACAGTTTGGTCAATGGGAATTGGTTTTTAGAACACATAGTGTAAGTTGGCCAATGGATTGGCAGGGAGAGACCCCGGGTAGTGTAAAGTGTGTTAATGTCATTTAGAGGATAGTTAGGATTGAAGTCGCCTCGCACCATCTACATCCACTCACCTGAGGTGACAGGTACTCCACACCATGCCATGTTTAATTATTTTTATGTGCAAATGTTTTGGATTGTGAGACGCATCATGACGTGAGTAGTGTATATATGTTGCTTCTGGGACACTCTCATTTTCCCATTGACTTACATGTTAATTTTTCCCCTCCCTCATTGCCCCTAAACACCTCTATTTCTCTCACCCTGTTCTTTACGAACCTTCTAACCTTTTGACATGTTATCCTTATTCATTAGACCACTTAAACAATGGTCCTTCTGTGTGAACCTGTGATCCTTCTGACCTTATGGACCTTTTAACCTTTTACTCTTAATATCATCTGGTGAATCATCTTTGACCCACTCAAACAACGACCCTACAAATATTTGTTTATGTGTGGGAAATAATTTAATTCTCCTACAACTCTCCTCACCGTCTAATACATTAACAAAAAATATGTTTGAGTTTGGTTCTTTATTAAGATATTTTAACTGAGCTAAGATAAAATGGTAAACCTCCCTCAATGTTCTTGTTTGAGCGCCTCCAGTGCCACACACTTTTTGGTAGGCTCTGCCCACCTTTTGTTAAGCTCCGTCCACTTTTTGGTAAACCCCGCCCACTTTTGGTAAGCCACGCCCACCTTTTACTAAGCCCCGCCCACTTTTTGTTAGGTCACGCCCACTTTTTGCTATGTCCCGCCCACTTTTGCTACGCTCCGCCCACTTTTGCTAAGTCCCACCCACTTTATAAACTCTTCAGCATTGTATCATTTCCAGGTAATACATTACATCATTTTCAGGGAATTTCCATCACATCATTTCCAGTTAAGACACGCCCAGGGAATTTCCACAGGAAATGACACACACCCAGCCCTTCTTATAAAAGGCACCGACCACACAGGCTTTTTCAAACACGCTTTCTGCTTCACTTGAGAATGGACTCCTATGCCGAAATGGAATGGGATAACTTTGCTATTCCTTGGAGTCCTACTACCTGTGTAGAACTCAACCTTCAGATTGATGAACTGGACTCGAACCTCTTATCAATGGAGGTAAGTTTGTTTATTTATTTATTTATTTATTTAATTTTTTTTTTTTTTTTTTTTTTTTTAGATGAGACTCATGTAAGAGTTAACAAAGTTTATTTTAATATTCATAGAGCTTGATTTATACAAATAAAAATATTGTATTAAATTAATACATTGTTATTTTCTTTCACAGGAAATTGTATCTGAGATACGAAATGAAAATTCTGCTTTTAACACAACTTGGGATGAAGTTATTTTTTTGTTTGAAGACATTTTGAACAACCAAGACCCCCAGAACGAGTTCTACCTTGATGACCCAGCCAAAGAGTTATACCTTGGAGATCCACAAAATCCTGAAAAAGAGTTTTACCATGATGATACTTGTTGTGAGTTATCAAAACAAAACCCACTGAACAAGTTCTACCTTGATGAGCCAGAATACAAGTCATACATTGGAGACCCACAAATTTCTGAAAATTGGGAAAGGGGAGTTCTCCCTGATGGTCCGCAGTTATACTATGTGAGACACATCATAGAAACCCTAAAAAATTGTGAAATGGGAATTCTCCCTGATGGTCCGCAGTTATACTATGTGAGACACATCATAGAAACCCTAAAAAATTGGGCAAGGAGAGTTCTCCCTGATGGTCCGCAGTTATACTATGTGAGACACATCATAGAAACCCTAAAAAATTGGGCAAGGAGAGTTCTCCCTGATGGTCCGCAGTTATACTATGTGAGACACATCATAGAAACCCTAAAAAATTGGGCAAGGAGAGTTCTCCCTGATGGTCCGCAGTTATACTATGTGAGACACATCATAGAAACCCTAAAAAATTGGGAAAGGGAAGTTTTCCCTGATGGTCCGCAGTTATACTATGTGAGACTTATCACGGAAACCCCAAATATTTCTGAAAATTGTGGTTCTACCTTGGGGACTTGGAAAGATGGTTATATTTTTGGAGACTCGGAATGGGGGTTTTGTTTTGATGACTCGGAATGTGATACCTATCTTGGAGGCTCAACAGGAATGTGGTTATACCTTGGGAACTTGGAAAGTTGGTTTTATTTTGGAGACTCTACCTGTGGGGTCCATCTTGGAGACTCTTTGGATTCTAAAGCAATGAACAATGTTCTTTGTTTAATGACGCTTGATTTAAGCAATATCAAGAAAGTTCGAGGAAGAAAATGCTGGAAAATTCTTTCTTCCCATTTCTACTTCTTCAAACTTGAAAGCCTTGAAAGACAGAATTGGAAGAAGAGGAAAAAAAAAAAATGAAATACATATTTTTTAAAAAGAAGAAAAAAAAGATTATGTTAGGGTTTGGGTGGGATTTTGAATGTGAGGGTTAGGGATGGGGTTGGGTTAGGGATGGGGTTGGGTTAGGGTTGGGATTTTGAATGTGAGGGTTGGGGTTGGGTTAGGGATGGGATTGGGTTAGGGTTGGGATTTTGAATGTGAGGGTTAGGGATGGGTTGGGGTTGGGTTAGGGATGGGATTTTGAATGTGAGGGTTAGGGATGGGTTGGGGTTGGGTTAGGGATGGGGTTGGGTTAGGGTTGGGATTTTGAATGTGAGGGTTAGGGATGGGGTTGGGTTAGGGATGGGGTTGGGTTAGGGATGGGGTTGGGTTAGGGATGGGGTTGGGTTAGGGATTGGGTTGGGTTAGGGATGGGGTTGGGTTAGGAATGGGTTGGGTTAGGGATGGGGTTGGGTTAGGGATGGGTTTGGGTTAGGGATGGGTTTGGGTTAGGGATGGGTTTGGGTTAGGGATGGAGTTGGGTTAGGGTTTGTATATTATTATGACTCACTCACACATACACAAAAGTTAAGCCCCAACTGGAAAGTTGAGGGATTCTGTGTTTGGGGTTCACAGATTTAAAAACGTATCCCCATTATACACACACAAAAGTTAAGCCCCAACTGAAAAGTTGTGGGATTCTGTGTTTGGGGTTCACAGATTTAAAAACGTATCCCCATTATACACACTCAAACGTTAAGCCCCAACTGAAAAGTTGTGGGATTCTGTGTTTGGGGTTCACAGATTTAAAAACGTATCCCCATTATACACACACAAAAGTCAAGCCCCAACTGAAAAGTTGTGGGATTCTGTGTTTGGGGTTCACAGATTTAAAAACGTATCCCCATTATACACACACAAAAGTTAAGCCCCAACTAAAAAGTTGTGGGATTCTGTGTTTGGGGTTCACAGATTTAAAAACGTATCCCCATTACATTTTATTTATTTATTTATTATTTTCAAGGGTATTAGCTGCTTACTTGTGTTTTTTGTAATTCTTGTGAGTAAAATGAACCCAAGATTTCTTCTCCATTTAAATCATATAATTTGTAGGTCCAAGGGACTGTATCCATTACATCAACGATTTTAAATAATTCATTAGTCCATCTCTTTGTATAACCTTTCTCAAAATGGCTTTTCCATTTGTATATTCTTACAATATCACCAACTTTAAACTTGGGCTTTCTCAAATTAATCTCCTTTTCATATTCTAATTTTGTAAATGTTTCTGATGGTTTTGATTTTGTTGATGAATGAACTGTATTATTGTAATTATCTACAATATCCTGAATTAAATACACCCATTTTTGAGAACTGAGTTGTGTGAATTTTTTATATAATTTCTCTTTTAAAGTACGATTAAAACGCTCAATAACACCTGCCTTTCCTTCATTAAAGGTGCTGTATAATTTAATACCCTTCCCCTTAAGAAATTTCATGAATATTTTGTTATAGAACTCTGTTCCCTCATCAGTCCATAACTTCTTTGGTTTCCTTTTATCCCGATCAAATATTCGCTTAAAGGCTAACATTAAAGTATCACCCCTTTTATTTTTTAAAGGGACAACCCAGGCAAATCTACTCCTCAAATCAATAACGGTTAAAGCATACCTGTATCCCCTGTCATTATTCAATTCAATTAAATCAGCGGACCATATGTGGTCGGTGTATTTAGAATAAACCTTCCTTCTTTTAAACTTTGTGATTATAGGTTTGTGTAATTCTTCAGCCAAAAGCTCCTCAGTCTTGATGACATCATTAGAGCCTAATAGTTTTTTGAGGAATAACCAAGACCAAGTTTCAATTTAGCATTTATCAAATTTCTCACAATAAACCTATCAACTTTCTCTCTCAACGTTGGATTTTGTATCAAAGATAAATTATACAACATTTCGCTGTCGGCTTTATGTTTTTCAGTCAACGTAGTGGTATCCCCATAAGCAATATCATGCTTCATACACACTTCATCAACCCTATTTGTAGGTTTAGACCAAGGTTTAGGATTGTTAGCCTCATCTAATCTTTTATCCAAGTTTGTTCCTGGACCACAGAAAGAATACCCTGGAAGGTGTAATTCCCCTGGAATTCCAGTTGTTGTAAATTTACTTCCTGACAGAAACTTTTGTATGTCTCCTCCTCTTTTAGGAGAGATGAATTGGCACTTTTTAGAGCCACACACTTGACATATTCCTTTTTGACAAACTCTATTATTTTTAGCTTTAACATAAGAGATATTTTTAGATTTAGTTTTCTTTTTACATTTGAGACAATAACTCATATTTATTTATCAGAAAAATTCCGACAGAGTATCAAAACCTTTTTGGTTTTCAACATATACATTTCAATCTTGATTTTTAAAACATAAAGAATCCTAAGGAATGCCTTCACTCTCTCCTCCATTTATTTACAAATAAAACTAACTAAAGTCAATTACACCGACATCATCAACCACATAATCTTGTCCTTCTTCTTCTTCTTTATCCCCACTTTCTCATTTAAATCTCCTCCCTGAAACTGAAGACATTGACGTCGTTATTCTTGAAAATAATATTTTCATTAGACTTCTCATTTCTTTATTTTCCTCCTCAGTGCGTTGAGTTTGATTTATTTGCTGTAATACCTTCAATCTTTTATTAATCTCACTGATTTCCATCTTTTTATATTTTTCCTCCCTCTCTCTTTCCTCCCTCTCCTCCTCCTTTTTCTCCCTTTCCTCCTTCTCTCTTTTCTCTCTTTCCTCCCTCTCCTCCTCCTTTTTCTCCCTTTCCTCCTTCTCCTTTTTCTCTCTTTTCTCCCTTTCCTCCCTCTCCTCCTCCTTTTTCTCCCTTTCCTCCTTCTCCTTTTTCTCTCTTTCCTCCTTCTCTTCTTTAACTCCTTCCTCATTTATCTTAGCAATTTTTGATATCAATATTTTCACAGCATTCATTCTTTCTTTATTTTCCTCTTCGGTGAGTTGAGATTTATCTTCTTGCTGTAATACATCCACTCTTTTTTGAATCGCTCTGATTTCCATCTCCCTCTCCCCCCTCTCTCTTTGTTCCCTCTCCTCCTTCTCTCTTTTCTCTCTTTTCTCCTTCTCTTCTTCAACTCCTTCCTCATCCCTTGCTACCCTTGAGTTTAAACCCCAAAGAATATTATACATATACTCATCTGGATTTTGAGATATTCTTGTATCTATAATTATTTTTCTCATAATAGGATACCAATAAGATTTGTTGACGATTTCTAAAAGAGTTTTATATTTCATAACTTTGAGAAGTTCATTTTTATTTAATATTTTAAACAAGTCTCTATTTGTGGGTTTAACAATATCAGTATAAGGCCAGTTTTTTATGACAAAATTCCCATGTATATGCTCCAAATCATAAGGTATGTAATACCGAGCACCCTTTTCTTGTAGGTATCCTTGAATACAAAAATTATAATTCTCTTGTAGTCTTCTTCCTGCCATTTATGTATCAGAAATATATGTGAGATTAATATTATGACAGGTAATACCACCCCATCTTCCCACTACCAAATCGGTTTGTATTCCTCGGCTTTCTATCCTTATCTCATTACCTTCCTTCTTTGTCATGCGAACCATCGCTATACTATCATATATTTTTATTTTCTTAAAATCACGTATTTGTTGTTTACTAATTGTACTTCCACATAAATCCTTATCTTCACCAAGTGGATAATATTCTTCTTTACGAGACTGATTTAAATCATGTAGGTCTTCTATGTTTATTGAAAAAGACCAATTATACCCTAAATCAGGCATATCATACCCCCATTTATTAATTCGCATATTAACTAAATGTCCATCTTTATAAAATTTAATTGTAAGCAGGTAGTTAAATTCAATGAGGAAAGGTGTATGGTCAGTATAACCAGGTGTTGTGGTTGTAAATTTTACTTGTTTCACAAAATGTGCTGTTTTCTTTAAAGATATATATTGTGATAAATCACTGAATCTAATCAAGTCATTCGCATCTGTAGGGTTTGGATAATTGATTAATTTATAAGTATTCTTCATATTAATATTTTTACTTACACTATATTTTTGTCGTTCAGCCTGTGCCTTTGTATAATAATTTGATAAATCAATATCCTGAGAGGATTTTCCAAAGATAGAACCATCTTTTCCAACATAGGTCATTTATATTAGATAAAAAATGATATCATAAAAATTTTCATTATTGTTGAGTTGAAATAATACATATAAACATAATTGGCCACAACATTTAGAATTAATTTCTTGAACTTGGAATGTTTGATAAACACCATTCTGTAAGAATTGTATTACTTCAACAGGTGGTGGCATACCATAACTATCAAAATAATATTTATCCTGACTATTATGAATACAAACCCAATGAGAACCATTCTGTGTGTCTAAATTCATAATAATATTCTTTGTATTCTTATTTATATGTATTAATTCATCTCTCATACAAATAACCACATTATCAATTTTTAGTGTTTTACAATACTTAGCTAGTTCTATATTTGACGTTGTATTCTTTCCAAATTGTTTAAACCATTTATCCATTTATTTATGAGAAAGATACAATCCATTACCCCGTTTAGTTAGTTTAACACCCGCTTGAGCGATAGAGGAAAGCATATCTCCAACCAACAATCTAGCTTTATCAGGTAGACTTTCAAGTTTTTGAGCAAAATCTACAATTACACCACTTCCACTAATTTGTTTCTCCAACTCCTTGTTATGTCTTTCCAATTCTTTTTGAGCTTTTAGTTGTGCCTTCCTTTCGTTAGCAGTTTTTACCGCTGCTGAAATACCACCAGTCAATGCTCCCGCCGCACTTAAACCAGCAAATAAAGGAATTAGAAACGGGAGAAATCCTCCTCTTGACTCATCTATTGAATATTTCTTTAACATAGGTTTCGTCATTTTAATTTTAAGTGATCCAACATCATTTAGTGTTTTTACTTGTGTGTGTGTGAGTAAAACATCAATTCTTACAGCTCCTTTTCTTTGAATTGTATTAACATTAATAATACAAGGCTTTTGATTTTGAATACAAGATGTTAATTTATTAAGATTGATTTGATTAACATATACCCCAACCATTTATTTATGAGAAAAAACCTATGTGATATTAATCATAACACCATTATCTGTATTAATCTGTAATTCTGTTTCCTCCAAAAGCAAACAATATGCATTAACCTCTTCACTCTCCCCTCTTTCAATGTATAGAGAAGTATCCACTCGATTAGACTTTATAGTTTCCTTTTGAGAACTCAGGTCAATTGCGTAGATTGTATATAAACCTTTAAATGCAACCATATCCAAAATAGGATCATTATTACCATTACTTTCACACACTTTTTGGTAGGACTTGTAGGCTTCCGCATAATCATTTTTTTCCCAATCAATTTCCAATCTATCTCGCGGATAAAATGTGCCATCAAGAGAAACCCGAAGTTGTTTCACCTTAGCATTATCACTCAGCGCATTATTCTTATTAGTACCCTCCTCTCCATCTGGTTTTTTAAAAATGAGCCATAGGTATCGTGGCTTTCCTTCAAGAACACCCAAATTCCAAGTGTAGGTAGTGTGTTCCAGTTTAACGTGTTGACATCTTCTTTTAAGGTATGATACATTTAGCGGTTTCTTTGAGTTAAGTCTTCTATTTAACATCTCCTCCGTTTTAAGATTAGGAGTATATTCATTGATATACCAACACAAATCATTAATAACAAATTTATTATTGTCGCCAAAAGCATTTTCAGCCCCAAAAAGCAATCTATTTACATTATCATTCCTTTGTAGTTGAAATCTAATTTTAAGACCATACAAAACTTTATCATAATCACAAAATCCAAATATAAGGTACTGCTACTTTAAGGTACTTTAAGAGGTACTGCTACGGTAAAACTATTCTCAGCTTTTGCGTCATCATTATACATTGACTTCCTTTGACTATAACCAGGGTCTGTGTTTGTTCCCGTTGACATATCAGGAATAAAGCCTTCAACAGCTCCCTTACCCATTCTATCACCAAACGAATATAGTGTAAATTTCATCATTTCAGATGTAGCAGAGACATAATCAACCGCTTCAACCTCTTGTGTTCCAATATACAGGCGAACACTGTCAAACATTTTCCAGAAGAAATCATTTACGAGTGTAGCATTAGTATTATTCGCAGCCTTAGTGAATTTAAATTTACACAGCAAGAAACTATCAGCTATATTCAAGTAAGTTTGTTGATTATTTATTTCAAAACTTTTTGTTCCGTTTGAATTCCAGTCGGTTCCTGTAATAGCATTTACCTTAAAATAGTCTTCCTTTTTAGTAGAGTTTGAAATGATAATCGTATCATCCAAATCATAGATACTATCAATCGCTTCCATACTTGTATTTATATAGTATTAAAATTGTTGAAACCCTGACCCAAGTATTTTAATGATTTTTTTGTCGTTCTTGTGAAGATAGTTGAGTTTTACCTTTTTTAATTTCTTTGATTGCTTGTAATTTATGGGACTCCTTTTGAGCATCTTTTATACTCTTTACAACACCTGCTACATTTCCCATGAGAGAAGCAGTTGAACCAATTAGGTCTTTATGTTTAAGAATGGTTGAACCAATACCCATTAGAGTATCAATTATCCCATCTCCTTTATTTCGAAATTGATGACCCACACCCCGTTGTCTCTTAGGTTTATAGTATCCTTTACCCACATACCTTGTATAGTTTGGTGAAAGGAACATGCCCTCCCCTGTAATTATTTTATATTTTCCCAACTCGTGTTTTCTTACAATAACCATTATTTATTTATTGAAAAACTTCACGTAGGTGAATTCTGATGGATATAATTTCATCATTAAAGGATATCATACGATTATCTTGGTCGGTTATCCTAAAATTTACTCTGTATATGGTTTTTCCTGACACAGGTAAATAGACAAGATTTTTTGGTTCCATATTAAATTTATAACCAATCGGGGTTGAGTATGCACTGAATGAAAATATTGTATTTGTTCTTATTCCATCGTTATAAGCACCATCAATCAAATCACAATGAATTAATACTGAATTTATACCGGAGGATATTTGGATAACATTATCACTGTAAAACGTCCCGTTATTTTCAATCTTTTTTGAAGAGAAACCCAATAGCTCTCTAAACGAATTTTCAATCGTGAAATCAACTTTATAATTATTTTTAAGTTTAATAGTTGATTTTGAAGTGTGTTTTTGAATATCTATTACAATATTTTTTGGTTCATCACCTTTTTCTTTCATAAGGCGAGAGACTTCTGAAGATATTTGAGAAATCTCGTAAGCTCCAGGTGAAACGGTTATAGTTTTATATCCACTTCCTGGATTATAACTAAACTTGTTGTTTTTCTCTGTGATATTAAACAAGGTATTATAAGTTTCCATTGACAATAAAGATGCCTCATATGAGGTAAGGGGGTCAAGTTGTAGTGGGTAAGGGAATGAAGCTGTGTAATCGCTCGTTGTGAAATTAAAACTAAGAATTGTGCTTCTCATCTTATTTAATATCTAATAAAATATCTTTGTATTGACATTTATTAATTATTTTCATATTCATCAACTGATCTAAAATGGCTGAGGATTCATTAAAACAATTGTTGTTTCCAGCCTTCTTACTACCTAACAACAATAATAGCCTATTAACTAATTGTGATGGGTCATTTGGAAGAAAACTAACACCCGAACCAAGCTTACTTAAAGCATCAATAATATGTTTCTCCTTCTCATTCTTCTTACTTTTACCAGCAACAGAAACTCCATAATCAAGTGCATTTAACAACTCAATATATACCCTATCTTCCTCTCTTTCCATATCAAGTGGTTCCTCAAAATATTTTGAACCGCTGAATCCGGGGTTTGTTAGAAGAAACATTAATCTTGGAGTTAATTTAACATTTGGTTGAGTAGAACTCAAGAACATCAATTCATCATTAAATATCAATACCTTTTCTTCCACAAGATGAAACACTGCTGGTTCTTCTGTTGGAATGAGACCTGCTCTGGTTTTTGAACCCGCCGAATATTCATTGTTTTGAAGAGCTTCCACAACATAATTAGGGGGTTGATTTACCTGCTCAAGTTTCCGAAATAATCCCTCGTCATCATATTCTAATTCACCAAGTTCTTGTTTTGTTATCTGACTAAAATCTTTGAGCATTTGAAGTTTTTTCGGAGTAAATTCTACCGTGGGAACTGTAGGTGATTGTTGAGTTTTCAAAAGTGGTTTAAAGAATTTCTCTTGTTTTCTTTCAAAGGCTTCTTCACCAGTTAGTTTCTGTCTCCGTTTCTTCTTTATCTCTTCCTGTTGTTTAACAACTTTTGAAACTAATTGTTGATGTTCCTTAAACTTTCTTTCTCTTTCTTCGGTATTCATTTTCTGTATTTATTTATTGAAAAATATCATTTAATGAATTGTAAAGGTCAATGGGAAAATTTTCCTTTTCTTCATCATTATAGTAAATGTGTTGAAATAAATCTTTTTCTTTAAATGTTTCATCAAATTCTTTATTGGTATTAATACGAGTTGTTATTTCTTCTTCACTAATACTTGTATCTCTGCTTTTCATACGTTTGCGTTGAATCTCCTCATCGATATCAAAACCGAATGATAAAATCTTAACTCCATCACCACACAATTGTTTAATAATTTGTCTCATTCCTTCAGGATTAGTTTCTAAAATCCCAAGACCATTAGATTTTACTTTATTTAACTCACTCTTACAATGTGAATATTTTGTAGAACCAAGAGAGACCTCCTCAAATATTTGACCTTCGTTCCTCAATCGCATATGTTCCTCCATTGAAATGTAGTAATAATCTTTCCCTTCTACTTCTCCTGGTCGCTTTGCTCTGGTTGTAGTACTCACAAAACGAATCATAGGGTGTTTTTAAAAAAAACTTACAATCTTTTCATTTTTACTATTCAAGAGTTTAGATTTATGAAAGTTCTTTCCAGAAGCAGATTTACCCACAAGGTTAATAATAATTGTTGTCATTTATATATGTAATTATGTTTAAAATAAAAATACATCCTTTAATATCTCATCTTGTTTCACAACAATATACTTATATTTTCCAATCGTGTGTTTCATATAATTTTCAAATTCTTTTTTACTACATAACGTAGAGCAATTATCTCTCCAAAAATTATTTACATCTATTGAATTTAACTTAAATAAAATAAAAGTATTGGCATTGTTTCTTATTGAGCGTCGAGGGAGTTGAAAATATGACTGACTAAGATAAATACAATTACAAGAAGAATGTCTCCCTCTTGTATAGTAGCTGTCCATTACTGTTTGGTTTCTCTCATTAACACAATCATCAAAGATGACGAGGTTCTTTTTTGATTTATCTAAATCTTGAGGTGAAGGTATATCATCCGTATTATCACTGAGAATACAAGTTATGGGTTTTGGTTTCGATTTTGATTTCTGTGTATCACAAAATAATTGTATTATATCTTCAATATTATAATCATTTAGTTTGTTTTGAAGTTTAAATAAACCGATAATGTCTTCCTTTTTAAGACCTGCATTAAAACCCTGTGAGAGTAGTTGATACTCGGGTTGAAAACTAGACTTTGTAAAAATTATTAAATTATCATAATCTAAAAAATTAGGACCAAGGAGCATCTTTAAAAGTAAACAGGTTTTTCCACATCCGCTTGAACCAACTATTAGACATCTCAATGAATTTGGAATGTTTTTATGGTTATTAAATTTTATCTTATTTTCCCAAACGGGTAAAAAATCATTCATTTATATATTTGGAAAACAAGTCATCTAACTTTTTTTGAGCTATTTTAGAAACTCTATATTTTATCCTGAGTTCGGGTTTAATTTCAAAATAATTCATTATTTTATTTATATAGTATCTTGTATTAACATTTCCATTAAAATTATTTTGAATAATAAATATCATTAAACCCTTATACATTTCCTCAATACAAATAGTCTCTTCCCTTGAAAGAAATGGTGTATTATCATCACAATACTTAACATTCATCTCTCTTATTAATCTTGTAAAGTAATTCATTTTTGGTTCTAATTTAAAAGAGTTATATATTTTTTTATATTTTTTATTATCATTAATTAAAATTAAATCACAGAAAATACATTGTTTATATGAACCCTCATTATTAAGCCCTATTCTATCACAAGCCGGACAATTCTCTAATTTATCATATGGAGAGTCTGGAAATTCTAAATATCCTTCAGAACTTATCATATTTATATGGTAAATTCTTACTTAAACTAAACGCAAGTTTATTCATTAATAAATACAATGTTTCAAAGCACAAAAGACAAATTTCACTCAATCTCTACTTCAGTGAAAGATATAGAAAAATATGTCAAAGATGTTAAATTGAACAAAGATAAATATGGAAATTTTTGGGTAAAACCAGTTATGGAAAATAACATGAGCCCCTCTATTTCATTTAAAGGAAGAGCTCTAACTATACCTGGAAAGACATCCATTAAAGTAAATCTAACAAAAGTTTCTCCTCTCCTCCTGGCAATTTATTCAAAGCTTGAAAAAGTGATTGACCACGATACTTTGAAAAAGAATGATAAGACCATCAACAATACTCGTGGAGAAATTTGTATTTACTTTAATAATCCAAAGGGTGTAGATCTAAGTAAAATGAATGATGTTAATATTTCTGGTGAAATGTCATTTCGTTCTATGATAGTTAGAGATTATTTAAAGATAACTTTTGATATTAAAAATGTAGAGATTGAATCCGTTAATGAAAGAAAGTATATTGGTATAGATGGAAAGGTTTTTTCTGCTAATTAAATATGAGTCATTACAGCAGTGAAGATTTTACTATTTCATTGAACTCGGACGATAGTGATGATAGTATTTCATTGAACTCGGACGATGGTGATGATAGTATTTCATTGAACACAGATGATAGTTATGATACTAATAGTTTGTGCTCAAATGATAGTTATGAGAGTAGCTTTATTGATGACTCTGAGTATGATTCTGAGTATTCATGTGATAGTTATGACTTAGATGATTCTGAGTGAAAAAGTGTTTTAGTTTAAGCACAGTGATATATATAAAACGGAGCTGTAAAGCTCAAAAGTGTTTTATTTTAAGCACAGCGATATATATAAAACGGAGCTGTAAAGCTCAAAAGTGTTTTATTTTAAGCACAGTGATATATATAAAACACCACGTTTTCTCACGCTATAAATATGGTTTATTGTGATACTTGCGAGAAGGAAGTAAAATATTATAAACAACATATTCTCACCGCAAAACATACATACAACATTCTTAACAAACTTTCCCCTCTTCCACCTAAAACAAAACATTGTAAGGTCTGTAAAACAACCATCCTCAAGAAGGGGTTTAAAGCCCATCTTAAAACTAACAAACACTTGTCAAAATTGTTTACTATTAAAAACTCTGATGGTGCATTCAAAGGACATATTAAAATAAGAGTCTTTAACTTCAAACCTCCTGAACCAGAGTCTATAGTTGATGCTGTAGAAATAGTTAAACCTGCTGTTCAAACGTTGATTGAAAAAACACTAAAAGAAATGAAACCACTTAAATTTTATATGGGAGTAAAATTAGAAATGACAAAGGACGAAGGAGTTATAGATACACCATACATGAGAACTGAGCCACACTTTATATCTTCATATCAAGATTTTAAAACATCAGGAGTCTATGATGAACTTATTAAACAAGAGCAAGATGTGGATAATTCAATCGTAGGAAGTGGATTCAATATAGGAAAAATTATTTACATAGACATTCATATTCTTAAATCAGATCCTCTAAAAGCTTCTTCTTACATTGATTTACCCAGTGTTATCAAAAATAGAAAAGCAGTTATCAATATCAAAAATAAAGACAATAAATGTTTTCTCTGGTCTATTCTAGCACACTTACATCCTCCACATTTTCATGATGAAAGAGTATCTCATTATAAAAAATATGAGAATACATTAAATACGAAAGATCTAAAGTTTCCGATGACTTTAAATGATATTCCTAAATTTGAAAAGTTGAATAATTTATCAGTTAATGTTTATGGTCTAACCGAAACAAACAACATTCAGGTTTTAAAGCTTTCTGACAGTTGTAAACAAACTCATATTAATCTTCTATATTTTAATTCAGACGAAAATTCACATTATACATACATCAAAGATATTACAAAATTAATAAAACCACAAGTATGTAAAAGAACAAATAAAATATATATTTGTATGCGTTGTCTTAACTTCTTCCATACACAAGAAAGATTAGATAAACATTCAAATTATTGTGGTGAACATAAATCAACGGTAATCAACATGCCTAAAAAAGACTCAAAGATCACATTCAAAGATGAAAAGAAAACAATAAAACATCCATTTGTTATATATGCTGATTTTGAAAGTATTTTAGAAAAAATTGATACTGCTTCTCCAGATCCAAAAGAATCATACACAAATAAATATCAAAAACATACTCCTTGTGGTTTTTGTTATTATATCAAATCATCCGTTGGTGATAAATATAACAAGTTAGAGATGTATAGAGGCTCAAATACCCCAGAGGAGTTTGCGAAACGACTAGAAAAAGACTGTGTTCGATTAACCAAGATAATGAGAGAAACCAATAAACCAATGTCCTTAACAAGTAAAGAAAAAAGGGAATTTATAAAAAACAATGTCTGTCATATTTGTGAGGAGAAAATTGGTAAAGGTCTAAAGGTTAGAGACCATTGTCATCTCACTGGTAAATATAGAGGTCCGGCTCATCAAAGTTGTAATATTAATTATCAACTCCCCTCTTTCATTCCTGTCTTTCTTCATAACAACGCTCATTATGATACACATCTATTTATCAAGGAACTCTCAAAGACTTCTGGAAGTATCTCAGCAATTCCAAACACGGATCAGAAATACATTTCATTCACAAAAACAATTCACACATCTCCTATTACTCATATCAGATTTCTTGATACATTTAAATTCATGGCAAGTCCATTGGCTAACTTGGTTCAAAATCTAAAAGAGTTTCCATGTCTTTCAGAGTATTTTTTAGATAAAGATTTTCTAACACAAAAGGGAATTTACCCCTATGACTATATGGACTCATTTGAGAGATTCAATGAAACACAACTTCCTTTAAAAGAAAATTTATATAACAAATTAAATAATAGTCATATATCTGATAAAGATTATGTACACGCACAAAATGTTTGGAAAAAATATAACATTAAGAATCTTGGTGAGTATCACGATTTGTACCTCAAAACTGATGTGCTTTTGTTGGCCGATGTATTTGAAGCCTTTAGATCTGTTTGTCGCACTGGATATGGATTGGATCCTGCTCACTACTACACAGCACCTGGATTGGCCTGGAGTGCGATGTTGAAAATGACAAAACAAGATTTGGATTTGATAACCGATGTTGATATGCTTTTGATGATTGAAAAGGCAAAAAGAGGTGGAATTTCACAAGTCTGCTCGAGTAGATACGCAAAAGCAAATAACAAATATCTTCCAAATTATGATCCAACGAAAGAGAGTTCTTACTTGATGTACTATGACGCGAACAACCTGTATGGCTGGGCAATGTCTCAGGCTCTTCCTTATGGAAAACTTAGATGGGTAAAGGAAAAAGACTACAAAAACGTTTTACAAGATGTATGTATCTCTACACAAAAAGAATTGGATGAAGAAAAAGTTGGTTATTATTTTGAAATTGATTAAAAATATCCAGAGGAACTCCATAACCTACACAAAGATCTCCCATTTGCTTGTGAGAAAGAAAGTCCAAAGAAAGAATGGTTGAGTGATTATCAACGATCGTTTGATATAGGTGAATCAACAGAAAAATTACTTACTACATTATATAACAAGAAAAATTATGTTCTACACCAAAGAAATTTGCGACAATATTTATCAAAAGGTCTAAGAGTAGAGAAGATCCATAGGGTTCTAAAGTTCAATCAAAGTCATTGGTTAAAGGGGTACATTGATTTTAATACACAAAGAAGAACAGAGTCAAAAACAGATTTTGAGAAAGACTTTTATAAATTGATGAATAATGCGGTCTTTGGTAAGACTATGGAGAATGTGAGGAAAAGACAAAATATCAGACTATCAACATCTTGGGAACAAGCATCAAAATTAATTAATAGACCGAGTTTTACTCGAGCTGAGGTCTTTACTGAGAACTTTTGTGCGATCCATTTGATTAAAGAGAGTATTGAAATGAACAAACCTATTTATATTGGAACAACAATTCTTGATTTATCAAAGTCATTAATGTATGATTACTTTTATAATAACTTGAGGAAGAAATATCAAAATGATGTTAATCTACTTTATATGGATACAGATAGTTTTATTTTGAAAATTAATACCAACGATGTTTATTCAGACATGAAAAGAGACATTAATATCTATGACACGAGTAATTACAGTCCAGAGAGTGAGTTGTTCTCTTCTAAAAATAAAAAGGTGATTGGAAAGTTCAAGGATGAATTAGGAGGAAATGTTATGAGTGAATTTGTGGGATTGAGGTCTAAGGCTTATGCTTATAAATACATTGTGAATAACGTCGAAAAGACTGATAAGAAGTTAAAAGGTGTAAAGAAAAATGTTATTAAAGAAACAATAAACTTTAAGGATTATTATAACTGTTTAACAACAAAGAAAGAAGAGTTTAGAAAGATTAATGGAATAAGAAGTTATAAACATAAATTATATTCAGAAGAGATGAATAAGAAAGCATTGGGGGCTTTTGATGATAAGAGGTTTATTTTAGAAAATGGAATTGATAGTCTCCCTTATGGTTATATAAGTATATAAGTGATAAGTTAAAAAGGGGGTTAGGGATTTTAACGGGCTACCGCCGCCTTTTTACTATTATATAAATGATAGAACCAAGTACCAACCAGACTAAAGAGTGGAGGTGTAATCAACCTTGGTATATAAATGGTAAACATAACGAATGTGAAAAATATCAAATAGGTATAATTGAAAAGACAACTGGTAAAACAATTTACAAAACAAATAAGAGAATTAATTTAAATACCGGTGAATTGGGTAAAAAAGATGGAAATATTTTTGAGTGGACGGAAAACTTTGATGGTTGTCAGGAAAATATATACTTTAATTTAAAAATGGTATGTGGCACTGGAGGCGCTCAAACAAGAACATTGAGGGAGGTTTACCATTTTATCTTAGCTCAGTTAAAATATCTTAATAAAGAACCAAACTCAAACATATTTTTTGTTAATGTATTAGACGGTGAGGAGAGTTGTAGGAGAATTAAATTATTTCCCACACATAAACAAATATTTGTAGGGTCGTTGTTTGAGTGGGTCAAAGATGATTCACCAGATGATATTAAGAGTAAAAGGTTAAAAGGTCCATAAGGTCAGAAGGATCACAGGTTCACACAGAAGGACCATTGTTTAAGTGGTCTAATGAATAAGGATAACATGTCAAAAGGTTAGAAGGTTCGTAAAGAACAGGGTGAGAGAAATAGAGGTGTTTAGGGGCAATGAGGGAGGGGAAAAATTAACATGTAAGTCAATGGGAAAATGAGAGTGTCCCAGAAGCAACATATATACACTACTGACGTGGGTGTGACATTGTGCTTTGTTGTTCCATCTCTTCCTCCTTATGAGGATTGATGATGAATTTGGAGATGGCAAATTATGGTTAGAGGGATTGTGGTGACGAATTTGGTGTAAGGGAAATATGGGGAGACGTGACAGTAGCGACGAATTTGTAAATGTGTAGGTTTTTGTACATATGGGGTAAGGGCAAGGGTAGTGTAGGTGACAGGGGGGGTGACGTACGGTAGGGACGAGCTTCCTCACTTCGCCCTCCGTACGCATTTCGCCTTGCATTGCCTTGTTTGATGTGTACCCTTGTGACCTTACCTCTCGCTCATTTGTTTTCCCCCTTTTGTCTCCCACATGACCTGTGCGCCATTGGGCGCCGAGGGGAGCGTGCGTGAGTCGGCCATTGTGCGCCCGAAATTCCCAGAACCAGATGTCTGCATCGATGCACCACATTATGGACCACATGTCTGTGGCCGAGCACCACTGATGGACCCCATGGGTTGGGGCATGGCCCCTCTGCTGGAACCGGCCATGAGGGCCCGAAATCTTGCTGGCGGACCTTGGCCACAGGGCACCGATGCCCCACAGGTGAACCACACTAGTCGGCCCTGTGGGCCATAAATAAAATAAATAAATAAAAAGGACACGTTGGGTGCATTTCATTTTCAGTTCAAATAGGCCGCCAGCAAAGGAAAAAAAGACAACAACTGGAAGAAATAATAATAGCCAGCAGAGGGAGCCAAAGAGCAAGAGATCACCTGCAGGGTTAGGGCTTGTTGGTTTATTTTGATTATTCATGAACACTGATGAACAATGGTGACTGCACCGATTGGTGCTTGGGGGTGTATTGGTGCGTTTTTGGGTGCTTTCATGGTGCGTCGATGCAGAGCAGACTGTCTCCCCCCCCCCCCCCCCCCCCCAGAAAGAACAATTACAGGTCCTGGGTTAGTCTTGTAAATAAAAGTAGCGTCAATTGTAAATAATGCTCCCCACCGTCAGTGTGTAGTTTTAAGACCATTCCGCAATTCGGTTAACTGTGGGCGTGAGTCTGTTAGGCAGGGTGCAATGGAGCAGCGGGACACATTTATTTATGTTTTAAAACTGTCGCACTCAGGGTCAGGTTAAAAGTAGAGGGAACTACACCTACGTGTCACACTAAATTTAAGTTGTAGGCCCGGGCCGTGCCTAAGAGGAGGAGGGTGCAGTGTTGTGGATATGAGAATGGTTTTTTTTTGTTGTTGTTGTAGTGTACATTGTTGTAAAGATCACCCTTTGTAAATGTCATGATCCTAGTAAATACCTCCGTAGTGTAAAGGTCAAAGGGCGTCTCGGTAGTTATTCCATAAACACCACATTGCAGGACACGATAAAACCCTTGTTCAGTAGCTTATATCTTATTATGTGTCTTAGGGTAAGGCCTTGTCTTCCATTAAGATGACACTCCATTGCACCGAGTGAAATAAGAGTAGATTCCCTTCATTCCCATTCACAAAACCTCCATTTCCCCTTTCGTCATTGCCAGGCCTCAAATGCCATTGCCAATTACATCCCCTCCAATTGCCGCCATTGACCACGAGGCAGGGACGGAGGAGCAGGGCGTGTCTCCACCTCGTCATAGAGGGGAGGAGTGAGCTAGCCCCGAACAACCAACCGAGCACGAGGGGTTTGGTTTGAGAGGGCGGAGGAAGAGCGTTTGGGGGAGGTTCGCAAAGGTTGAGGGGCGGGGCCTATATAACCCGCCGCGGGGCGTTCCCCAGTAGGAGACAAGAGAGATGAGACAAGCAGATGAGTCCAAGAGAGGAGCTGAAAGGCTGAGCTGAGCTGCGTGGTGAGGTGGAAAGGAAAGAGCTGGGTCGTCAGAGCAGGGCTGAGTTGTGAGGTTCCAAAATCAGAAGATCATCCAGGGAAGCACAAAGCCTGATATTCGTCACCTTGCGCGCCAGCGGCAGCGTCTACAGCAGCAGCAGCAGCAACACTCGCCAGCCGCTTAGGGGCCTGGACGGCAGTTCGAAGCAGGGCCACGAAGGAACGGCGGCTGCAGAACGTGCGAATCATGCTGCCGCACCCAGTGGACTTTCCTCTCCTTCTAGCCAATTCCTATCATCATTCCCCGTGTGAGTCTGTGTCTTCGTTTGTTCTGTCCTGGGTATTAAGTAAGCCTGTCAGATAAGTTAATAATTTGCACTGTGTCACCTGCGTCTCATGTCCCTGTACATAATCGTGACTGCTCCTTTTTGCTTACGTGTACATAATAAACCCCGTTACTCTTCTGTACGTCTTCTTCTTCCTCTTTGCATTCGGTCGCTTTAGAGTTTTCCAGATTGAGTATCTGTGGCGCAATACGGCCAACGTTTGGGTGAATCGGGTTTAGTCGGGGAACAACTGTTCGGCCGCGGTTATACCTCCGCTCGGTAAAATAACATCTAATCCGCGGACCGTAACAATATATATATATATTGTTGGGGATCTCCCAAAGCCCGTTCCCGTTACAAAGGGGGGATTAAACCCCTTTTTTCCCCCTGGGTCTTCGGGTCAGTGAGGCCGAATCGCCACTTCCAGGCAAACGTGAAAAAGGGTATCGGGACAAATTCGCACGTACCTTTAACCCACGCTGCCACGAAAGCGGGGATCGAGCCTCGCACAAGCCATGCTTAATCGAGTATGCCCGAGCGGTATGCGTATCACGTGACTCGTGCTGTTACTTTTATTGGCCCGATTCGAGCGGTTTTATTCATACCATGCAAAGCCAATGGATGGAAGGGACAGGATGTTCAAATCAGAGGAAGAACATGATTTATTATTATTTACAATGACAATGATGAAGGAAAGGGGGACACAGAGCAGAGCTTAATCAATCTTACTTATGGCCCAGATGAAGGGCCCACTCACACACACGGGGAGATGGAGGAAGAGAAGAATGTTCTCGCCCAAGCACGCTTCACCGTCAGTCGCTCCGTGGCAGCTCGCCCGGCGTGGCTCTCCGATGCCCATGGCACGCAAGCAGGCGAAGGCAGGCAGGAGGAAATCACGCGTCTGTGGCCCGGCGCAGGTCGTCCCTCTCAAGCGCGCGATTAATACAGCGCAGGGCACGGGGAAAGTTCGTGTACAATAGGCAATTCAATTCGTTCGTCCTGCAGCTCCACTCGCGTTCTCAAGCTCAACCCAACTCACTCTCACGGGGAACTGTAAATCGTATCACAGGGAACTGTAACTTGCACATGACTCTGACCGACCTCGTCTCACTCAACTGCCCGCACCGGGAACTCAACTCTTTCTCTTTCTCGACCAGAACTGCTTCTGAGGTGGGGGAGCTCGGAGCAGGGTTATGTGGCTCCGCCCCGACTCTAATGTTCCAAACCCCGCCTCTGGTCGTCGTGGTTAGCCACTCCCCTCGAGCCCTGATTGGCGGCTCGTGCTTACCGACCACTCCTCCTGCCGCGCCTCCTTTAGGCCTCGGTAGACTTGTTCAGGCCTGCCGCGTGGCATTTCAGCGCCAAAACCAAACCAAAGCAAAGCGCCAAAAGAACACCGAAGCTCACTGGCCTACTCAACGCAAAACTAAACACAGGAAAGGACTACGCTTATATTCACTAAGAAATAACTGAACTATCGCGAGGCTTCATGTTGTGGTGCGTCTACCTATGAGGGGGAATTAACCTTTATTCCAAAACCACAACACTACACCCCTCTCTCGTCAGACTCGGCCCGAGTCGAAACCACCAATGGAACAACCGGTAGAGCCTGACATGCAAAATTAACCTTACTTTTAAATGTGACACATAGGTGTGGTTCCCCCTACCATTTACTCTGACTCATGTGTGCGACAGTTTTAGCACTAGATATGTCCCTCCTATTGTGTTGAGCAGCTACTTAACAGTTTCACGCCCACAACTACCCGAGTATTTCCGGAATTTTCAAACTAAACACATAGCCGGTGGGCAGCATTCTTATATTTACAAGCACGTATCTATCTATAATGCCAGTAATCTCTGTGTGTCTGTCTGTGACCGCTGTTTCTCGACAACCACGGGTCCGATATACTTGAAACTTGCCAGGTATATTGCTGGGGACCCGAGGATGTGCCTTTTCAAGGTTTAATATTAATCGGACAAGTAGTTAGCGAGCTATGTCCAAAAAACGATTCAACCAATCAGAGAGCAGCGAGCTATCACGTGTGCCGAACGTGGCGAACAGACTCTGCCTCGGACGGCACATTTGAGAGCGTATTCATTTATTTCACGTTGGCAAACTATGTTGGCGTTAAACTATGTTTTAAAACTAATTAAAACTAATTTGCGATTCTTTCGCTTTCCTGCGCGTTTGTGCACGCTATGGCGATTTCTTTACCAAACTCCGCAAGCCGTTCGCTTTGGACCAAACCATTTCATGTAAATAGAGGGGGGGGATTGTCACCGTACTCGCAAGCCGTTCGCTTTGGACCAAACCATTTCATGTAAATAGAGGGGGGGGGGTTGTCACCGTACTCGCAAGCCGTTCGCTTTGGCTTTGCGAATGGACCAAACCATTTCATGTAAATAGAGGGGGGGGGGGATTGTCACCGTACTCGCAAGCCGTTCGCTTTGGCTTTGCGAATGGACCAAACCATTTCATGTAAATAGAGGGGGGGGGATATAATTTTAGATATATATATAGTACGGGCATGCCCTAGTATTTACAATTCTATGACCCAGGACCTGCCCTTTTTGGAAGAGAAGATTGGAGGGGAGAGAAAACACAGCAAAAACACACTCATAATGGCACTTCCTGCTTGCTTTTTGCATCTTGCTTCTTGCTTCTTCCTTGTGCGTCTATCAAACCGGCTGGTCCCCTGACCGGCATACAGGCCATTTGAAGCATCGGGCCAACTAACTTGCAGAACTTCTCGTCCCTAGCACACCATAATAAACAAAAATGCTTTTATTTGGCCAGCAGGGCCGTTCTCACGTGGTCCAACTGCGTGGCATCAATGCCACTCAAACAAGTGGTCCGAAGGTGCAAGATGATTTTGCAGCAAAATGCTGCACAGCAGAGGTGCAAGGCCACAAGGCTTGTGGTCCATTAGTGTGATGAGGTGCAGCAAAAGGTTTGGCAGCAAAGTGCTGCACAGATCAGCTGCACAGGTGGACAATAACATGGCAGCAAGGTGCAGAAGGGATGCTGCACATGTCGATGGTGCTGCACAGTTCGGCCTCCAAAATAGTCCTGGGGCGGGGGGAGAGACAAGGCACAACAAGCAAGCGGAAAAGACGCAATGGCACATAGAAAACAAGGTGGTGCGGCGTGAGGGACGCGGAAGAGCGAGCAGAGCAGGCTCGTCCCTAACCGTCCGTACCCCCCACCGTTGGCTACACTACCCTAGCCCCCCTTGTATTTACAATCCGCCTCTACGTCCTGTCTCCCATATCCCCCTCTATGCCAAATTCGTCTCCCAATCCCTCCCAGGAAGGAAGGGATGGGACAAACACAATGTCACATTACGTCGTGATGCGTCTTACTATCAAACGGCCTACAGAGCCCTGGTGTGGAGCTCCGTCCTCTTTGGTGATTGGCTGTGGATGGTGCGAAGGGATTTCTCATCCTAACTACTCTACGAACATTTACTCATTTCATCTACCCGGGGCCATACCCTGCCAATCGGCCTCTTTAAACTATGTGGTTCGAAGAACCCGAATTCCCATTGCCCACTCTGTGGTGCCCCCTGAATTTGGGTCTCACCCCCACAAATTTTCACTCTGTGCCCTTGCACAATTTCGGGGCTGGGTCATGTGGCCCTACCAGCAGGTCTACCTACCTGCGCACCTCCGCCACTGAAGCTGCCACCCGAGCTTACGAGGGGGAATTAACCTTTATTCCAAAACCACAACAATATATTCAATATTTTTTCATTTTATTTTTTGTATGCAGAATCGAGGCTCATGTAAGAGCTAACACATTAAACATAAAAACATGCACATACACATAAAACATACAATGAAGGGAGCGGGAGACAAGATGATATTGAATTGGTGCTGCAATCTATAATGAATGCCGTGACATCACCGCCACAACATCCACACTGTCTGCAAAGCTGCAGAATAGCCATCTCGCAGAACCAATCAGAAAAATGAAATTTCAGACGTTGTCACTGATGTCAGTGAGATGTTACTTCCTGCCACTCTGCTTCAAATGTGCAACAGTTCTCCAATGACGTCTTCCCATGCAAGTGTTGGACGTGGACCAATTGCTTGACCAACTCACGTTTCAAGGGGCCATAAAACTTTGCTTCAAAAAGGGGACCACGGTGCCCGAAAAAGGCCAACCCCTGCTCTGCGGGGAAAAATGACCTCTAAAGGTGGCTCTCTCTCAATGCATTACAAACTATAACATCACTCGGTGGAGCACATACCTCCGCCAAGCCAAACACTTTACGTTTTGTGTCCCACTCATAGGTCAGATCTGGATTCGGACAAGAACCGAAATCGAATCAGCTTGTTCTCATCACCTAACCAACGAATCCACCTTGTTTTGTCATGACTCATCCACAACTTTATGACATATCGTGGTAAATATCGATTTTAGCCCTACCTCTCAAAGGTGAAGAATCACTGAAAAAATTATAGTTTGCGATCCAGATCCGGATCTGCACCAAAATCGAATCATTTCGTCCTTGTCACACACTCAACCGGTCCACGAAGTTGCATGTGAATCCGTCCACAACTCTTTGAAATATCCTATCCACAGTCAGACAGAAAAACAGACAGACAGGGATGAAAACATAACCTCCGTCCACCTTTGGTGAAATCTGGATGGGATCTGCGGGTGGCATCCGACCTGTTTGCCAGGAGGGTTTTTGTGTCACCAAAGCCTCATGAAAACTTTACATGAAAGTGTCTGCTTTGACCCAGGAGCCATTACCTAGAACCTTTTTGCAGACCCCAGGAGCTGATGGGAATCCATCTATATGGTGCCTGCCCGGCAGTGCAAAGAAGCCAGCTGTATCCTGGCTTTAAATATGCTTCTTTTCAGCAGCCTGTGAGGAAGTAAGATTATGTCAGGCAAACGGCAACTCCCTTACACTCCCCCACACCTCCAGGTTCTCCAGGGTGCACACGTTCTGCCAGGAACCCAATCCTGGAGAAACTCCCAATATCCAGGTCTCACAGCTGACTGTGGTATCAACTTTTCTCTCAACTGTGGTATCAACTTCATCAGTGTGTTCAATGTCATTCTTCCCATCAGGGCTTCAAGATGGCCATTGACCTCCTCCACAGGTCATTCCCCATCCATACGCATGATCATTTCTACCATGTTAAGCCACCCAAAGCACGACACTTCCATTCCAGGTTAATGCATTCCACCCACGTTTCCATTTTTTTTGTTCAATTTCTGTTGAATTCCCAGTGTTCCCTTCTCCTTCTTGCTGTGTTGGAGCTTGTATCGAGCTTGTTTACACACTGTATCCTCCTTCGCCTCCCCTCTCGCATGCTTCCTTTTGCCCATACTTCCTCCAAGTGTCCCTCTGTTTGTGTCCCTCTACCCTGCTATTTGATGTGTGTTTCCATGCTTTCTCCTGTGTTCTAGATGTTCTGTTCAATGCTGAAGCTCTTCCACGAGCCTCGGCTTTGCACACAATTGAATTACAACTGCTCCTCATGTTTTCCAAAATGTTTTATATTCCTATGCTTTAAGGAATATCTAGCAAGACTTCTGCTGAATAAATCCCTCCTTCTTGCATATACACTAATCCTACATGTAAATCTGTCCCTGGAATAACAAATAGCAGTTTAGGCACAGCCCATGAATGCCATGAATATTTCACTGGAGATAATCCTCACTGAAAAGCTTAAGAAACAAAGTCGCTCAGATTGGATGAATGTCTGTCAAAACATATCTCTGGCATCCAATTCCCGCAGAGCCGTGTCTCGATCAGCCGGAAGAACAAAGGCTCACGTAAAAAAAAAAAACTGCTGCTCTATGACAGAACACAAATGCCAAATGAAGGGCAAATGTTTCTGTGCCATAAATTTGAGTATGTCATTTTGGCTTTGTGTTTTTGCTCTGACTGTCTGTGACCTTTCTGAGACATCTTTAGTGTTTCTTACATAGTTAAAGACCTTCTGCACTGTTTCAGGACCTCATTTGAAAAGCTGCACATTTTTCTTCCTTCTGATGACTTCAAGGCAGAAACAAGCATCTTTGACTTGGCTTTTTAAAAATTCTGGCTTGAACACTGCCGCATAGTTGGTGGTGTAATTTTTTGGCAAGTCCTTTCTTAAGATTTGAAAACAGTTTGTTTGAGGATTTTTTTTTCAATACAGAGATCAAGGCTCATTGAAGAGCTGAATGACAGGCGGATGAAATTGACACAGCAATGGAGCGGAGGGCGTTAGCATACAAAGGAGGATGGGGAAGTAGAGAAAGCATGAACACAAAGGCAGCAGAGATATGAAAAGACAGGACAAGGTAACCAAGTGGGCTGAGTAAACAAGAATCTGGCAGAAGAGAAATAAAGCAAATACAATAGATATTTTTAAAATCAAATATGACATAATTGTTAAGGTGTTGTATTATACAAATCGAGCATTAAATCTGAAATACCAAGTTGTAGATGCGTAGATAAACAAACTGAGCTGAAGACATGAGACATCAGGCATAAAATCGCTTCACTGGACTGAAGATGAAGGCATGCCCTTTCGTTCTAATCTCCTTTAGCGGCTGTCAAAAGGCGGATTTCCCAGGATAGATTTCAAGATCTCGGTGACATTCTGCTTTTTCGTTCCAGTTGTACCGACTATTACGAGCACAATGCAAGCACTGCTCAATTTACAGATATTTTGACTTTGTTTTTCAGATCCTGGTACTTGGTCATGTTTCTAATTCCCACATTATTTATGCCAAAGTCACTTGGTACCGACACCTCAATTGGCAATGCTGCTCTTTCCCTTTTATTCTTGGGGAAAATTCCAGGGGCATAGAAAAGGCCCCTTTATATTGTTGCGGATATGGGATTTGCATCCACCCATATCCGCTTGTAAATATTCCCCTATTTCCTCAATACTTCCCAACTATCCCCAATCCCCCATTCCCTAGTCCCATTTTCTGTAAACAACACTCTGTAGACCCGACCTCCTCCTATTTCCCCCATTAAATGTCGCATCCAGGTCCACCGCATCTCACGTAGACAACTATAGGACATCTTGCTAGTTATTCTTAGTCTATGTCAGTTAAGGACTCGTTTCCATTAATTCTGACCCTTCGTTGCACCAGAATGTGATTGAATGGCACCGTTAGGAAGTTTAGGACCTCCCAATACCTCCCCGCAGCTCTTCCTCACGGTTCAGCAACAACAACAACAACAACAGCAACGGCAGCGGCGTGCACAGGGAGTGCGCGTCCTCACTCCGGCTTGGTTGGTAGGGGGTGTTGGGAGGGCACGAGGCCTTCCCAACGAGCCGCCATCGAACATGTGCTCGACGGGGTTACCAAATAGGGGCTCCCTGTCAGCTCCTCGTCAAGGGCGGAGCCCGGTAACCCCCACACCCAATGGAAGCGGCGGACTGGCCCCAGGGGGGCGGAGCCAACCAGCCGAGGGCGTGTCACTCCCCGCTGAGGATGCGCAGGAAGAGGGAGGTGACGTCAGATGCACGCTGAGCTTGGAGCAAGCAAGACGTACCCTCCGAGCGCTGTGAGGCCTCCCCGCATCTCTGGACTGGACCGTGCTTTATCCTGTCCCCGAGCCAAGGTGCACCTTGTGCTATCGACTACCTGTCCCTTCCTGCCATCAATCCCTGTGTAAGTCAGCCTTGTTCCGTTTGTCTGTGGTCTGTCTGGGTTAAGATAAGACGGTATTTAAGTGCCTATCTCTTCTGTGTCTTTTACCTCACTCTGCCGTGTAATCTACCCCCTTTTCTCCACCACTGTAATTATACCCTCCTCCGGAGGTCTTGAGAACTGTACCCCTTGCGTCGTTTCATCTAGCCCAGTCGTTGTGTCCTTTCCATCATTGATTTAGCATAGCGCGATTTGGTCAACGTCTGGGTGGAATCGGGGTCTAGTCGGGGAATAACTGTTCGGTCGCGGTCATACCAACCGCTCGGTCAAAATAACATCTAAACCGCATCCGTAACAATTGGTGTCAGGAGTTGGGATTCGAACCTGGGACCAAATTTATTTAGCCCAAATTTTGGACACCAATTAACAATTGGTGTCAGGAGTGTCGGATTCGGACCTGGGACTAAATTTGTTAGGCCCAAATTTTGGAACACCAATTGTGTTATTACCGTAACAATTGGTGTCGAGGAGTGAGATTCGAGGCCCGAACCAAATTTTTTAAAAAAACATCTAGGAAAAAATTTGGTCAAAATTATAAAGACACCGAAATTTGATTTTGTTTTACAAAAAACCCGAATTTTGAAAGTCGCGCTATGACGGCTGGGTTCCGGTAGAGGAGAGTGAGGCAGGGTCGATCCAGGACCAAATTGAGGGACATGAGAGCGAAGCAGTGAGGGCGGCAGGTTCGCAGAATGGCGTCCTCGCGCACGAGGTTACGGGCGCGCAAAATGGCGCCTCGCAGATGGCTACGGCGGCCGCGCCCGCTGCACAAGTGGGAGGGATTGACATGCAGGCCCTCATTTGCGCAGCTACAGGCAGCTGTACAGATGAGTATGGGGAGCCAAATTGAGCGACTGGGTGAGCGATTGGAGGGCCAAATGGGGGTAATGAGGGATGAAGCGAGGGGTACCGGTGAGGGATTAGACAAGAAATTTGAGGGATTAGACAAGAAATTTGAGGGGTTAGACAATGGGATAGAAGGGGTGAAACATGGGTTAATGGGGGTAGAAAACAGAATGGCCGCTCAAGAGAATCAAATAGAAGGGGTGAAACATGGGTTAATGGGGGTAGAAAACAGAATGGCCGCTCAAGAGAATCAAATGGAAGGGATGAAAAAGGGGTTAGAGGGGTTAGAAAACAGTATGGAAGGCAAATTGAGGGACATGAGGGACCAAGCGGAAAGGGAAGTTAAAAAAATGGGGCAGCAGATAGAGGGGGTCAGAATGGGGGTAGAAACTAAATTGGATGCTCACAGGGAGGAAATGGAGCAGATGAGGGTGGCATCTGGGCAGGAGATGCCAAGTGATGGGAGAGGAGATCAGAAGAGGTGTGAGTGAGGAGGTTGGAGGAGTGCGCGAGGAGGTGAGGCACTGTAAGGAGCGCATGGAGAAGGAGGTGAGAAAGGGGACTGTAAAATTGCAAGGTGGTATAGAGGAGTTGACGCTGGGAGTAGAACAACTGACAGTGGGACAAAAGGAGTTGGGGGACCAGGTAAAGAAGAACACAGCGGTAATAGAGGGTTTAAAATCGACACAGAAGGAGATGAAAAAGGACGTAGGGGTAATTAAAAAAGAGTGTCAGACGGTACATGAGGACCTGACGAGGAAAATGAACAAGGTGGTAGAGGTGATGGAGGTTAAAGAGCGGGAGGTGCGGGAGCACATATAAAAAAATAAGGTGGAGTTAGAGGAAGAACTTAAGGGGGCGCACGAGGAGATGAAGGAGGTGAAGCAGAAATTAGAAGAAGTGGAAGAAGGGGTGAGCGAAATTAAGAAGCGACGGAGAGAGGATAAGAAAGAGATCAAAGAGGAAGTGAAAGAATTGGTCCAAAGTCTGTGTTCGGATCGTGATGATGTGCTCATTAACCGGATGAGGGATTCGCAGGTGATGGAGGAGAAGCGAAGAGAAAGAGGACCCGGTGTAAGTGGTGACCAATATGGTCGTGCATATGATGCGCCAGGTGATTTAATAAGCTTGGGGGTCGAGATGGACCCGGATGTTCGTGAGAGGCCAAGAGTGAGGTGTATGGCTGGTCCGGAGGGTATGGAACGAGGGTGCGAGCGAGAGGGTCCGGTGATGGGAGAGGTGCGAGGCGTGAGTGAGCAAGGTTGTGGTGGTATGGAATGGGTAGCGGGTTGCGGAAGCGTGACCCATGCATCGACACCAACAGGGGTAGTTTTTAGAGGGACAGGGGAGGCACGGGAGCCCCTTGGGGGTAATGTACTGTGGGGGCCCGGCCGGTTCGGCCCCGCGCTGACCCCGCAAGGGGGGACGCACGGGGTCCGGCAGGCGGGCAACGACTCGCATGCGAGGTGGTCCCACAAGGTCCCACTTGCGCCGTATGACGGCAAGAGTGATCTACGCGCGTACCTGGTGCAGTTTGACTGTGTGTGTAAGGGCAACGGTTGGGGTGAGGACGAAGGTGGAGTACACCTGGTGGCCGCATTGCGCGGCGCGGCGGCGGAGGTGCTGACGGCATTACCACCGGGTGCTCTCACCCTGCCAGCCCTCCGCGACGCGCTAATTAATCGATTCGGCATTGAACAGCAGAGCGAGCTTGTTAAAGCTTAGCTCGCGCTGCGAAAACGCAAGCCCCAGGAAGCCATCGGGGAACTTGCCCACGACATTCGCCGCACAGTGGGGATCGCACATGCTAACATGGCAGCGGATTCCCGGGAAAGCCTGGCGCTGGACCATTTTATCCAGGCCCTCCCGGATATTGAGCTCCGGCAACAGCTCGCCATGTGGCGCCCGCAGACTCTGAGCCAGGCGGCTGACGCTGCAGCCCGTTGGGAAGCAGCGAGGCCCCTGGCCCGGGGGAGCGAGCGTCATGCAGTGGCGGTCCGCCAGGGGGGACCCCCGATGGAAGGAGGACCCCCTTAGGGGGCCCGCCCCCGACGTGAGTCCTGACCTGGCGGGCATGGTCCGGAGGCTGGTGGACCAGCGCCTGGCGGGACCTGTACCATGGCAGGCGGCCCCGGAGGTGGCCCGCGGTGGACCACGAGCGGGTAATCCAATTCGGACCTGCAGGGGGGGAAATTTGGAATTCCGGAGACAAGCACCTTATCAGGTGAGGTGCTATACTTGCAACCGTCTGGGTCACCTGGCGCGGCACTGTCGAGCCACGCGCCGGGATGATCCCCGGCGGTTGAGGTCCTTAACTCCGCCCAGGGGGGAGTGGGTTAGCCGACCCCAGACACCCCCCCCCGCCAGACCCCGGGAAACTAGAAGGCCTTACACCGGCGAGCAGGCGCCCCCGTGGATTGCCTCGGCTTTAGATGCCGAGGCGGGACCCAGTGCCTCTGAATAAGGGGGGCTTATTAGTGCCAGAGGACTGGGGATTTGATGAGCGATGGGCCCGGTGGGTAAGGGTGGCATCCCTGCCACCCTTGCCATGAAGGGAGGCAAAGGAGCACTAGCTTATGGGGTGTATGGCAGTGAAAACTAGCCCGGGTGGGTTAGGATATCGTGTGTAGGGATCTAGCGAAGATGACATTAGGTGACGTTAAGATTAGTTAGTGACAATGATACCTGTAGTGGGGACGCAGGTAGATTAGAGTGGATGATAATGACGTGGTATGTGCTTAGTTTAAAGGGACGACTGGGATGCGCAAGTTTCAGAGGGGAGTAGTTAGATGAGATGATGCCGTGTGTTTGAGGATTGAACAGGTGTGATTGAACAGGTGTGATTGCACAGGTGTGCAACTGAACAGGTGTGTGGAGCAGTGTATGAGTAGTGAGTGTTGTGGATCAGCGCGAATGCGCTTGGGGGAGAGAAGGGAGCAGGCGGCACCAAGTATGAGAGCACAGGTGTGCAAGTGCAGGTGTGTGGAATACATGGAGCAGAGAATGAGTGGTGTGGAGAGAGTTGGAGTAAGTGGTACGGAGTGGTGTGCATGGTGCGAAGGTGTGGATGGGGGAAGAGTGGACCCCTTTTCACGAGTACCCGGGGAGGGTAGTTTAAAGAATAGTTAGAAGGTATAGGTAAATTGTGATTGGATATTGGCATTTGTGGTGCGGTTGCAGAATGGTATTGTGGATGGGTGCATTGGTGTGGTGAAATTGGCTGGTCGTGTGGCCTGTTAGTATGAGTGTGAATGGTTGGGCACTCCGCCACTGTTAGATGTCGGCCAGGTGAGGCCGCAGGTGGGCTCTGGGAGCCGTTAGTGTCAGTGGGTGCCTGAGGATCCCGGGTGTGGATCGGGCAGCCCGTGCCAGAGAGGGCACTGAGGGGGTGAGAGTGCGAGAGGGCCTTCCCCAGTTAGTTAGGTTAGGGTGAGGAGCAGGTGAGCTCGGTAGGCAACAACAGTGGTGGAGGTGTGCAGGTGGGCGGACCAGCTAGGAGCGTCACACGACCCAGCCACCGAAATTGTGCGGGGGCACCGAGTGATGAATCGGGGGAGTGAGACCCCAACTTGAGAAGCACCACAGTTTGGTCAATGGGAATTGGTTTTTTAGAACCCATAGTGTAAGTTGGCCAATGGATTGGCAGGGAAAGACCCCGGGTAATGTAAAGTTGTTAAAGTCATTTAGGAAATAGTTAGGATTGATGAACCTGTCGCACCATATGCAGCCACTTACGTGAGGTGGTGATGATGACTCCACACCTGTGTTTTCTTTGTTTTGTGTTGCAGGAAAGGAGAATTGCTGTGTGGATTTGTGAGACGCATCACGACGTGGATGAGACATTGGGGTGATTCCATCTCTCCCTCCTTAGGAGGGACTGATGATGAATTGGTGATGGCAAATTTTGATGTTGAGTTGGAGATGGCAGATTTTGATGAGAGTTGGAAATGGCAAATTTGATTGGTTAGGAGGGAGAGAAGACGAATTTGGTTTATGGGAGGAACGGGGAAGACTGTAGGGACGTTGTTGATGTGTAAAGTAGATGTTTATGGGTAGTGTTGTGTTTTGTGGATACAGTAAGAGGTAAGGGAGGGGCAATGTAGGTTACCTGGTGGGGGGGGGGGGCGTACGGTAGGAACGTACCTGTCTCACCTGGTTCCCATGTGCCCCCAGTGTGCATTACCTTGAATTGCGTGCACTTTTGCACCCTTACCACCTTCCTCACTTGTCTTCTTTTGTCTCCCACCTCCGAGGATCTGGCTTTGGGGCAGAGAGAGAGGAGAGAGAGGTGCTGGCTCCGCAGCTGTGGGCCTGTACTTCCGCTGCTTGCTGCCTGGATCGATACACCATATGGACCGCAATTTTTGTGGCCGCCCACCATGGACCGCAGTTCTTTTGCGGGCAAGCACCAGCCGTTGATGGACCTCTGGGTCAACGTGGCACCTATGCCATACAGGTGAACCCCTTTTAGTTGGCCCCCTGACGGCCACAATTTAGAAATGGATGCAGTTGGCGCCTTTCTTTATTTCTAAAGAAGCCAGAAGGCCAAGTGCACTCCATGAAGGCAAGACCAGCGGCAGAACATCGGCCGGCTGCGACACCACCGGTGACCATGGACACTTGATTGTGCATGGTTATTGAACACTTTATTGGTGCACCGGATGGTGCTGACTGTGCGTAATGGGGTGGTGCTTTTGGTGCTTGGACGGGGTGCTCTGCACAGTATTAAAGGCCGTAGGGCCACAGGGCACTCGTGGGTTGATGTATCGATGCTGGCATGCGTGCTCTCCCTATGCATAACATCTGCATGTGTTCCTCAAAGAACAGGTCCTGGATCGTAGTGTAAATATCAGTGTTGTATAAATAATGCTCCCTACCGGCTGTATGTTTAGTTTGAGGATGCTTTCCGCGATTCGGTTATCCTGTGGGTGTGTTTCTGTTAGGAGAAGGGTGCAACGTCGCAGGGGGACATATTTACTCATTTGTGAACATCTGTAAAACTGTCGCACTCAGGGTTGAGTTAATAGTAGAGGGAACTACATCTGAGTGCCACACTAAAGTAGGTAAAAATTTATCGGGTCGAGCCGCCCCGAGGTAGAGAAGGGTGCAATGTTGCGGATATGGGATTTGCATCCACCCATATCCGCTTGTAAATATTCCCCTATTTCCTCAATACTTCCCAACTATCCCCAATCCCCCATTCCCTAGTCCCATTTTCTGTAAACAACACTCTGTAGACCCGACCTCCCCCTATTTCCCCCATTAAATGTCGCATCCAGGTCCACCGCATCTCACGTAGACAACTATAGGACATCTTGCTAGTTATTCTTAGTCTATGTCAGTTAAGGACTCGTTTCCATTAATTCTGACCCTTCGTTGCACCAGAATGTGATTGAATGGCACCGTTAGGAAGTTTAGGGCCTCCCAATACCTCCCCGCAGCTCTTCCTCACGGTTCAGCAACAACAACAACAACAACAACAGCAACGGCAGCGGCGTGCACAGGGAGTGCGCGTCCTCACTCCGGCTTGGTTGGTAGGGGGTGTTGGGAGGGCACGAGGCCTTCCCAACGAGCCGCCATCGAACATGTGCTCGACGGGGTTACCAAATAGGGGCTCCCTGTCAGCTCCTCGTCAAGGGCGGAGCCCGGTAACCCCCGCACCCAATGGAAGCGGCGGACCGGCCCCAGTGGGGCGGAGCCAACCAGCCGAGGGCATGTCACTCCCCACTGAGGATGCGCAGGAAGAGGGAGGTGACGTCAGATGCGCGCTGAGCTTGGAGCAAGCAAGACGTACCCTCCGAGCGCTGTGAGGCCTCCCCGCATCTCTGGACTGGACCGTGCTTTATCCTGTCCCCAAGCCAAGGTGCACCTTGTGCTATCGACTACCTGTCCCTTCCTGCCATCAATCCCTGTGTAAGTCAGCCTTGTTCCGTTTGTCTGTGGTCTGTCTGGGTTAAGATAAGACGGTATTTAAGTGCCTATCTCTTCTGTGTCTTTTACCTCACTCTGCCATGTAATCTACCCCCTTTTCTCCACCACTGTAATTATACCCTCCTCCGGAGGTCTTGAGAACTGTACCCCTTGCGTCGTTTCATCTAGCCCAGTCGTTGTGTCCTTTCCATCATTGATTTAGCATAGAGCGATTTGGTCAACGTCTGGGTGGAATCGGGGTCTAGTCGGGGAATAACTGTTCGGTCGCGGTCATACCAACCGCTCGGTCAAAATAACATCTAAACCGCGTCCGTAACAATATGGTATGTGCCATGTGGCAAACTCTAGAAAAGAAGGGACATTCTTGGGGAAAATTCCAGGGGCATAGAAGAGGCCCCTTTATATGGTATGTGCCATGTGGCAAACTCTAGAAAAGAAGGGACATTCTTGGGGAAAATTCCAGGGGCATAGAAGAGGCCCCTTTATATGGTATGTGCCAAGTCAAACTCTAGAAAAGAAGGGACATTCCATAGCTTGTAGAAAATGCCAAACAATCTATATTATAATAGGCTACGGTGATTCTGTCTGTCTGTCTGTCTGTCTGTCTGTCTGTCCGTCTGTCCAGGGGTGTGGCTTACTCTGTTTACAGAGTAGCTCCACCCATTCTTGGAGAGGCTTCATGTAAACAAATATCCACAATTTTATTAACTTGAATAGCTTTGAGGCCTGTTTAGTTAGGCCCATGCTGTCTTTCTCTCTCACACAGGTTTATTTCAACTCAAATTCGATATATCATTTCATTTTTAACAGTCGCTAACATAGTTTTAGACTCGGTTGAAAAAAAACGGGAAGAGAATCCCATGAAAGTTTCCGTTTATAGAACAAAATGAATTCTCAAAGGCTTGTAAAATAAAGCCCATTCATTGAGTCACCCTCACCATTTTATATCGAATTCACCATCTGAATTAATTTTTATCGATGGTTTTAGACTCAGTGTCAGAAATAATTGAGAACATTCACGCACACACGGGAAAATTCAGAGATATATTTATAAAATTCGCGCCACGATGATGCACGAAAATACACCGCCTAAAATAACAGTCTGGGAAAATGTCGACATATATTAAAAATTCGCTTTTTCTTTTCCGTTAAGATATATTACTTTTACTTTTGATGACAGTCGTCACAAAACGACATATATTTCTACGTTCTTATTTCATTCAACATTATTATCCGGAAGTAAAATATGTTTCAGGAAATTACCGAGAGATATTTCTTCGTTTTTTATTATTATTTATGTGCGCATACACTTTAAATATACTCGTTGATCTCGATCTCGCGAGATCACGGCGAGGTCACGTTTTTTCGAAGCTGTCCCATGCGCTCACGCTTTCGAAGCTAAGTGATTTTTCTCAATTGTGTTTTTGTCGAGACTGTATCTATCTTTCGGTGTATGTACCTATAGCGTATCTTTTGGAAAATTTTCGGTGCTAATTTTTCGTACATGTATACACAATCGTCGGTGAATGCGTATCGAGTATTCTGCGGCCTAGTTCTCGTAGGCTTGGCTTCCGTACCGTCTCCGACCTTGTGGTTTTGTTTTTCTCTGAGCGATTCGTCAAATCGGCTGCAATTATTTTCGTTCACTGTTTCGTCCCAGTCATTCACCCCGAACCTCCTTGTTTAATATCTCTGCTCACAAAAATAAAATAAAAAATATTTACTTCCCAGGTCTTATTCGTTTATTTGTTGTTCTTATATGTTCGTTCGTTCTTCGTACGCGATCACGTGGTTATAAATGTATAATCTCTCCCCTGAACAACTATTTTCTCTCATATATTATAACACCCTTTTCTTCTTTTCCTACAAAAGGATGCTTTCGTCTTGCTCACCAAATCTATTCATTCCAAAAAATATATATAATACCATCTCTTACAGTTCCTCCTTTCTACATTCCCTAAACTATCCACAACTCCACCCCTCCTTCAGTGTCCTCAAACGTATTTTTGACTCGAAGGTCTCAAACTCATTTTGCAAAAAATGTTCGTTTCCCATGAATCGTACACTTTCTAAAATCCAATCTCACCCCTCCCCTCCAAATCTTACCCATCACCCCTTCCCTCAAAAACTTCCCCATCATCCCTCCCCTTCAAAACTTGCCCATCACCCCTCCCCTCCAAATCCACCCCCTTGCCCCTCCCCTCCAAATCTTCCCCATCACCCATCTCTTTCAAATATTCCCCCTTGCCCTCCCCTCCAAATCTTCCCCATCACACATCTCTTTCAAATCTTCCCCCTTGCCCCTTCCCTCCCCTCCCTCCTAAACTCCCCCCACACCCCTCCCCTCCGAGACTCTCCCTCGCTCCTCCCCTCCGAGACTCCCCTCTCACCCCTCCTCAAAGCATCCTCCCTGCTTCTTCCCCCTTCCAACTTTCACCTTCATCTCCCCCAACCTTCTGCCTCGCTCTTCCCCCTCCTCAAATAACACCTCACTGTGCCTCACCCAATCTCCATCAAACCTTTTGTCCACCCCATTCTTCCCTTTCTCCAAGCTATTCTGAAATCTCTGAAATCTCTGACACACCTTCAACAGCTCTCCCTACCTCTTCCTCCTCTTCCACATCTTACCCTACCCCTCCCCCTCCCCTGTTCTGGACCCGATGCTCCCCCTTCCTCTTCATTAACGGTATGGACCTCAAACATCCGGGGCCTCCGCTCAAACTTGACTGATCTCTCCATACAGGTGGCTTCTGACAAACCAGATGTGATCTGCTTAACAGAAACTTTCCTCCTTCATGATGTCTCTGATGCCTTGGTATCTCTCCCAGGTTACTCCCTCCTCCGGTATGATAGACCTGAGCCTCGTCCTGGAGGTGGGGTTGCTATCTTTATAAAAAACTCTCTTCCTCACTCGCCCTCCACTGCCCTCTCTCCACCTCACCCCCAGGAATACCTTTGGCTACGGCTTCCCCTTCGCTCCCACCTTTTGTTCATATGTGTGTTGTACCGTCCACCAAACAGCGATGACTCCATCTACATCTCGCTGTCTGATAATATGGACCAACTTCTATCTACCCATCCCAACTCTCTCTTCCTCATATGTGGTGATTTCAATTGTCACCATGCCAGTTGGCTGGGTGTGGGTACCTCTCTCACCAGCCACGGCTCTTCAGCAAAGGACTTCTGCGACTCACTGGGACTGACACAATCTGTCAATTTCCCGACCCGGATCTCAGTCAACGGAGCATCTTCTCTTCTGGATTTGGTTATGACAAACTTCCCTGAAAATGTCTGCTGCTCTTCTTCTGCTCCAATCGGCTCATCTGATCATGTGCTTGTCAAAGTGGACATCTCTCTGACCATTCTCAGAGAGCCTCCTCAGCGTCAGCGAGTCTGGCATTTCACTCAGGCCAACTGGCACGGTCTTCAAGCAGCCATCAATCATCTGGACTGGTCTCCCATCTCTACCGCCTCTGACATCAACTCATCCTGGGAATTCTTTCAAAGTAAATTGCTCTCTCTCATGCACAGATTTATCCCATCTCGTCTTCAGTTGTCATACCCTTCCTCCCGTCCATGGTACACGGAATCTTGTGGTGAGGCTGTTGCCCTGAAACAACTTGCTTTAGTCTCCTGGAAAGCAAATCCAACGGAAGGAAATCTCATTTCCTTTCACAAAGCCCGAAACAAGTGTGTGTCCACCCTCAGGAGAGCCAGGAAACAATATCTCACCGTTCTCAAAACCGAACTCTCTTGTCTGTCTCCCTCTTCCAAATCCTGGTGGCGTCTGGTCAAATCTGTTTCTGGTGTTTGTTCCCCCTCCATCCCCTCCCTCACCTCAAACGGCTTAACGGCTGACTCCGCATGTGAAAAAGCTGAATGCCTCAACTCTGTGTTTGCCTCTAAATCTTGTGGCCCAAACCCATCCCTCTCTGTACCCACCATACCCAGTCGTACCCAGCTGCTCCTGGACTCTGTGTCCTTTCCTCCTGGCAAGGTGGAAAAGTTTCTGTCAACCCTCGACTCTGATTCTGCAACTGGTCCTGACGGCATCAGCCCACGGGTCCTAAAATCATGTTCTTCCGCTCTTTCACTCCCTCTTTCTGTTCTCTTCACCCTCTCCTTTGCTCAAGGTCATCTGCCATCTGCTTGGAAATCAGCCAACATCACCGCTTTGCACAAAAAAGGTGCAAAAACAGATCCCAGCAACTACAGACCAATCAGCCTTCTCCCAATTATCAGCAAAGTCATGGAATCCATCATTGCTTCAGATATGAAATCTTTCCTCTTCTCCAATGGCTTGATCTCTGATCATCAATTTGGTTTCAGACCTGGTCACTCTACTCTGGACATGCTGCTTCTGCTTTCTCAACAATGGATGGAGGTCCTCAACGCCAAACAGGAAATTAGAGCTGTCTCCCTTGACATTTCACGTGCCTTCGATACGGTCTGGCACCCTGCTCTGCTCACCAAACTCTCCTCCTTTGGTATCCATGGAAATCTCCACGCATGGCTGGCGGACTTCCTCTCTGGTCGTAGTCAACGTGTGGCCCTGAATGGGTTTCTCTCATCTCCTCTTCCTGTTCAGGCTGGAGTTCCACAAGGTAGTGTTCTGGGCCCTGTGCTTTTCCTGGTCTTCATCAATGATCTCTCTGACTCTCTTGAAAATCCTCTCTATCTCTTTGCTGACGACTCTACTCTCTGTCGCTCCATTCCTCATCCCTCAGATCGGCAGACTGCAGCCTCCTCACTCTCTGCAGACCTGGACAAAATCACAGACTGGGCAAACAAATGGAACATGTCTTTCAATCCTGATAAATCTCACACTCTTACGATGTCTCTCCGAAAAGACCGACTGGAAAACCCTCCCATCCACTTTCTGAATAATCCTCTCCAAGAAGAGAACTCCAAGAAGTTCTGTCACTCAAGCTTTTGGGTCTCACTATTTGCCATGATCTTTCCTGGGAAAACCACATTTCAAATCTGGCCTCCAAAGCCAGTCGCCGACTGGGCATCCTCCGTCGTGTGAAGTCCTTCCTTGACACACCTGAGCTCCTCACCACATACAAGGCTTTCATCCGCAGCTCTATGGAATACTGCTCTCCCCTCTGGTCTGGTGCTCCTGCCTCACACCTAGCCCGTCTTCACGCTGTTGAAACCAAAGCGTTCAGAATCATTGGAATCTCCCGCGATGAAGCTAACTCCAAGGGCCTTTCACTCACTCACCGCAGGCAGGTTGGTGGTCTTTCCGTCTTCTACCGACTCCTCTCTGGCCTTGCCCCCCCAGCCCTCTCTGGGCTCTGTCCCCCAAATATTCCTACAGGTCGCACAAGATCTGCCTGCAACCCTCTTATGGTTAAACTGCCAAAATCAAGACTTTCTGCTCACCTTCACTCCTTCATTCCTCTTTTCTCCCGCCTCTGGAACAAACTCCCTCACTCTCTTCAATCCCACTTTACCCTCCAGGTCTTTAAAACAGCTGTTCACCACCATCTCTTATCCTCCCCCATCCAAAACCTTGATCTTTTCTACCCCCGCTAATTTCGGTCCCCATGTGTTTTATACCTCTCCCCCCCCCCCCCCCTCCCCTTCCCACACCTCCTGCCCCCAAGCCCTCTCCCTCCCACACTTCTCCCTGCTCTCAAATGTTGTGGTTGTGTGCTTCCCCTTCTCTCCCCATCTTGGCTTCCGCTCCCTCTTTTGTATATTTTGTTTGTCTGGTTGATTTGTTTGTGAAATAAATGTTAGCTCTTTCACGAGCCTCGATTCAGTATACAAAAAAAAAAAAAAAGGTTTATTTGAAATCTTTAATTTTCACAATGTAATTTACTTGCCATTTGTCATTTGATGATTACGAGACACTTCCTCTTGAGGATCATGACAATTAATGCGTTGCGTGGAAACTTCCATTTCCAAAATGAATGAGACGGTCGATGAAGAACGCAGACTTGAACAGGATGCAGCAAGAAAACGAATGAGATGGGTGAATGAGTCCGTCGACAAACGTCAATGAAAACTTGAACATGATGCAGCAAGAAAAAGAACTAGACGGGAGAAAAACGAGAGAAACGAGACGGGAAAAAGCTGATTGGAGAGGAGAGTGAGGAGCGATTGGAGAGGAGAGTGAGGAGCGATTGGAGAGGAGAGTGAGGAGCGATTGGAGAGGAGAGTGAGGAGCGATTGGAGAGGAGAGTGAGGAGCGATTGGAGAGGCGAGCGAGGAGCGATTGGAGATGAGTGAGGAGCGATTGGAGAGGCGAGTGAGGAGAGATTGGAGAGGCGAGTGAGGAGCGATTGGAGAGGCGAGTGAGGAGCGATTGGAGAGGCGAGTGAGGAGCGATTGGAGAGGCGAGTGAGGAGCGATTGGAGAGGAGAGTGAGGCGCGAGGAGAGTGAGGCGCGATTGGAGTGGTGTGAGGGATTGGAGAGGAGTGTGGTGGATTGGCGAGGAGTGTGAGGGATTGGAGAGAAGTGTGAGGGATTGGAGAGGAGTGTGAGGGGTTGGAGAGGAGTGTGAGGGGTTGGAGAGGAGTGTGAGGGGTTGGAGAGGAGTGTGAGGGGTTGGAAAGGAGTGTTATGGGTTGGAGAGGAGTGTGAGGAGTTGGAGAGGAGTGTGAGGGGTTGGAGAGGAGTGTGAGGGGTTGGAGAGGAGTTTAAGGGGTTGGAGAGGAGTGTGAGGGGTTGGAGAGGAGTGTGAGGGGTTGGAGAGGAGTGTGAGGGGTTGGAGAGGAGTGTGAGGGGTTGGAGAGGAGTGTGAGGGGTTGGAGAGGAGTGTGAGGGGTTGGAGAGGAGTGTGAGGGATTGAAGGGAGTGTGAGGGATTGAAGGGGAGTGTGAGGGATTGGAGAGGAGTGTGAGGGATTGGAGAGGAGTGTGAGGATTGAAGGGGAGTGTGAGGGATTGGAGAGGAGTGTGAGGGATTGGAGAGGAGTGTGAGGGATTGGAGAGGAGTGTGAGGGGTTGGAGAGGAGTGTAAGGGGTTGGAGAGGAGTGTGAGGGGTGAAGGGGAGTGTGAGGGATTGGAGAGGAGTGTGATGAGGGATTGTAGAGGAGTGAGGGATTGGAGAGGAGTGTGAGGGATTGGAGAGGAGTGTGAGGGGTTGGAGAGGAGTGTGAGGGATTGGAGGGGAGTGTGAGGAGTTGGAGGGGAGTGTGAGGGGTTGGAAAGGAGTGTGAGGGGTTGGAGAGGAGTGTGAGGGTTGGAGAGGAGTGTGAGGGGTTGGAGAGGAGTGTGAGGGGTTGGAGAGGAGTGTGAGGGGTTGGAGAGGAGTGTGAGGGGTTGGAGAGGAGTGTGAGGGGTTGGAGAGGAGTGTGAGGGGTTGGAGAGGAGTGTGAGGGGTTGGAGAGGAGTGTGAGGGGTTAGAGAGGAGTGTGAGGGGTTGGTGAGGGGTTGGAGAGGTGTGTGAGGGGTTGGAGAGGCGAGTGAGGGGTTGGAGAGGCGAGTGAGGGGTTGGAGAGGCGAGTGAGGAGCGATTGGAGAGGCAGGTGAGGGGTTGGAGAGGAGTGTGAGGAGCGATTGGAGAGGTGAGTGAGGCGCAATTGGAGGGGAGTGTGAGGGATTGAAGGGGAGTGTGAGGGATTGGAGAGGAGTGAGGGATTGGAGAGGAGTGAGGGATTGGAGAGGAGTGTGAGGTATTGGAGAGGAGTGTGAGGGATTGGAGAGGAGTGTGAGGAGTTGGAGAGGAGTGTGAGGGGTTGGAGAGGAGTGTGAGGGGTTGGAGAGGAGTGTGAGGGGTTAGTGAGGAGTGTGAGGGGATGGAGAGGCGTGTGAGGAGTTGCAGAGGCGAGTGAGGAGCGATTGGAGAGGCAAGTGAGGGGTTGGAGAGGAGTGTGAAGAGCAATTGGAGAGGCGAGTGAGGAGCGATTGGAGAGGCGAGTGAGGCATGATTGGAGGGAGTGTGAGGGATTGGAGAGGAGTGTGAGGGATTGGAGAGGAGTGTGAGGGAGAGGAATGTGAGGGATTGGAGAGGAGTGTGAGGGATTGGAGAGGAGTGTGAGGGATTGGAGAGGAGTGTGAGGGATTGGAGAGGAGTGTGAGGGATTGGAGAGGAGTGTGAGGGATTGGAGAGGTGTGTGGGGGATTGGAGAGGAGTGTGAGGAGGTATTGGAGAGGAGTGTGAGGAGGTATTGGAGAGGAGTGTGAGGAGGTATTGGAGAGGAGTGTGAGGAGGTATTGGAGAGGAGTGTGCGGAGGTATTGGAGAGGAGTGGGTTTGGAGTGGCGTGAGGGTGGAGAGAGGGGAGTGTTAGGTGGAGAGGAGTGAGGAGTCACATATTGTGTGAAATGAATAAATTGTGTTCATTACACCATTTCTGGATCTGATGAATTGCCAGAAACCATTTTGTAAAAATGAATGTGCAGCATCGAACTCAATATGTTGAAATGTCACACACGTCCATGCCCGTGGGATTCCCATGGGTGACCCCACTATATATTTTAAAATCACGGCACAGTCGGTCATACACCGCCTAAAATAACAGATGGGAAAATGGTGAGATATATTAAAAATTCGTGGTGGACTTTTCCATTTGATGACAATCGTCATGATTAAATATTTAATTTGTACGTCGTCACAATAATGTGGAGAGAGGAGCATAGCTTCATTCACGTATCGCCACAGACGGGAAATTACCGACAGATATTTCTTCGTTATTATTTCGTTCATCATTATTATACGGAAGTAAAGGTAATCCTGTTTAAATTGGCATTCATTCCAGCGAGGGGTTGGAGAGGAGCGAGGGGTTGGAGAGGAGCGAAGGGGTTGGAGAGGTGCGAGGGGTTGGAGAGGAGCGTGGGGTTGGAGAGGAGCGAGGGGTTGGAGAGGAGCGAGGGGTTGGAGAGGAGTGATGGGTTGGAGAGTGAGGAGCGATTGGAGAGGCGAGTGAGGAGCGATTGGAGAGGCGAGTGAGGAGCGATTAGAGAGGCGAGTGAGGAGCGATTAGAGAGGCGAGTGAGGAGCGATTGGAGAGGAGTGTGAGGAGGTATTGGAGAGGAGTGTGAGGGGTTGGAGAGGGGCTAGGGGTTGGAGAGGGGCTAGGGGTTGGAGAGTGAGGAGCGATTGGAGAGATGAGTGAGGAGCGATTGGAGAGGAGTGTGAGGGATTGGAGAGAAGGGTGAGGGATTGGAGAGGAGTGTGAGGGATTTGAGGGGCGTGTGAGGGATTTGAGGGGCGTGTGAGGGATTGGAGAGGAGTGTGAGGGATTGGAGAGGAGTGTGAGGGATTGAAGGGGAGTTTGAGGGATTGGAGAGGAGTGTGAGGGATTGGAGAGGAGTGTGAGGGATTGGAGAGGAGTGTGAGGGATTGGAGAGGAGTGTGAGGGATTGGAGAGGAGTGTGAGGGATTGGAGAGGAGTGTGAGGGATTGGAGAGGAGTGTGAGGGATTGGAGAGGAGTGTGAGGGATTGGAGAGGAGTGTGGGGAAGTATTGGAGAGGAGTGTGAGGAAGTATTGAAGAGGAGTGTGAGGAAGTATTGGAGAGGAGTGTGAGGAAGTATTGGAGGGGAGTATGAGGAGGAGTGGGATTGGATAGGCATGAGGGTGGAGAGAGGCGAGTGTCAGGTGGAGAGGAGTGAGGGGTCACATATTATGTGAAATAAATATATTGTGTTCATTACACCATTTCTGGATCTGATGAATTGCCAGTAACCATTTTGTAAAATTTAATGTGTAGCATCTAAATCAAGATGTCCAAATGTCACACACGTCCATGCCCGTGGGATTCCCACGGGTGACCCCACTAGTCTTATTATAATAGAGTAAATGTATATGGTGATGTTTGTATGTTTATTTGTGACCAAAACGTCTTCTTCTTCAACAAAATTAACACCCAAAACACAATCTGTGAACTCTTAATTGCGTACTGTTGGAATATTCCTTTTGACCCTTTAGACTGCTGAGACCCCTCAGACCTTTGATGACCCATTAAGACCCCCAAGATCCTTAAGACCACCAAGACCCCTGAAGACCAAAAATACCCTTAAAGACTGCAAAGACCCAAAATACCATGAAGACCCAAAAGACCCTTAAAGACCCTGAATACCCTTAAAGACCAAAAGGACCCAAAAGACCCCAAAGACCCAAAATACGCTGAAGACCCAAAACACCTAAAAGACCCCAAAATACCCCAAAGATCCTTAAAGACTCAGAGGAACCAAAATACCCTTAAGACCCAAAATCACCCGTAGACCCAAAAGACCACGAAGACCCAAAACACCCCAAAGATCCAAAATACCATTAAAGGCCCAGAGGATCCAAAAGACCCTGAAGACCCAAATGTCCCCAAAGACCCAAAACACCCTGAAGACCAAAAATACCCTGAAGACCAAAAAGACTCTGAAGACCCCAAAAACCCAAAACACCCTGAAGACCCCAAAGACCCTTAAAGATCCTGAAGACCCAAAATACCCTTAAATACCCCAAATAACCAAAGTACCCCCCAAGACCCATAAAGACCCAGAGGAACCAAAAGACCCTTAAGACCCAAAAGCCCCTTAAGACCCCAAAGACCATGAAGACCCAAAACACAGCAAATACCCAAAATACCCTTAAAGGCCCAGAGTCTCCAAATTACCATGAAGACCCAAAACATCATGAAGACCCTGAAGACCCAAAAGACCCCAAAGACCCAAAACACCCCGAAGACCCAAAACACCCTGAAGACCCAAAACACCCTGAAGACCCAAAAGACCCTTAAATACATGGAATACCCCAAAGACCCAAACGACCCCAAAGACCCAAAATACCAAAAAGACCATGAAGACCCAAAATACCACAAATACTGAAATGACCCTTAATGACCCAGAAGACCCAAAATACCCTAAAGACCCTTAAATACCCTGAATACCCAAAATACCCCAAATACCATTAAAGACCCTAAATACCATTAAAGACCCAAAATACCCTGAAGTCCCAAAAGACCCTGTAGAACCCAAAAGACCCAAAGTACCCTGAAGACCCAAAAGTCCCTGAAGACCCAATTTTGGCTGCTCTTCCCCACCATCCCCCACCCCCTCATCACCATCCACCCCTCTCCCCCCCCCCCCCCCCTCATCACCATCCACCCCTCTCCCCCCCCCCCCCCCTTCACCATTCCTCCACTAACCCCCACCCACCATTCCCGCCATCCCTCTCCCTGAGAAAGCAGACATGGTCAAAGATGCCTACCCCTCTGAAACAGTGTGGTTGCACACAATCACGCTCGTCACGTGCGCCGAGTCCGTGACTAGGAGTGCGCCGAGTCACACGAGTAGAAAATAAGGGGCATTCAAGAAATATCGTGTGCATGCTGTGTTCTTAGGAAAACCTTCTTGTGAACCCTTGTGTTCTTATGAGGAACGAGGTAATGCTCTATAAAAGTTCTCCTGATGCCCCGAAGAACACAAGGCTAGAGTGAGGAGAGGAGGAAACACATGAAGTAACCTGGCAGAAACAGGTTGCTGGTTGCTGACAATTAACTTGATGTGTGATTTCCAAGGTGATTGGTTACACCTGAGCTAATTTACAATAGCTGTTTTAACGGAAGTAGATATACTTCTCCAACCAAGATATTCTATTTTTACATTTGAAATTTATTTTCTGAAATTTGTAGAATTTTTTTTTCACTTGGAAATTGTGGGTTACGATATGTAAATAAAGGTGGAAAAAGTCAGATTTAACACATTTTAATTCCAGGCACACAGCCATGCAATCGCCACAGACAAACATTGGCTGTAGAACGGGCCGTACTGAAGAATTCAGTTACTTTCAACATGGCACCCTCATAGGATGCCACCTTTCCAACAAGTCAGTTCGTCAAATTTCTGCCCTGCTAGAGCTGCCCCGGTCAACTGTAAGTGCTGTTATTACCCTCACCTGAGGAGAGGGTATTGCATTTGAGTCCGTTTGTTTGTTACTTGGCAAAACATTTTTTTGTTGTTGATCACTCCGGTTTGTGTGTGTGTGTGTGTCTGTGTGCTTGGGTGTCTGTGTGCTTGTGTGCTTGTGTGTTTGTGTGTTTGTCTGTCCGCTCACTTATACTTGCTTACAGGTCACAATTTGAAACCAATCTTGACGAAACTTCAACAAATGGTAGAGTTCGTGGACTGACAAAATCCTATATATTTTGAGGTCAAAAGGTCAAAAGGTCAACATAGGCCAAAGGTCAACCACTTTTTTCGAATTTCTAAAATTCTCCATTTTCATCTGATTGACTTGAAAATTGAATGGGATTTTCATATCAGCTAACTGACTTCAACCACCCACTATTTTTGAGATCAGCATAGGCAAAAAGTTAAACATAGACCAAAGGTCAACAATTTCAAATTTCTAAAATCCTCAATTTTCATCTGATTGACTTGGAATTTGAATGGGATTTTCATATCAGTCAACTGAATTCAACCACAAACTATTTTTGAGATCAACATAGGCCAAAAGGTCATCATAGGCCAAAGGTCAACCACTTTTTTTGAATTTCTAAAATCCTCAATTTTCATCCGATTGACTTGAAATTTGAAAAGGATTGTCATATCAGCGAACTGAATCAACCACCAACTATTTTTGAGATCAATGTAGGTCATAAGGTCAACATAGGCCAAAGGTCAACCACTTTTTTCGAATTTCTAAAATCCTCAATTTTCATCCAATTAACTTAAACTTTGAATACGATTTGCATATCAGGTCAATTAATTCAACCACTAATTATTTTGGAGGTCAAAAGGATGCGCTACTAAGCACAATGCTACTTTGTTCTGTTTTGCCAAATGTCACTCTATGAGTGATTTTTCATTTGTCTGTTTGTTTGTTTGTGTGTTTGTCCGCACAGAATAACTATGAACTTCTCTGCAACAGTTGGTCCGATTGACAGGAAATTTTCACTATAGGTGCATCTCCACTTGTAGAATTTTAAAATTATAATTATGACGTCATATGTCACGTGGTGTGGCCGCCATCTTGGAAAAAATGAAAAATTATGCACCTCTAGATCTCCGAAAGTGCTGCATAGAAAAAATTGAGACATGGATCATTGTAAATAATTCTCCATGAGGAATAACATATGTTAATGATGATGTCATAGATACCTCCATTATGACGTGATAATTCGACAAGTACTAAACTTCAACCGATCAAGATGGAATTTCTTAAGCGTCATCTAGGGATAAATTGGTAGAGGAAAAAAATAATTATGATGTCATCGGTCACGTGGTTCGGCCGCCATCTTGGAAAAACCGGAAAAAAATTGCACCTCTATATCCTGAAAGCGCTGTATATAAAAAATTGAGACATGGCTCATTGTAAAGAACTCTCCCGGTTCGGTTGCCATATTTGTTTTAACACAAAAGCCTTAAACACCACTGAAAACACATCCAGGCAATGGTCTGCAATCTGTGATTGCTCTTTCTTGGTGTGAAATGGAAACGTCTAGGAGCAACAACAGCTCAGCCACGAAGTGGTAAGCCACACAAGCTCACAGAATGGGCTGAAGCACATAGCGCATAAAAATCGTCTGTTCTTGGCTGCAACACTCACTACCGAGTTCCAAACTGCCTCTGGAAGCAACATCAGCACAGCAACTATACGTTGGGAGCTTCATGAAATGGGTTTCCATGGCCGAGCAGCCACACACAAGCCAAAGTTCACCATGCGCAATGCAAAGCATCAGCTGCGGTGGTGTAAAGCTCGCTGCCATTGTACTCTGGAGCAGTGGAAATGTGTTCTCTGGAGTGATGGATCACGCTTCACCATCTGGCAGTCTGACAGACGAATCTGGGTTTGGAGGAAGCCAGGAAAACGCTACCTGCCCGAATGCATAGTGCCAACTGTCATGTTTGATAGAGGGGGAATAATGGTCTGGGGCTGTTTTTCATGGTTCCGGCTAGGCCCCTTTGTTGCAGTGAAGGGAAATGTTAATGCTATTGCACACAATGACATTCTAGACGATTGTGTGCTTCCAACATTGTGGCAACAGTTTGGGGAAGGCCCTTTCCTGTTTCAGCATGACAATGTCCCTGTGCACAAAGCAAAGTTCATACAGAAATGGTTTGTTGAGATCAGTGTGGAAGAATTTGACTGAGATCCCTGACCTCAACCCCATTGAACCCCTTTGGGATCAATTGGAACGCCGACTGCAAGCCAGGCCTCATCGCCCAACATCAGTGCCAAACCTCACTAATGCTCTTGTGGCTGAATGAAAGCAAATCCCCACAGCAATGTTCCAACATCTGGTGTAAAGCCTTCCCAGTAGAGTGGAGGCTGTTATAGCAGCAAAGGGGGGACCAACTCCATATTAATGCCTATGACTTTGGAATGAGATGTTCGACGAGCACATACGGGTGTGATGTTCGGGTATCCACATACTTTTGGCCATGTAGTGTATCTCTCCTTCAATAAGTATTGTCGCGTTCACCGGGGAATTAAGATCCCCCAAGGTGACTGGTGGCCGATCGAGCTTTAACTCCGAGGCATTCACTCAAACACTGGCGGCTCTTCTTTACACGCGCAGGAACGGAGGTTAGTGAAGCTCTTACCTGCACGGATTCCACTGGACCGTCCTTGAACCACGATCGATTAAACAAGACAGGCACAAAATTACAATGCAACAAATAAACAGGTTTCATGAAAATAATGCAGGCAACAAGAATGTATTGTCAAACCAATTCCTAATTGGGGCACCCCCATACAGACTCATAAAACAGCATAAGGGGATGATAAAATAACGAAAGTAACAAAATGTTGCGAGTTGCGTTTGCCTGATACTTAGCGCCAGCCACGAACGAACGAGCACTTTGGTGGGGTCAGTCGACGAGAGGAACGCGCGTCAAAGCGCTCAACTGATGGCACCAGTCAATCATGCGAGCACCGAGCCTCCTTGCAGATCCTTGCAGATTCAAAATATAATTTTAAATGAAATACAGAAATATCTACATAAGTATTCAACCCTGAGTCAATACTTCGTGGAAGCGCCTTTGGCAGGGATTACAGCTTTGAATCTTCTTGAGTATGTCTGTATCAGCTTTGCACATCTGGATTTGGGGTGTTTCTCCCATTCTTCCTGCAGATTTGTTCATGCTTTGTGAAGTTGGATGGGGAGCATCAGTGAACAGCAATCTTCAAGTCTTTCACAGATTTATCAATGGGATTCAATTATGGGCCTCAAGCAGAGTATTCCCTCTTAGCTCTATCCATCACCAAACATCCTGAAACATGCACTTATAACTTCAACAACTATCACATTTCACAGGGATATCGTACTGATTATGTTCCAGGAGAATAACTGGCTGCATAGACCACTAGTGTCTGTCTGCCAAGCAACCAGGCCCTTTTCGCTTGAGTAAATGAAGGGAGGACTACAACCCAGACCTAGGTTTTGTGTCCAGAGATGGCCATGTATGCCCTCTCCACACATCCTGAATGATTCTCCCCAACTTCCCACATAGCTAGCACCAACCACTCTTAATCCCCGTTGAAATAGAAGATGCTCTAATATCATCCAAGGCATTGGAATTTTCACAACGCCAACTGGGATGGATTTAATGCATACGTCGAGGATCAAATCTCCTGTCCCTAAGAGCAATAATAGGTTCTGCTAGATCCATGAGAATCTCGCTAATAACAGCATCCAATGCTGTATTGCATAAATCCAACACACTTTATTGCCTCCCTAAAACTGACCATATTCTTCAACAATTTGAAGCTTCTGGGTCTCCAGACACTGCAACTGAGCTCTTCAAATCTTCAGATATGTCCCAACATCAAAGGTGACTGAAAGATTTCAATTTCACTCACTCCTGTAGGAAAGCATGGAACTTACTCAGGCATCTTGGAGCTGCTTCCCTTGTTCAATATCATAATCAATACCATCATCATCATCATCATCATTATCATTATCGGGTCAATCTTGATCAGACACTACAGACAATCTTTTTCCATTGTTCTCTTCTCACCATCGCTTCAAGGAGGTGACGCCTGTTGATTTTGGTGTCGCGTGGTGTATAGATGTAGGTTGTAGCGAATTGTCCTCTTAAGTAGTGACAATGAGAAAGTTCCCCGAAAAGTTCCATCTTGGCAATCTCTCGATCACTTCTTCAGCAGTGCCCACTAAACCTGAGACGTTTCTGGAGTAATGACTCCGATACTCTGGTGATCTTTCCATACAGCTGTTCGTTAGTCCAGTGTGCTCTCCATGAAATGTTGAGTGATGCCCTCAGTAGTCTGGTGTATACACCATCGAGCTGTTTGGACAGAGTTGTTGGTCATCGTCCAAGTTTCTCCTCTGTACAGGAGAGCACTCTCGACTGTGGCGCGGAAGAAGTGTTCCTTCAGTTCTCTGCATAGGTCGATCCTCCTCCAAATCGCTTGCATGCCCCGATGACCCAATGGGCTATACTGGACAGGTCCAACCAAACCAAGCAGGCCAGAGGGTAGGGGACAGATGAAGTATAGTCAAAACCTTGAGGAGTAAACCTCAATGCCAAAAATCCTGATGTAGGCAGCAGGGCCTCAATAGTTGAAATAGTGAAGCAGAAAGACTTGTTACCCGGCATCTCAACAATGAAGATCATTAATTCTGACAACAAGAATACTGTATACTCATGTAGAGCTTGCCACCACATGAGTATAATTGGCAACCGAAAGACTGTTCAATATCAACCACGTAAAATTACAGCTAATGCTGTTGCTTCTATGTTGCCAATGGTCTAGGGTTGATTCAACCTAAGAAGTAAAGGATAAAGTTTGTAAAGAACTTTCTGACTTCATTTCATTATCTCCTCCAAAACCCTGCTTTATTTTTCCCTTCAATAGAGCTGATATAGATGCGATCCTTTCTTCCATGAAAGCAGGAACATCTGCAGGAATAGATGGAATCTACCCTGAATTCCTGAAGAGCTTTGGACCTCTTGGACATGACTGGTTGGCTCCCCTTTTCACTACCATCCATAGCATTGGTGTTATACCTGCTATCTTGAGATAAGAAAAGGTCGTTGTCATTCTCATGTCAGGGAACCCTGCTGCTGATCAATCAAGGTACTGGCTGATATGACGTACAAGCTGTTTGAATGCTTCCACCTGGCTTTCGGTTTACTCCATTGGTGGAGCCCAGCCTTCTGAATGAACAAGCTGGCTTGATCAGACCTAGCAGAAGTTGTCGACCAAGTTCTAGCCTCACCACCCATAGTGAGACTAGTTACCAGAATGCGCACAAGACAGCTGTTGCACTCATTGACCTCTGTTCAGCATATTACACTTGTTGATGTCAATGACTGCTAATGAAAGCTGACAAACGATTTCAATGCCAGGCCACAATGCATGTCCTTTCCTCATTGCTCAGCAACTGCAGGTACTAGGTTTTCCTCAGAGACCAGACAAGTTCCATAAAGACCTTCAATGATGGGCTCTCCCAAATCTCTGTCTTCGTTCCAATATTTTCTTCAACATCTATGTAAAGACGTCCTGTACTACATGCTGGAAATTTGCTTATGCAGATATTCTTGCTCTTGCCACCCAGGTAACCAGCCTCGCTGATCTAAGCTGTTGTGAAAAACCAATCGGGTCCACAACTTTAGTCCATCTGGTGGTTTAATTCCATTAAGACCATGACATCATTCTGTAAATACAGGAAATGCAATAGGAATAAGGTTTGGCATCACATGGGTCCATTCATAACATTCAATGCAAGCAAGCTTAATATTCTATGCAGGCGTACCATTAGCGAGTCCACTAGATGTAACATGTCACAGGAGAAGTCCCCCTGAGCACCGACCGCAGCGGGTCTTATAGCCGCGCCCCTAGCGGTGTCAGCGAGCAACGATCATCACCTGGGTTCAGCATTAGTACGAATACGATTTCACTACATTCTCCCCACCGTTAGAATTATACTGCAGAGCGGCTAGAATCGAGCGAGCGTCAGCATTAACAGGGTGTGGAACATGGTATCAGTCGACCCAACCGTACCGGTCCGGGCGGCGAATTTCTCTGCCAGCACGCGTCCGAAATTCCCCGGGTACGGCATCACGTATCCCAGAGACCCCGGCGTCGGAGGAGCTACCGGAGTCAGGTGATGAAGGGGGTACCGCCAAGCCGTCGGGCACGGGTAGATGCGGCGAGGGGAGGGTCGGCAGACTTTCAGCGACGGGAGCATTGGAAGAGTCCATAGTCTCATAGATTGGTTCGATCGGTTCGTCCGATTCCCTACAAGGGTCGGCGATCCCACATGGGGCAAGATGACGTACGGAGACAGTGGTCTCACGTCCATCAGCCGTCATCACACGAGCATGCTCAGGATTAGCCTGGAGTATCTGCACTTTGTCCACTAAGGGGTCGTACTTGCTCGTGCGAACCGCCCGTTTGAGGTAGGCCGGCCCGGGCTCAGCGAGCCAACTGGGTAAAGACCGTATACACCCCGTGCTCCTGGGGTGGTGGAAAAGTCTCTCATGGGGAGTCTGGTTGTTGGCCGTACACAGATGAGCCCTGATCGAGTTCAACGCCGCAGGTAGCGACCAAGCCCATTTATCGAGGCCCCGGCCGAGGGTCTGGAGGTTGAGCATGACGACCCTCCATATAATCCCGTTGAAGCGTTCGATCTGCCCATTTGCCTGGGGTCTGTACGGCGTGGTGTAACTAGAAGCGATGTTATTTTGGAGCAGATAGCCTCGCACCTCCTGAGACAAGAAGACCGCACCCCGGTCGGTATGCACATAGGCCGGGTACCCGAACATAGAGAACAAATTCTGTAAGCATCGCATTACCGTGGCAGCAGTCATGTCCACGCACGTATAAGTGAAGGGAAATCGCGAGTACTCATCGACGATAGTGAGCAGATAGCGAGAGTTACTCGACACCGGCAATGGGCCCTTGAAATCCATCGCCAAGCGTTCACACGGCCTTGTAGCCCTAACCAGAGTCCCCATGGGTGGGTTATAGAAACGCGGTTTGATTTCCGCGCATAGAGCGCAGTCGCGACAGATACGGCGGATATCGTCAATCGAGTATGGTAGATTGCCATGCCGCACAAAATGAGCGAAACGCGTTACGCCCGGATGCCCCGCAGTGGCATGCAGCACGCGTAGGCCCTCCAAAGTGGCGATACCCGCGCACGTAGCCGGTCTCGATAAGGCGTCGGCGGCCTGGTTATCCTTCCCCGGGCGGTATTTGATAGTGTAGCAGAAGTCGGCAAGCTCTATATGCCAGCGAGTGATTTTCTCATTCTTAATGCGCTGGGCGTGTAATGTGTCGTACATGAATGCAACACTTTGCTGGTCCGTGATGATTTGGAAAACATCGCCCGAGTAAGTATGGGCGCCATCGCCGAATAGACTCGACGATCGCATACGCTTCCTTTTCGACAGACGAATGTCTCCGCTCAGCGGAGGTAAGAGTCCGTGAAAAGAAAGCCACCGGACGCCCTCCTTGGGAGAGGGTCGCCGCGATGGCCTGATCCGAGGCATCACTTTCGAGGACGAAAGATCCGCTCTCGTTGATCGTCGCCACAGCGGCACTGGCGATGTCGGCCTTAAGGCCTCCAAAGGCCGCCAATGCGGCCGGACGCAGAGGGAATGTGTCGCAGGCCACAAGGGGGCGAAGTTTCGCGGAGAAATTCTGGACCCATTTTGAGTAATGGGCGAATAGCCCGAGGTCGCGCTTCAGGGACGCCCGATCGCAGGGAGGGGCCATGTCGAGCAAAGGTCGCAGACGCTCCTTATCCGGAGCGACAGAGCCATGGGTCACGGTGTACCCCAGAAGATCTATCTTGCGTAGAGAGTATTGACACTTATCCTCGTTCATGGTTAAGTGATACCTCTGCGCGACCTCGAGGAAGCGCTTCAGATTAGCATCATGGTGCCCTTGGTCATATCCACAAACCGTAAGATTGTCTAGGTAGACGAAAACATCGGTTAAGTTCTCCCTTGCAATGAGGTCATCCATGGCCCTCTGGAAACAGGTCACCCTGTTCGTTACCCCAAAAGGCAATCGAGTAAACTGGTACAACCATTGCCCCAACTCAAATGCGGTATAGATACGATCTGCCCTAGAGATGGGGATCTGATGATATGCACTACGGAGATCGAGAGTGCTGTAGACCGAGTACTGGGCCACCTGTCGCACCAGCGCGTCCATCCCCAGAAGGGGGTAGGCATCCAGCTGTGTAAAGCGGTTAATCGTTTGGGAGTAGTCGATTACCATGCATCTATGGTGTGCATCGCTTCGCACCACCAAGACCTGGGCTCGCCACGGCGACCAGCTAGGTTCTATGATACCGTCTTTCAAGAGCTGAGCCGTTTCGTCCGCAATGAATTGCATGTCGGCTCGAGAGTAGCGCCGTGATTTTACAGCGACAGGGGTACAGTCGGAGGTTAGATTGGGGAACAGCGAAAGTGGCTGGATTTCCATTTTCGCTAGGGCACACACAGCAAGCGCGTCAGCCCCCACAACAAGCATGTCAGGCCCACCAAACTCCATTTCCAGATGTCCATGTCGCTTAAGAAAATCGTGTCCTAACAGAATATCAGCACATAAAGCAGGTAAGACCATAAGGTGTACATCTGGGAAAACCCGTCCCTTTATCACGAGTTTCAATCGGCATTCCCCCTTCGTGCTGAGTCGAAGTCCCTGAGAAGCCATGAAGATCCGTCTCGTAGACCTCAAGACCTGCCAACCATGCCTGTGCACTAGTCGCTGGTCGATAAAACTATCCCTAGACCCTGTATCCACCAAGGCCCGCACACAATGGCCCTCGACCATGAGGGGAATAAGGGCTTGAGCCAGGCCGGACGAGCCTGCTGGGAGTCGGACCGAACCTCCCGAGTGGGTCGGCCTCGCCTCGCGGGTGGATCCTATGCCAGCGTCAGTTTTCCGGGCATCAGAGGGTGCCCGTGGAGTCTCGTATAAGTTGTCAGGGTGTGTTCCCATGCAATCTGCAGTTTTGCGGTCGTTGCCGGAGTATTCGTTGTCCATGGGGAATCCGTTAAAGCCATCAGAGAGCTTTCCCATGCATTCCGGTGCTTTGCGATTCAAAATCGCTGTTTGATGTGTATGGGCCGCCGTAGTATTCGAAATCGCCGTTTGCCAATCCAAAATCGCCGTTTGATGTGTATGGGCCTCTGTAGTATTCGAAATCGCCGTTTGACGGGTATAGGCCTCCGTAGTATTCGAAATCGCCGTTTGACGGGTGAGGGCCACCATAGTTGGTACCGAACTCGTGTCGCCGCCAGTGGACGCTGTACGCTCTTGAGAGACATGACGAGAACGTACCGCTGGGGCTTGGCGAGGCTCCAAAGCCCCTCGCATGGCCCGGAGTCTGGTCAAGGACGCATGTGCCGTGCCCGATTGAGGATGAGACTGTTGTGGCTGTTCGGTGACTCTCGCCAAGGTCGATTGAGCGACCAGGGGCCCGTGAGGAGGGGCCCTGTCCTTCGAAGCCGGGTAAGGCGCCATGTTCAGAGCTCGGCTCGTGGGCTCCACAATGAGCCCATTCAAGGTCGCGCGCGGCCACGAGCCGCGTGCGGTTTTCCGGCACACTTTTGCGTAGTGCCCCTTTTGCGAGCACAAATGGCATATGGCGTCCTGAGCCGGACACACGGCCAGGAGATGTCGTTGTCCCCCACAGAAATAGCAGGTGGCTCCGCGTAAGGCCTTGGGTCTGGCCGTTGCGGCAGCCATCAGGACCGGATCCTCCTCCGGAGCATCCTGGAGTTCCGCGAGCAGTTCCGCTCCCTCGGCGGTAGCACTCTCTGGCCATGTGTGGAGCGAGGTTCCCGCCAAGAGACGCGTGCGATCATAGACGTTCGACTGCAACCGCACTTCAGTGTGTACCTTTCCTTGCTCGAGTGCCGCCGCGAAGCTCAGGTCGGTCTTCTCCAGGAGTTTGAGCCTTAGGTCCTGAGAGGAGACCCCGGCGACATAGGCGTCTAGGAGAAGGTCATCCTGAGCCTGCTCGTGAGTCCGTGGCTCCCGGATGCTGTCCAGCAGGAGTTGCCGGAGCTCCTGGGCATAGTGATCCATCGGCTCGTTGGGTTGCTGGCGTCGTGTTAATAGCAAATGCCGAGCATACACCGGGCTCTTTTCCTTTATGTACAATCGTTTGAGCTCCGCAATAGCGAGGTCGTACGTCGCACATTGTGCGATGCTGTTGTACACCTTGTAGACGATTTTGGAGTGCAGCGTTGCTAGCTTCGCGACAGCCGTCGGCTCGGTCTCAGGCTCAGCGAAATGGTTCTCCAACGTTTTCAGCCAGTGCTTCAGTTGCAATCCACCATCCGCGGCTTGCGGGTCGGCGCAGAATGGTGTGACCACCAGCGTCTTGTTGCCCACCATGTCGGTAGATCTTTAATGGAATTAAGTGTTGTGAAAAACCAATCGGGTCCACAACTTGAGTCCATCTGGTGATTTAATTCCATTAAGACCATGACATCATTCTGTAAATACAGGAAATGCAATAGGAATAAGGTTTGGCATCACATGGGTCCATTCATAACATTCAATGCAAGCAAGCTTAATATTCTATGCAGGCGTACCGTTAGCGAGTCCATTAGATGTAACATGTCACAGGAGAAGTCCCCCTGAGCACCAACCGCAGCGGGTCTTATAACCGCGCCCCTAGCGGTGTCAGCGAGCAACGATCATCACCTGGGTTCAGCATTAGTACGAATACGATTTCACTACATAAGCAACACCTTGACTGGTGACTTAAGAATGATGGAGCAATATTGCACCTTTTGATACCTCTATCCAAATCCATACAAGACCACTGTCACCACTTTCCACCTCAGTAACCAACTGGATAATGGTGGCCAACAGGTTTCCTTTCGTAGCCAACCTGTCAAGAATGAATACCTTGTTGCCATCCTGGATCTTTGTCTGATATACTGTCAACATCTTTAAAAAGTCAGGTAGAAGACCTAAACCAGAGTAAAATATCAGCAAGCTAGCAGGCTCCAGCTTTGTCTAGCACACATAGACTCCGCAGGGCTAGGCTTGCCCTTGTATATTCTGCAGCAGAATACTGCTTTCCTTTGTTGGCAGAAAGCAGCCACCCCAAACACTTGCATACAACCAGATGGTATTCATAGAATACTTACCCTGCGCAGTCAACTTGGTGTGAGCCAACTCTTCTGTTTTTGAACGTTTCTTTTTTTTTTTGATCCAATATGGCTGCCAGACCACGTGAGCGATGACATCATTCATTTATATTCTCTAAATAATTGTTGCGTAGATCATGTTCAATAAATTTCAAACTGATCAGACTAAGCATTGTCCCTGTCGAATTATGACATCATAATTATGGCATCAATGACGTCATAGTTAACAACACCTATTCCCCATATGGAATTATTTGCATTGAGCCACGTTTCCATGTTTTCTATTGAGCGGTTTTGGAGATATAGAGGTGCAACGTTTTTCGGTTTTTCCAAGATGGCACCTGTAACACATGACCTATGACGTCATGATTATCATTAAAATATTCTAAAGGAGGAGGCGCTCCTTGGGTGAAAATTTAGTGTCCATCAGACCAACAGTTGCTGAAATTTTTTAAAATAATGAACGGATGGATAAGTGTTGTATTTGTTGAATTATGACGTCATAACAAAGGCACTGATGACATCATCATTAATATATCTTATTCCCCATGGGGAGTCGGTGACTGAGCCAGGTCTCAAATTTTTCCATGGAGTGATGTCAGAGATATAGAGGTGCGAAGTTTTTCCAAGATGGCGCCTGTACCACGTGACCTATAACATCATAATAATCATTGAAATATTCTACAGGAGGAGGCCCTCCTATGGTGAAAAATTCGTGTCAATTGGACCAAGAATTGCAGAGAAAAAAATTTATACTGATCACATCAAGCGTTGTACTTTTCGAATTATGACATCATAATTAAAGTACCGATGACATCATCATTAACATATCTTATTCCCCAAGCGGAGTACTTCACAATGAGCCATGTTTCAATTTTTTTCCATGGAGCGGTTTCAGAGATATAGAGGTGCAACCCTTTTTCGATTTTTACAAGATGGCGCTTGTACCATGTGCCATATGGCGTCACAATTATCATTTTAAAAATTCCACAGGAGGAGCCGCTCATATTCTGAAAATTTCGTGCCAATCGGACTAACAGTTGCAGCGGAATTTTTTTTTTCATACTGATCAGATCAAGTGTTGTACTTGTCGAATTATGACGTCATAATTAAGGCACCGATGACATCATCATCAACATATCTTATTCCCCATAGTGATTCCTTGACAATGAGCCATGTTTCCGTTTTTCCATTGAGCGGTTTGGGAGCTATGGAGGTGTAACGTTTTTCCAAGACGGCGCCTGTACTACGTGACCTATGACGTCATAATATTCACTAAAATATTCCACAGGAGGAGGCCCTCCTATGGTGAAAATTTCATGTCAATCGGACCAACGGTTGCCGAGAAAATGAATTTTTAAAATGCAGACACGGCACACACACATGTACGTATGTAACTGAATGCTTAACCCCGCTTTTCGCGTCGCGAGCGCAGGGTAATAATATTGTAAGCACATCAATGCGGATAATCAGTGGGGAATTGAGATAAACACTCTTGCAACAGCTCCCGGTTCTGTCTAACATTCCACCTTCTGGCAAATGTTGAAAAGCCAGAACACTGCGAGAGTATGATCATATTAAAGCCAATCTCGAGCTGCCCACTCATGAGGATCTGCAAAATGTTCCAAACATATCACATAAACCATTCCCGAATTCCACAAAGACATTGAGCAATGCAGGTGCAACACCAAGGAAAAGTGGTGTCATCTGTGGGTAGATGCTAGAACTAGTCAGCAATCCCGCAGATCTCTCCTCGAAACAGTGGACCACACTAAACTGGATCCGCACTCTCATTGCAAGGACATCACACCATCTCCACAAGTGCTAATTCAAGGATAGCCCTGCAGGTGACTATGGGCACCCAGACCGGACTATCCCTCACATCGAGAATGACTGCTTGTAAACTAAGGAAGTTCAACGAAGGATTCAAGACAATTCACCTGACCAGAGACAGCATTGTAACATGGCTGTCTCATTTATATTTGGACCTGTGTGCAGCTATTTACCATACGCAAGATGAAGAAAAAGTAAGGGAACTCATATTATTATTGTTATTATTATCATTATTTGGCACTTTATCAAATGCTTTTACATGCTTATACATTCACTGCACTCTCTTCTTCATCTACCCATTCAGGAACTCCTTCGTAAAATTGCAATTACTTTGTTGAACGTGATTCCCCTCGAGTACACCAGATCTGGCTATCTCTAATCAATATTAAATTTATCAAAACGGTTCATCAGGTATTGAAATTCAATACCTTCCCCATAACTGAAACCAAAGCTTTCAGAATCATTGGAATCTCCCGCGATGAAGCTAACTCCGAGGGCCTTTCACTTACTCACCGCAGGCAGGTTGGTGGTCTTTCTGTCTTCTACCGACTCCTCTCCGGCCTTGCTCCCCCAGCTCTGTCTGTGCTATGTCCCCCCAATATTCCTACAGGTCGCACAAGATCTGCCAGCAACCCTCTTATGGTTAAAATGCCAAAATCAAGACTCTCTGCTCACCTTCACTCCTTCATTCCTCTTTACTCCCGCCTCTGGAACAAACTCCCACACTCTCTTCAATCCCACTCCTCCCTCCAGGTCTTTAAAACAGCTGTTCACCACCATCTCTTATCTTCCCCCATCCAAAACCTTGATCTTTTCTACCCCCGTTAATTCACCCCAGATCCACTTTTTTGAAATACCGACTTCTTTCCTGGAAGTCCTAGCAGTGTCCCTGTGTTTTTTTAACCTCTCCCACTCCCTCCCACCCCCCTTCCCACGCCTCCTCCCCCCAAGCCCTCTCCCTCCCACAGATCTCCCAATGTCCCTGCTCTCCATCTTGTCTCCCGCTCCCTTTATCATATGTTTTATGTGTCAGTTTGTCTTTTTGTGATCAATGTTAGCTCTTACACGAGCCTCGATCTTGTATACAAAAAAAAAAAAACTACTGTCTACCACTACTTCCCTATAGCTTCCTTGGAGACCATAATGGTGTTACATGTTCAACTCTCCAATATTCACGTTGAAAGAAAACTTATATTGACACCTCAACTAGTGAAATGAAAATAAAAAACGAGATGTGTTTTAACATTGCAACATTTTAATGATAATAAGAGGGACATGCAAGTGGAGAAAACGGATACACCGATACGGGCATATAAATACATGCTATATACACCACGATTACCGTACTTCGTTGAATGAATGAATGAATGAATGATCGTTTTAAGGCCATTTTCCCCGCTAGAGCGGGGGTTAACCTTGCGGGCCCCATGACAATCATGGTTCCCTGTTTGAGGCAATGTTTTTATGGCTGGATGCCCTTCCTGACGCCAACCCTTGGTCACGCTCTTACGATGCGCAGGGATACGGTGTACCTATTCTAAATCGGGGAACACACCGTGATCATTCATCCCAGCAAGCTGGTACTCAATTTGCCGACCTCGGAAGGATGACAGGCTGAGTCAACCCTCCTGGCATTAATTCAGCGATCGACCGGGATTCGAAACCAGGATCCTTGGATCCCAAGCCGGCACCATAACCGCTAAGCCAACACCAGGCATTAACTTCGTTAATGGTGCAAATTCAACCCACCTTCTTGGGTGGTCGACTGGGAAAGTTTTTAGGCCCAGGTCATTCATGAACTGCCTATCATGCCTAACGATTGACTGACGGTGGCAGCAGTTTGTAATTTTGCTCAGGTTGCCAGTCTCATAACTCACCTACTCTTCACAAAAGACAATGCAGGATCTTTAAAGTCCACCAACTTCTGCAATAGATGCAACACCCAGGTTAAGGTCAATCTGGGAGATGGAACACTCTGTGATGCTGTGATGCTTGCGAAGCACCAATCCGAGAGTTTGTAGTAGTCGACATGGGAATCGAACCCAGACTAGACAGCTCAGAGGCAAGTTCAGCACCTCTGTGTCATCCTATCAGACAAATATATGCTGATGTACACAGATTATAAATTAATTGGTTCTTTGAATTCAGTTGGTTATTTATTTATTTTTTTCCTTCCCCAGGTTTTGTGCAATATTTAATTTGACACTAATTAGCTTCTTTATCTCGAGATAATTATCAAACGTTCAAGAATGATGAATTTGGATTAAGAAAGGCTGACTGCAGACTTGAACTTGGCAGCACCAGAAATGGTGATTGGAATAAAGTAGGAGCACCTGGCTAAATGAAAAGTCCTTGCAGGATTAGGTGTGATTGTCGGCAGGTGATTGCCTCGATAAATGTATTTATTCTTGTTTAGTGGGAGACTTCCAATTCCCTGTTCTTGTTTCTTTTCCAGGACAGATGTCGTCACATCGGCCGTGTTAAACTCCTTCAATTCTAGCTCCTTGATCCTGGACACGTTTCACAAAAGATCGCAATTTATCAGACAATTCCTTCGACCAAACAAAAAGTTTCTTCTTTGTGAGTTACCGGGTCTGATTACTGAATCAGAAACCGGAAGAATATGACAAGTTTCACTGTAGAAGTTGACAAGTTTTAAGAGCACGTTTCAATGCAGAAGAAATTTCATGCTTTGTTATTGAATTGTGTTTGATCCGATATTCTTCGGTTGTTTTGTAGAATTATGAAAAGTTCCTAACCTATGACATGCTCACAGTACAAGTCTATGTAGAACCTCTATAGAATGTTATTTTGGGGTTCTACAAGAGATTTATGTTCTACAACTTCTTCTGTGGCATTCTAAAGACTTCTATGGAGTTTCCAGAGAACACTCTTTTTTGTTGTTGCAGGGATTGTAAAAGATAAAAGGTCAGAGTTTTGCGGCTTTTTTTGGGGGTTTTTTGTACACAAGATCGAGGCTCGTGTAAGAGCTAACATTAATGACAAAAACAAACAAAAAACAAACGGACACAAAAGACGAAATAAAGGGAGCGAGAGACACGATGGGGAGAGAGTGGGAAGCACACAAGCACAACAACAACGTAAAGAGAACACAGGGACATTGGGAGATCTGTGGGAGGTAGAGGGCTTGGGGGTGGAGGCGTGGGAAGGGGGGTGGGGGTGGGAGAGGTAAAAAAAAAAAACAAGGACACCAAGGGCTTCCAGGAAAGAAGTCGGTATTTCAGAAAAGTGGATCTTGGGTGAATTAACGGGGGTAGAAAAGATCAAGGTTTTGGATGGGGGAAGATAAGAGATGGTGGTGAACAGCTGTTTTAAAGACCTGGAGGGATGAGTGGGATTGAAGAGAGTGAGGGAGTTTGTTCCAGAGGCGGGAGAAAAGAGGAATGAAAGACTGAAGGTGAGCAGAGAATCCTGGTTTTGGCAGTTTAGCCTCAAGAGGGTTGCAGGCAGATCTTGTGCGACCTGCAGGAGTACTTGGGGGACAGAGCACAGACAGGGCTGGGGGGGGGGGGGGGGGGGGCTAGGCCAGAGAGGAGTCGGTAGCAGACAGAAGGACCACCAACCTGCCTGCGGGGATTAAGTGAAAGGCCCTCAGAATCAGCTTCATCGCGGGACATTCTAATGATTCTGAAAGCGTTGGTTTCAACAGCGTGAAGACGAGCTAGGTGAGAGGCAGGAGCACCAGTCCAGAGGGGAGAGCAGTATTCCATTGAGGAATTGAGGAATGGGTTTCCATGTTCTGCTTTATTTATAAATGTGTAGAAGTGTTTCAGAATTTTATCAGTTACTCTATATTTTGTATTCACTTTGTCGTCGGTTAACGTCGTGGTTATGACGAAAAACACGACGACGTCTTGAAAACCACGACTTTAAGTGAAACAGGATTAAATGGATCCATTTATATCATAATAAATAAAATAAATAAGAATGTTAGCTTCCTTCACCCCCATTACATGCATCACATTTCTGTAAATTCACACACTTTTCATTGTTTACATATTCTGTATTGTGGATTGTTATACACTATTGTAAATGAATGTAAGACAAGTACAGAAACATTCAAAGTACACCAGCACCATGCCAAAAAAATAAATTATGACATCCGCCAGCGCGGCATCGCCGGGGCGCCTTGGGTGCCCGTCGATACCGCATGCAGCACATAGAGACGGTATTGGGAGAGAGGTGTACAATAATTGATTAATTGCATAATTAATATCAATAAATAGTAATCGTAAAATAATTTATTCATCAATTGGCTAATAGCATACCGCAACCACCAGTGTTTCATCCGAAGCTGTAACTTTTTGAAAATTAATTAAGTCATTCATGGGAAAAAAATTAATTGATTAGTCAATAGGTAATAAATCGAATAATTGATTAATCAATAAATCAAAAATATCCTTTATAGCCACATCACTTGGTCACTGTTGTGTTCAAATATCAGCTTCCTAGCTCAAAAGGTGCCTGACATATTGCCCAGATGAGAAAGCAAATAAATAAGTACTGAAATAATCAATAATAATTAAGTAATTAATCAATTAATTGATTAATCAAAAAACAAAAAATACAGTTTTTACCAAAGAACGTCCCCCCTATTGTGCACAAATTCTAGCTTCCTAGCTCAAAGGATGGCTGAGATATCGCCCAGACAAACCAACAAACAAACAAGGAAATGAAACATCGGTCAGAGACCGAGGACTTGCCGGAATGTACTTTTTTATCAGCCATTTTGGACAAATATAACGGCCGAACCACGTGATGGATGACGTCATCATTATTTGTTTTCTTAACTAATTTATTCCTTGATGATGCTCAAGAAATTTCATCTTGATAGGATTAAGTTTTGTACTTGTCGAATTATGACGTCATAATGGAGGCACCTATGACATCATCATTAACATATTTTATTCCCCATGGAGAGTTCTTTACAATGAGCCATGTCTCAATTTTTCTATTCAGCATTTTCGGAGTTATAGAGGTGCAAAGTTTTTCGGTTTTCCAAGATGGCAGCCGAACCACGTGACCGATGACGTCATCATTATAGTTTTTTCTCCACCAGTTTATGCCGTCATGTCGCTCAAGGAATTGCATCTTGATTGGATGAAGTTTTGTATTTGGCAAATTATTAAATTATGACGTCATCATGGAGGCCTTGGGCCGAGAGAGTTAAAAATTGGGCACAGTCTATTCCAGGGCAAGACAAATATGTGTGTAAAGGTTGGCGATTCTACGTGCAATGGTATAGACGTAGTACTGCAAACAAACAGACAAACAGACAGACAGACAAACCAACCGATCAACATACTTGCTGGAATCTTTTCCGGCAAGTAACAAACAGACAGACAAACCAACCGATCAACATACTTGACGGAATCTTTTCCAGCAAGTAACAAACAACTGGAGTGAAAATCGAGTACTCCCTTTCGGTGCGCGTCATCTCCTGGCCCCCTTCGGTGCCCGGCGATGACGTCATGCAGCGCCTGGAGATGGAATAGGAAAGAAGCGGTGTACTAGTAGAGTGGGAGGGTGGCGAGTCACTGAGACCTGGGGTTCCCCCCCTTCCACAGCTGACGGGGGATCCTCCAAGGCAGCTGTTACCTCCTCCTCCTCCGAGCTCCCCTCCTCCCACTCCTCCTCCTCTGGTTACTGTGATGTGAAGGCCTCTGCTGGCTGTTGACATGACTATTTCCTTCCCTACCGAAAAAAAAAGCATGACCGACGACCGACTTAATAGAAAGTTATGAGTAAATATTTATGACGTTCCTTGAAGCCTTGGTATCTAATTATTATAGACGTTATAACGAAGCAACGTTAACTGAGACGACGTTAAGCGAGGACACTCTGTACATGATTCAATTAACTTTCCGCTTTAATTTTCTTGTCACTCTGCAGAATTCTCTCACTCTACAGGTTCCTTACAAACATCTGATGATGGCTTTTCCGCAACCCCAAAAGGGATTAACATTACTAGTTTTAATCGATAAACCTTATAATACTGTACTAGTAATAGGGTCCACAACCATCCTTGACCATGTTGTGGAACATCGGCTGAAGCCCTCACTTTTTCAACTTCATTCACGTTTAAATTCGTTTTCTCTGCACCTGCTTGAGAAATTGATGTGAAACTTTCAACAGAGGAGCGCCTACCCATGGTTATTTTTTTTAAAGCAGTTACGTGATGATTGGATGAAAAACGCGGCCGGTGTCACGAAACAGATCCGCCCCCGAAACAGATCCGCCCCCCCTCGAAATAGATTCGCCCCCCTGCCACGAAATAGACTCTCCCCCGTGACAAAATCGCCCCCTCATAATATATATGTACATGTTTCAGCAGATATTCAAACTTGGAAAAAAGTGTAACAATTGTATGGCTCTTGGTGATTGCCCGAACAACTCGGATTTATTTCGCGACACCGGCACCAGAAACAAATTCAAAATTTCTGCTCCAACCTACAGGAGACACTAACCCTAACCCTAAGAAAGATTAGAAAGACAACCCTAACCATAACCCTAACCCTAACAACTAACCCTAACCCTAACCCTAACCCTAACAACTAACCCTAACAACTAACCCTAACCCTAACAACTAACCCTAACAACTAACCCTAACCCTAACTCCCAGCAAATGATACTGAAGTATAAGTTAGAATGCCTATTTTATTAACCCGATTCTAGTGCGCTAACCGTGGGTTCATCACGACATGTACTATGTAAACATTCATCTTGAGGCCCATAATTGCTTCAAAATGTCGCATGTATGTAATAATGAAAAAAATTCATATCTATGGCACGCGCACACACTTCCCAACATCCAAACAAATATGTTTTATTTAATGGAAATGTAAACGAGAATGGGGGGCGATTCTATTCTGATGGGGGCGAGTTTATACCGGTACAGATTCGCCGGGGGGCGAGTTTATACGGGGGCGGATTTATTTCGCCACACCAGCCGGCATTCCAAAAAGTGTTTTTTTTTGAAGGCGTGGGTTGCAGGGTGTTTCACATTTCAGGAATAAACGGCCACCACCTCGCTACGCTCCGCCTCGGCTGAATTCGATATTTATGGACTATGCTATCATTGTTTGATTTGGTAGTTTCTGAATGAATGAATGAATGAATGAACGTTTTAAGGCTATTTTCCCCGCTAGAGCGGGGGTTAGCCTTGCGGGCCCCATGACAATCATGGTTCCCTGTTTGAGGCAATGTTTTTATGGCCGGATGCCCTTCCTGACGCCAACCCTTGGTCACGCTCTTACGATGCGCAGGGATACGGTGTACCGATTCTAAATCGGGGTACACACCGTGGTCATTCATCCCAGCAAGATGGTACTCAATTTGCCGACCTCGGAAGGATGACAGGCTGAGTCAACCCTCCTGGCATTAATTCAGCGATCGACCGGGATTCGAACCCAGGATCCTTGGATCCCAAGCCGGCACCCTAACCGCTAAGCCAACACCAGGACTAACACCAGTTTCTGCACCACAGAAATGCCAAAGTAGTAAAGTAAAGTAAAGCATTTGGCAGCTCGTGTTGTTTGCAACATGGCCCATTTCCAAATTTTGTTACAGGTATATATTGTTGCGATTTTGTGTTTTACAAATAAAGGTTAATTTCCCCTCATAGTTTAGTTACACTACAACACGTAGCCTCGTGATAGTTCAGTTATTTCATAGTAAATGTAAGCGTAGTCCTTTTCCTGTGTTAGTTTTGCGTTGAGTAGAATAATGAGTTAGGTCTCCTTCCAAGGCTTATGCCACCTCGATGCTTTGCGTTTTGGCGCAAAATACCATGAGGCTGGCCTGAACAAGTCGATCCAGGCCAAAGGAAGGCGGGACAGGAAGAGTGGGAGTGACCGGTAAGCACGAGCCACCAATCAGGGCTCGAGGGGAGTGGCTTACCACTGCGGCAAAAGGCGTGGTTTGGAACATTCGATGCGGACTGGGGCGGGGCCAATATAACCCTGTGCCCGAAGCCCCCACCTCAGCTATGAGAAGGGAGAGGCGCTCGTCAAGTTATGAGAAGGGAGGCGAGCCAGTTCTGAGGAGGACACGCGCTGAGTTGAGTCACAAGTTCTGAGAGTGCGCGGTTGAAACAAGTTATGAGAGTCGGTTCGGAGCGCCAAGTTGTGGGAAGGGAGGCAGACGAGTTACAAGTTGAGTTCGCGGTTGAGCTTGAGTCAGATCCTCCGTTGAGTTACGAGAGTGAAAGCGCGCCGTTGTATTAATCGCGCTGTGAAGGACCGCCGTGCCGGGCGAAAGACGCGCATATTTTCCTGCCTGCCTTTGTTCGAGATACGCGCTGCGAGGATCCCTCCCGCTTGCCTGCCTGCCTTCGTCGGGGGACGTGTGGTGACCGCCAGAGGGCCACGCCGGGTGAGCTGTTCCGATGAACGCATGGACGCATGAACATTTCCTTCCTTCACCCCCCTGTGAGTGTGAACGGGCCCATTGTCTGGGTGATAAGTTAAGACTGACTAAGCTCTGCCCTGTGTCTCTGTTTTCTACCGAACCATTATACATACTAGTGAAAATAAATCGTGTTATTCCTTTGATTCGACCGTCTCGTGTTTTCCCTCATTGACTTAGCATGGTACGAAGTATATCGCTCTAATCGGGTTCCAATACCAAGGTAACTGCACGGACCATGTGGTGCGCCATCCGCTCGGGTGCACTCAAATTACGCGTGGTTCGTGCGAGACTTGATCCCCGCTTCTGCGGCGGCGTGGGTACTTAGGTACGTGCGAAGATTGTCCCGAAACCCTGTCCCGCGTCTGACCGGAAGTGGCGACTCAAGTCTCATGGTTGCGACGACCCAAGGAGAACAAGGGGCTTAATCTCCCCTTGGTAAGGGAACGGGTCATGCAAAACCATAACAATATAATAGGTGTATATTTTAGATTAGCATTTTGTAGACACATGTAGTTGCTGACATTTCTCGGACAATGACATTGCAAAAGTAACTGAATATGTCCGACCTTAGATATAGAGAGGCAGTGAAAAAAGCCTGCAACTTGTCCGGCAACAAGGGGTTGGGAGTGGGGAGACTTCCGTCAGTCGCCGGCAGCTGGGAGTCTGAGAGAGTGCATTCAGCTGCTGGCATCTAGGAGTCTGAGAGAGTGCCCTCAGCTGCTGGCATCTAGGAGTCTGAGAGAGTGCCATCAGCTACCACAGCTAGGAGTCTGAGCGAATGCCCTCACCTACCGCAGCTGGGAGTCTGAGCGAGTGCCCTCAGCTGCTGCCATCTGGAGAGTGGGGAGGGTGCCCTCAGCTACTGCAGCTAGGAGTCTGAGCGAGTGCCCTCAGTTACTGCAGCTAGGAGTCTGAGCGAGTGCCCTCAGCTATTACAGCTAGGAGTCTGAGCGAGTGCCCTCAGCTACTGCAGCTAGGAGTCTGAGCGAGTGCCCTCAGCTACTGCAGCTAGGAGTCTGAGCGAGTGCCCTCAGTTACTGCAGCTAGGAGTCTGAGCGAGTGTCTTCAGCTGCTGGCATCTGGAGTGTGGGGAGGGTGCCTTCAGCTACTGCAGCTAGGAGTCTGAGTGAGTGCCCTCAGCTACCGCAGCTAGGAGTCTGATTGAGTGCCCTAGGCTACCGCAGCTAGGAGTCTGAGCGAGTGCCCTCAGCTGCTGCCATCTGGAGGGTGGGGCAGGTGCCCTCAGCTACCGCAGCTAGGAGTCTGAGCGAGTGCCCTCAGCTACCGCAGCTAGGAGTCTGAGCGAGTGCCCTCAGCTGACGCAACTAGGAGTCTGAGCGAGTGCCCTTAACTACCGCAGCTAGGAGTCTGAGCGAGTGCCCTCATCTACCGCAGCTAGGAGTCTGAGCGAGTGCCCTCAGATACCGCAGCTAGGAGTCTGAGTGAGTCCCCTCAGCTGCTGCCATCTGGAGGGTGGGGCAAGTGCCCTCAGCTACTGCAGCTAGGAGTCTGAGCGATTGCCCTCAGCTGCCGCAGCAAGGAGTCTGGGCGAGTGCCCTCGGCTACCACAGCTAGGAGTCTGAATGAGTGCCCTCAGCTATCGCAGCTAGGAGTCTGAGCGAGTGCCCTCAGCTACCGCAGCTAGGAGTCTGAGCGAGTGCCATCGGCTACCGCAGCAAGGAGTCTGCGCGAGTGCCATCAGCTACCACAGCTAGGAGTCTGAGCGAGTGCCCTCAGATACCGCAGCTAGGAGTCTGAGCGAGGGCCCTCAGCTGCTGCCATCTGGAGGGTGGGGCAGGTGCCCTCAGCTACCGCAGCTAGGAGTCTGAGCGAGTGCCCTCAGCTACCGCAGCTAGGAGTCTGAGCGAGTGCCATCGGCTACCGCAGCAAGGAGTCTGCGCGAGTGCCATCAGCTACCACAGCTAGGAGTCTGAGCGAGTGCCCTCAGATACCGCAGCTAGGAGTCTGAGCGAGGGCCCTCAGCTGCTGCCATCTGGAGGGTGGGGCAGGTGCCCTCAGCTACCGCAGCTAGGAGTCTGAGCGAGTGCCCTCAGCTACCGCAGCTAGGAGTCTGAACGAGTGCCCTCGGCTACCACAGCTAGGAGTCTGAGCGAGTGCCCTCAGCTGCCGCAGCTAGGAGTCTGAACGAGTGCCCTCGGCTACCACAGCTAGGAGTCTGAGCGAGTGCCCTCAGCTACCGCAGCTAGGAGGCTGAACGAGTGCCCTCGGCTACCACAGCTAGGATTCTGAGTGATTGCCCTCAGCTACCACAGCTAGGAGTCCGAGCGAGTGCCCTCAGCTACTGCAGCTAGGATTCTGAGTGAGTGCCCTCGGCTACCACAGCTAGGAGTGTGAGCGAGTGCCCTCAGCTACCACCGCTAGGAGTCTGAGCGAGTGCCATCGGCTACCGCAGCTAGGAGTCTGAGCGAGTGCCCTCAGCTACCGCAGCTAGGAGTCTGAGCGAGTGCCCTCAGACACCGCAGCTAGGAGTCTGAGCGAGTGCCCTCAGCTGCTGCCATCTGGAGGGTGGGGCAGGTGCCCTCAGCTACCGCAGCTAGAAGTCTGAGCGAGTGCCCTCAGCTACCGCAGCTAGGAGTCTGAACGAGTGCCCTCGGCTACCAATGCTAGGAGTCTGAGCGAGTGCCCTCACCTACCGCAGATAGGAATCTGAGTGAGTACCCTCGGCTACCACAGCTAGGAGTCTGAGCGAGTGCCCTCAGATACCGCAGCTAGGAGTCTGAGCAAGTGCCCTCATCTACTGCAGCTGTGAGTCTGAGCGAGTGCCCGCATCTACCGCAGCTGGGAGTCTGATCGAGTGCCCTCAGATACCACAGCTAGGAGTCTGAGCGAGTGCCCTCATCTACCGCAGCTAGGAGTCTGAGCGAGTGCCATCGGCTACCGCAGCTAGGAGTCTGAGCGAGTGCCCTCAGATTCCGCAGCTAGGAGTCTGAGTGAGTGCCCTCAGCTGCTGCCATCCTGAGGGTGGGGCAGGTGCCCTCAGCTACCGCAGCTAGGAGTCTGAGCGAGTGCCCTCAGCTGCCGCAGCTAGGAGTCTGAGCGAGTGCCCTCAGCTACCGCAACTAGGATTCTGAGTGAGTACCCTCGGCTACCACAGCTAGGAGTCTGAGCGAGTGCCCTCAGATACCGCAGCTAGGAGTCTGAGCAAGTGCCCTCATCTACCGCAGCTGTGAGTCTGAGCGAGTGCCCTCATCTACCGCAGCTGGGAGTCTGATCGAGTGCCCTCAGATACCGCAGCTAGGAGTCTGAGCGAGTGCCCTCATCTACCGCAGCTAGGAGTCTGAGCGAGTGCCATCGGCTACCGCAGCTTGGAGTCTGAGCAAGTGCCCTCAGATACAGCAGATAGGAGTCTGAGCGAGTGCCCTCAGCTGCTGCCCCTCTGTAGGGTGGGGGCAGGTGCCCTCAGCGACCGCAACTAGGAGTCTGAGCGTGTGCCCTCAGCTACCGCAGCTAGGAGTCTGAGCGAGTGCCCTCGGCTACCGCAGCGAGGAGACTGAGCGAGTGCCATCGGCTGCCGCAGCTAGGAGTTTGAGCGAGTGCCCTCGGCTACCGCAGCTGGGAGTCTAAGCGAGTGCCCTCAGCTACCGCAGCTTGGAGTCTGAGCAAGTGCCCTCGGCTATTGCAGCTAGGAGTCTGAGCGAGTGTCATCGGCTACCACAGCTAGGAGTCCGAGCGAGTGCCCTCAGCTACCGCAGCTATGTCTCTGAGCGAGTGTCCTCAGCTACCGCAGCTCGGAGTCTGAGCGAGTGCCCCGGGCTACTGCAGCTAGGAGTCTGAGCGAGTGCCCTCGGCTACCGCAGCTCGGATTCTGAGCAAGTGCCCTCAGCTACCGCAACTAGGAGTCTGAGCGAGTGCCCTCAGCTACCGCAGCTAGGAGTCTGAGCGAGTGCCCTCAGTTACCGAAGCTAGGCGTCTGAGCGAGTGCCCTCAGCTACCGCAGCTAGGCGTCTGAGCGAGTGTCCTCAGCTACCGCAGCTTGGAGTCTGAGTGAGTGCCATCAGCTACCGCAGCTAGGAGTCTGAGCGAGTGCCCTCAGATATCACAGCTGGGAGTCTGAGTTAGTGCCCCCAGCTGCTGCCATCTGGAGGGTGGGGCAGGTGCCCTCAGCTACCGCAGCTAGGAGTCTGAGCGAGTGCCCTCAGCCGCAGCTAGGAGTCTGAGCGAGTGCCCTCAGATACCGCAGCTAGGAGTCTGAGCGAGGGCCCTCAGCTGCTGCCATCTGGAGGGTGGGGCAGGTGCCCTCAGCTCCCGCATCCAGGAGTCTGAGCGAGTGCCCTCAGCTGCTGCAGCTAGGAGTCTGAACGAGTGCCCTCGGCTACCACAGCTAGGAGTCTGAGCGAGTGCCCTCAGCTGCCGCAGCTAGGAGTCTGAACGAGTGCCCTCGGCTACCACAGCTAGGAGTCTGAGCGAGTGCCCTCAGCTACCGCAGCTAGGAGACTGAACGAGTGCCCTCGGCTACCACAGCTAGGATTCTGAGTGAGTGCCTTCGGCTACCACAGCTAGGAGTCCGAGCGATTGCCCTCAGCTACTGCAGCTAGGATTCTGAGTGAGTGCCCTCGGCTACCACAGCTAGGAGTGTGAGCGAGTGCCCTCAGCTACCACCGCTAGGAGTCTGAGCGAGTGCCATCGGCTACCGCAGCTAGGAGTCTGAGCGAGTGCCCTCAGCTACCGCAGCTAGGAGTCTGAGCGAGTGCCCTCAGATACCGCAGCTAGGAGTCTGAGCGAGTGCCCTCAGCTGCTGCCATCTGGAGGGTGGGGCAGGTGCCCTCAGCTACCGCAGCTAGAAATCTGAGCGAGTGCCCTCAGCTGCCGCAGCTAGGAGTCTGAACTTGTGCCATCGGCTACCAATGCTAGGAGTCTGAGCGAGTGCCCTCACCTACCGCAGATAGGAATCTGAGTGAGTACCCTCGGCTACCACAGCTAGGAGTCGGAGCGAGTGCCCTCAGATACCGCAGCTCGGAGTCTGAGCGAGTGCCCTCATCTACCGCAGCTGTGAGTCTGAGCGAGTGCCCTCATCTACCGCAGCTGTGAGTCTGAGCGAGTGCCCGCATCTACCACAGCTGGGAGTCTGATCGAGTGCCTTCAGATACCGCAGCTAGGAGTCTGAGCGAGTGCCATCGGCTACCGCAGCTAGGAGTCTGAGCGAGTGCCCTCAGATTCCGCAACTAGGAGTCTGAGCGTGTGCCCTCAGCTACCGCAGCTAGGAGTCTGAGCGAGTGCCCTCAGCTACTGCAGCTAGGAGTGTGAGCGAGTGCCCTCAGCTACCGCCGCTAGGAGTCTGAGCGAGTGCCCTCAGATACCGCAGCTAGGAGTCTGAGCGAGTGCCCTCAGCTGCTGCCATCCTGAGGGTGGGGCAGGTGCCCTCGGCTACCAATGCTAGGAGTCTGAGCGAGTGCCCTCAGCTACTGCAGCTAGGATTCTGAGTGAGTACCCTCGGCTACCACAGCTAGGAGTCTGAGCGAGTGCCCTCAGATACCGCAGCTAGGAGTCTGAGCGAGTGCCCTCATCTACCGCAGCTGTGAGTCTGAGCGAGTGCCCTCATCTACCGCAGCTGGGAGTCTGATCGAGTGCCCTCAGATACCGCAGCTAGGAGTCTGAGCGAGTGCCCTGATCTACCGCAGCTAGGAGTCTGAGCGAGTGCCGTCGGCTACCGCAGCTTGGAGTCTGAGCAAGTGCCCTCAGATACCGCAGATAGGAGTCTGAGCGAGTGCCCTCAGCTGCTGCCCCTCTGTAGGGTGGGGGCAGGTACCCTCAGCGACCGCAACTAGGAGTCTGAGCGTGTGCCCTCAGCTACCGCAGCTAGGAGTCTGAGCGAGTGCCCTCGGCTACCGCAGCGAGGAGTCTGAGCGAGTGCCATCGGCTACCGCAGCTAGGAGTTTGAGCGAGTGCCCTCGGCTACCGCAGCTGGGAGTCTAAGCGAGTGCCCTCAGCTACCGCAGCTTGGAGTCTGAGCAAGTGCCCTCGGCTACTGCAGCTAGGAGTCTGAGCGAGTGTCATCGGCTACCACAGCTAGGAGTCCGAGCGAGTGCCCTCAGCTACCGCAGCTAGGTCTCTGAGCGAGTGTCCTCAGCTACCGCAGCTCGGAGTCTGAGCGAGTGCTCCCGGCTACTGCAGCTAGGAGTCTGAGCGAGTGCCCTCGGCTACCGCAGCTAGGAGTCTGAGCGAGTGCCCTCAGCTACCACAGCTAGGAGTCTGAGCGAGTGCCCTCAGCTACCGCAGCTAGGAGTCTGAGCGAGTGCCCTCGGCTACCGCAGCTCGGATTCTGAGCGAGTGCCCTCAGCTACCGTAACTAGGCGTCTGAGCGAGTGCCCTCGGCTACCGCAGCTAGGAGTCTGAGCGAGTGTCCTCGGCTACCGCAGCTAGGAGTCTGAGCGAGTGCCCTCGGCTACCGCAGCTAGGAGTCTGAGCGAGTGCCCTCGGCTACCGCAGCTCGGATTCTGAGCAAGTGCCCTCAGCTACCGCAACTAGGAGTCTGAGCGAGTGCCCTCAGCTACCGCAGCTAGGAGTCTGAGCGAGTGCCCTCAGCTACCGAAGCTAGGCGTCTGAGCGAGTGCCCTCAGCTACCGCAGCTAGGCGTCTGAGCGAGTGTCCTCAGCTACCGCAGCTTGGAGTCTGAGTGAGTGCCATCAGCTACCGCAGCTAGGAGTCTGAGTGAGTGCCCTCAGATATCACAGCTAGGAGTCTGAGTTAGTGCCCCCAGCTGCTGCCATCTGGAGGGTGGGGCAGGTGCCCTCAGCTACCGCAGCTAGGAGTCTGAGCGAGTGCCCTCAGCTACCGCAGCTAGGAGTCTGAGCGAGTGCCATCGGCTACCGCAGCTAGGAGTCTGCACGAGTGCCATCAGCTACCGCAGCTAGGAGTCTGAGTGAGTGCCCTCAGATACCGCAGCTAGGAGTCTGAGTGAGTCCCCTCAGCTGCTGCCATCTGGAGGGTGGGGCAAGTGCCCTCAGCTACTGCAGCTAGGAGTCTGAGCGATTGTCCTCAGCTGCCGCAGCAACGAGTCTGGGCGAGTGCCCTCGGCTACCACAGCTAGGAGTCTGAATGAGTGCCCTCAGCTATCGCAGCTAGGAGTCTGAGCGAGTGCCCTCAGCTACCGCAGCTTGGAGTCTGAGTGAGTGCCCTCAGATATCACAGCTAGGAGTCTGAGTTAGTGCCCTCAGCTGCTGCCATCTGGAGGGTGGGGCAGGTGCCCTCAGCTACCGCAGCTAGGAGTCTGAGCGAGTGCCCTCAGCTACCGCAGCTAGGAGTCTGAGCAAGTGCCATCGGCTACCGCAGCTAGGAGTCTGCACGAGTGCCATCAGCTACCGCAGCTAGGAGTCTGAGTGAGTGCCCTCAGATACCGCAGCTAGGAGTCTGAGTGAGTCCCCTCAGCTGCTGCCATCTGGAGGGTGGGGCAAGTGCCCTCAGCTACTGCAGCTAGGAGTCTGAGCGATTGTCCTCAGCTGCCGCAGCAACGAGTCTGGGCGAGTGCCCTCGGCTACCACAGCTAGGAGTCTGAATGAGTGCCCTCAGCTATCGCAGCTAGGAGTCTGAGTGAGTGCCATCAGCTACCGCAGCTAGGAGTCTGAGTGAGTGCCCTCAGATATCACAGCTAGGAGTCTGAGTTAGTGCCCTCAGCTGCTGCCATCTGGAGGGTGGGGCAGGTGCCCTCAGCTACCGCAGCTAGGAGTCTGAGCGAGTGCCCTCAGCTACCGCAGCTAGGAGTCTGAGCAAGTGCCATCGGCTACCGCAGCTAGGAGTCTGCGCAAGTGCCATCAGCTACCGCAGCTAGGAGTCTGAGCGAGTGCCCTCAGATACCGCAGCTATGAGTCTGAGCGAGTGCCCTCAGCTGCTGCCATCTGGAGGGTGGGGCAGGTGTCCTCAGCTCCCGCATCCAGGAGTCTGAGCGAGTGCCCTCAGCTGCCGCAGCTAGGAGTCTGAACGAGTGCCCTCGGCTACCACAGCTAGGAGTCTGAGCGAGTGCCCTCAGCTGCCGCAGCTAGGAGTCTGAACGAGTGCCCTCGGCTACCACAGCTAGGAGTCTGAGCGAGTGCCCTCAGCTACCGCAGCTAGGGGACTGAACGAGTGCCCTCGGCTACCACAGCTAGGATTCTGAGTGAGTGCCCTCGGCTACCACAGCTAGGAGTCCGAGCGAGTGCCCTCAGCTACTGCAGCTAGGATTCTGAGTGAGTGCCCTCGGCTACCACAGCTAGGAGTGTGAGCGAGTGCCCTCAGCTACCACCGCTAGGAGTCTGAGCGAGTGCCATCGGCTACCGCAGCTAGGAGTCTGAGCGAGTGCCCTCAGCTACCGCAGCTAGGAGTCTGAGCGAGTGCCCTCAGATACCGCAGCTAGGAGTCTGAGCGAGTGCCCTCAGCTGCTGCCATCTGGAGGGTGGGGCAGGTGCCCTCAGCTACCGCAGCTAGGAGTCTGAGCGAGTGCCCTCAGCTGCCGCAGCTAGGAGTCTGAACGAGTGCCCTCGGCTACCAATGCTAGGAGTCTGAGCGAGTGCCCTCACCTACCGCAGATAGGATTCTGAGTGAGTACCCTCGGCTACCACAGCTAGGAGTCTGAGCGAGTGCCCTCAGATACCGCAGCTAGGAGTCTGAGCGAGTGCCCTCATCTACCGCAGCTGTGAGTCTGAGCGAGTGCCCGCATCTACCGCAGCTGGGAGTCTGATCGAGTGCCCTCAGATACCACAGCTAGGAGTCTGAGCGAGTGCCCTCATCTGCCGCAGCTGTGAGTCTGAGCGAGTGCCCGCATCTACCGCAGCTGGGAGTCTGATCGAGTGCCCTCAGATACCACAGCTAGGAGTCTGAGCGAGTGCCCTCATCTACCGCAGCTAGGAGTCTGAGCGAGTGCCATCGGCTACCGCAGCTAGGAGTCTGAGCGAGTGCCCTCAGATTCCGCAGCGAGGAGTCTGAGCGAGTGCCCTCAGCTGCTGCCACCTGGAGGGTTGGGGCAGGTGCCCTCAGCTACCGCAACTAGGAGTCTGAGCGTGTGCCCTCAGCTACCGCAGCTGGGAGTCTGAGCGAGTGCCCTCAGCTACGGCAGCTAGGAGTGTGAGCGAGTGCCCTCAGCTACCCCCGCTAGGAGTCTGAGCGAGTGCCCTCAGATACCGCACCTAGGAGTCTGAGCGAGTGCCCTCAGCTGCTGCCATCTGGAGGGTGGGGCAGGTGCCCTCAGATACCGCAGCTAGGAGTCTGAGCGAGTGCCCTCAGCTGCCGCAGCTAGGAGTCTGAGCGAGTGCCCTCGGCTACCAATGCTAGGAGTCTGAGCGAGTGCCCTCAGCTACCGCAGCTAGGATTCTGAGTGAGTACCCTCGGCTACCACAGCTAGGAGTCTGAGCGAGTGCCCTCAGATACCGCAGCTAGGAGTCTGAGCGAGTGCCCTCATCTACCGCAGCTGTGAGTCTGAGCGAGTGCCCTCATCTACCGCAGCTGGGAGTCTGATCGAGTGCCCTCAGATACCGCAGCTAGGAGTCTGAGCGAGTGCCCTCATCTACCGCAGCAAGGAGTCTGAGCGAGTGCCATCGGCTACCGCAGATAGGAGTCTGAGCGAGTGCCCTCAGCTGCTGCCCCTCTGTAGGGTGGGGGCAGGTGCCCTCAGCTACCGCAACTAGGAGTCTGAGCGTGTGCCCTCAACTACCGCAGCTAGGAGTCTGAGCGAGTGCCCTCGGCTACCGCAGCGAGGAGTCTGAGCGAGTGCCATCGGCTACCGCAGCTAGGAGTTTGAGCGAGTGCCCTCGGCTACCGCAGCTGGGAGTCTAAGCGAGTGCCCTCAGCTACCGCAGCTTGGAGTCTGAGCAAGTGCCCTCGGCTACTGCAGCTAGGAGTCTGAGCGAGTGTCATCGGCTACCACAGCTAGGAGTCCGAGCGAGTGCCCTCAGCTACCGCAGCTAGGTCTCTGAGCGAGTGTCCTCAGCTACCGCAGCTAGGAGTCTGAGTGAATGCCCTCAGCTACCCCAGCTCGGAGTCTGAGCGAGTGCCCCCGGCTACTGCAGCTAGGAGTCTGAGCGAGTGCCCTCGGCTACCGCAGCTAGGAGTCTGAGCGAGTGCCCTCAGCTACCACAGCTAGGAGTCTGAGCGAGTGCCCTCAGCTACCGCAGCTAGGAGTCTGAGCGAGTGCCCTCGGCTACCGCAGCTCGGATTCTGAGCGAGTGCCCTCAGCTACCGCAACTAGGCGTCTGAGCGAGTGCCCTCGGCTACCGCAGCTAGGAGTCTGAGCGAGTGCCCTCGGCTACCGCAGCTAGGAGTCTGAGCGAGTGCCCTCGGCTACCGCAGCTAGGAGTCTGAGCGAGTGCCCTCGACTACCGCAGCTCGGATTCTGAGCAAGTGCCCTCAGCTACCGCAACTAGGAGTCTGAGCGAGTGCCCTCAGCTACCGCAGCTAGGAGTCTGAGCGAGTGCCTTCAGCTACCGAAGCTAGGCGTCTGAGCGAGTGCCCTCAGCTACCGCAGCTAGGCGTCTGAGCGAGTGTCCTCAGCTACCGCAGGTCGGAGTCTGAGCGAGTGCCTTCAGCTACCACAGCTAGGCGTCTGAGCGAGTGCCCTCAGCTGCCGCAGCTAGGCGTCTGAGCGAGTGCCCTGAGCTACCGCAGCTAGGTGTCTGAGCGAGTGCCCTCAGCTACCGCAGCTCGGAGTCTGAGCTAGTGCCCTCAGCTGCCGCAGCTAGGAGTCTGATCGAGTGCCCTCAGCTGCCGCAGTTAGGAGTCTGAGCGAGTGCCCTCAGCTACCGCAGTTAGGAGTCTGGGCGAGTGCCCTCAGCTACCGCAGTCAGGTGTCTGAGCGAGTGCCCTCAGCTACCGCAGCTAGGAGTCTGAGCGAGTGCCCTCAGCTGCCGCAGTTAGGAGTCTGTGCGAGTGCCCTCAGCTACCGCAGCTAGGCGCCTGAGCGAGTGCCCTCAGCTACCGCAGCGAGGCGTCTGAGCGAGTGCCCTCAGCTACCGCAGCTAGGCGTCTGAGCGAGTGCCCTCAGCTGCTGCCATCTGGAGGATGGGGCAGGTGCCCTCAGCTACCGCAGCTCGGAGTCAGAGCGAATGCCCTCGGCTGCCGCAGCTAGGGGTCTGGGCTAGTGCCCTCAGCTACCAATGCTAGGAGTCTGAGCGAGTGCCCTCAGCTAACGCAGCTATGAGTCTGAGCGATTGCCCTCAGCTACTGCAGCTAAACGTCTGAGTGAGTGCCCTCAGCTACCGCAGCTAGGCGTCTGAGCGAGTGCCCTCAGCTACCGCAGGTCGGAGTCTGAGCGAGTGCCCTCATCTACCGCAGCTGTGAGTCTGAGCGAGTGCCCTCAACTACCGCAGCTAGAAGTCTGAGCGAGTGCCATCGGCTACCGCAGCTAGGAGTCTGCGCGAGTGCCATCAGCTACCGCAGCTAGGAGTCTGAGCGAGTGCCCTCAGATACCGCAGCTAGGAGTCTGAGCGAGTGCCCTCAGCTGCTGCCATCTGGAGGGTGGGGCAGGTGCCCTCAGCTCCCGCATCCAGGAGTCTGAGCGAGTGCCCTCAGCTGCCGCAGCTAGGAGTCTGGACGAGTGCCCTCGGCTACCACAGCTAGGAGTCTGAGCGAGTGCCCTCAGCTGCCGCAGCTAGGAGTCTGAACGAGTGCCCTCGGCTACCACAGCTAGGAGTCTGAGCGAGTGCCCTCAGCTACCACAGCTAGGAGTCCGAGCGAGTGCCCTCAGCTACTGCAGCTAGGATTCTGAGTGAGTGCCCTCGGCTACCACAGCTAGGAGTGTGAGCGAGTGCCATCAGCTACCACCGCTAGGAGTCTGAGCGAGTGCCATCGGCTACCGCAGCTAGGAGTCTGAGCGAGTGCCCTCAGCTACCGCAGCTAGGAGTCTGAATGAGTGCCCTCAGATACCGCAGCTAGGATTCTGAGCGAGTGCCCTCAGCTGCTGCCATCTGGAGGGTGGGGCAGGTGCCCTCAGCTACCGCAGCTAGGAGTCTGAGCGAGTGCCCTCAGCTGTCGCAGCTAGGAGTCTGAACGAGTGCCCTCGGCTACCAATGCTAGGAGTCTGAGCACCTCGCCCTCAGCTACCGCAGTCAGGTGTCTGAGCGAGTGCCCTCAGCTACCGCAGCTAGGAGTCTGAGCGAGTGCCCTCAGCTGCCGCAGTTAGGAGTCTGTGCGAGTGCCCTCAGCTACCGCAGCTAGGCGCCTGAGCGAGTGCCCTCAGCTACCGCAGCTAGGCGTCTGAGCGAGTGCCCTCAGCTACCGCAGCTAGGCATCTGAGCGAGTGCCCTCAGCTGCTGCCATCTGGAGGGTGGGGCAGGTGCCCTCAGCTACCGCAGCTCGGAGTCTGAGCGAATGCCCTCGGCTGCCGCAGCTAGGGGTCTGGGCTAGTGCCCTCAGCTACCAATGCTAGGAGTCTGAGCGAGTGCCCTCAGCTAACGCAGCTATGAGTCTGAGCGAGTGCCCTCAGCTACTGCAGCTAAGCGTCTGAGTGAGTGCCCTCAGCTACCGCAGCTAGGCGTCTGAGCGAGTGCCCTCAGCTACTGCAGGTCGGAGTCTGAGCGAGTGCCTTCAGCTACCACAGCTAGGCGTCTGAGCGAGTGTCCTCAGCTACCGCAGCTAGGCCTCTGAGCGAGTGCCCTCAGCTACCGCAGCTAGGCATCTGAGCGAGTGCCCTCAGCTGCTGCCATCTGGAGGGTGGGGCAGGTGCCCTCAGCTACCGCAGCTCGGAGTCTGAGCGAATGCCCTCGGCTGCCGCAGCTAGGGGTCTGGGCTAGTGCCCTCAGCTACCAATGCTAGGAGTCTGAGCGAGTGCCCTCAGCTAACGCAGCTATGAGTCTGAGCGAGTGCCCTCAGCTACTGCAGCTAAGCGTCTGAGTGAGTGCCCTCAGCTACCGCAGCTAGGCGTCTGAGCGAGTGCCCTCAGCTACTGCAGGTCGGAGTCTGAGCGAGTGCCTTCAGCTACCACAGCTAGGCGTCTGAGCGAGTGTCCTCAGCTACCGCAGCTAGGCCTCTGAGCGAGTGCCCTCAGCTACCGTAGCTAGCAGTCTGAGCTAGTGCCCTCAGCTGCCACAGCTAGGAGTCTGAGCGAGTGCCCTCAGCTGCCGCAGTTAGGAGTCTGAGCGAGTGCCCTCAGCTACCGCAGTTAGGAGTCTGGGCGAGTGCCCTCAGCTACTGCAGTTAGGAGTCTGAGCGAGTGCCCTCAGCTACCGCAGCTAGGAGTCTGAGCGAGTGCCCTCAGCTGCTGCAGTTAGGAGTCTGTGCGAGTGCCCTCAGCTACCGCAGCTAGGCGCCTGGGCGAGTGCCCTCAGCTACCGCAGCTAGGAGTCTGAGCTAGTGCCCTCAGCTACCGCAGCTAGGTGCCTGAGCGAGTGCCCACAGCTACCGCAGCTAGGAGTCTGTGCGAGTGCCCTCAGCTACCGCAGCTAGGCGCCTGAGCGAGTGCCCACAGCTACCGCAGCTAGGAGTCTGAGCTAGTGCCCTCAGCTGCCACAGCTAGGAGTCTGAGCGAGTGCCCTCAGCTGCCGCAGTTAGGAGTCTGAGCGAGTGCCCTCAGCTACCGCAGTTAGGAGTCTGGGCGAGTGCCCTCAGCTACTGCAGTTAGGAGTCTGAGCGAGTGCCCTCAGCTGCCGCAGCTAGGAGTCTGATCGAGTGCCCTCAGCTGCCGCAGTTAGGAGTCTGAGCGAGTGCCCTCATCTACCGCAGTTAGGAGTCTGGGCGAGTGCCCTCAGCTACCGCAGTCAGGTGTCTGAGCGAGTGCCCTGAGCTACCGCAGCTAGGAGTCTGAGCGAGTGCCCTCAGCTGCCGCAGTTAGGAGTCTGTGCGAGTGCCCTCAGCTACCGCAGCTAGGCGTCTGAGCGAATGCCCTCAGCTACCGCAGCTAGGCGTCTGAGCGAGTGCCCTCAGCTGCTGCCATCTGGAGGATGGGGCAGGTGCCCTCAGCTACCGCAGCTCGGAGTCTGAGCGAATGCCCTCGGCTGCCGCAGCTAGGGGTCTGGGCTAGTGCCCTCAGCTACCAATGCTAGGAGTCTGAGCGAGTGCCCTCAGCTAACGCAGCTATGAGTCTGAGCGAGTGCCCTCAGCTACTGCAGCTAAGCGTCTGAGTGAGTGCCCTCAGCCACCGCAGCTAGGCGTCTGAGCGAGTGCCCTCAGCTACCGCAGGTCGGAGTCTGAGCGAGTTCCCTCATCTACCGCAGCTGTGAGTCTGAGCGAGTGCCCTCATCTACCGCAGCTAGGAGTCTGAGCGAGTGCCATCGGCTACCGCAGCTAGGAGTCTGCGCGAGTGCCATCAGCTACCGCAGCTAGGAGTCTGAGCGAGTGCCCTCAGATACCGCAGCTAGGAGTCTGAGCGAGTGCCCTCAGCTGCTGCCATCTGGAGGGTGGGGCAGGTGCCCTCAGCTCCCGCATCCAGGAGTCTGAGCGAGTGCCCTCAGCTGCGCAGCTAGGAGTCTGAACGAGTGCCCTCGGCTACCACAGCTAGGAGTCTGAGCGAGTGCCCTCAGCTGCCGCAGCTAGGAGTCTGATCGAGTGCCCTCGGCTGCCACAGCTAGGAGTCTGAGCGAGTGCCCTCAGCTACCACAGCTAGGAGTCCGAGCGATTGCCCTCAGCGACTGCAGCTAGGATTCTGAGTGAGTGCCCTCGGCTACCACAGCTAGGAGTGTGAGCGAGTGCCATCAGCTACCACCGCTAGGAGTCTGAGCGAGTGCCATCGGCTACCGCAGCTAGGAGTCTGAGCGAGTGCCCTCAGCTACCGCAGCTAGGAGTCTGAGCGAGTGCCCTCAGATACCGCAGCTAGGAGTCTGAGCGACTGCCCTCAGCTGCTGCCATCTGGAGGGTGGGGCAGGTGCCCTCACCTACCGCAGCTGGGAGTCTGAGCGAGTGCCCTCAGCTGCTGCCATCTGGAGAGTGGGGAGGGTGCCCTCAGCTACTGCAGCTAGGAGTCTGAGCGAGTGCCCTCAGTTACTGCAGCTAGGAGTCTGAGCGAGTGCCCTCAGCTATTACAGCTAGGAGTCTGAGCGAGTGCCCTCAGCTACTGCAGCTAGGAGTCTGAGCGAGTGCCCTCAGCTACTGCAGCTAGGAGTCTGAGCGAGTGCCCTCAGTTACTGCAGCTAGGAGTCTGAGCGAGTGTCTTCAGCTGCTGGCATCTGGAGTGTGGGGAGGGTGCCTTCAGCTACTGCAGCTAGGAGTCTGAGTGAGTGCCCTCAGCTACCGCAGCTAGGAGTCTGATTGAGTGCCCTAGGCTACCGCAGCTAGGAGTCTGAGCGAGTGCCCTCAGCTGCTGCCATCTGGAGGGTGGGGCAGGTGCCCTCAGCTACCGCAGCTAGGAGTCTGAGCGAGTGCCCTCAGCTACCGCAGCTAGGAGTCTGAGCGAGTGCCCTCAGCTGACGCAACTAGGAGTCTGAGCGAGTGCCCTTAACTACCGCAGCTAGGAGTCTGAGCGAGTGCCCTCATCTACCGCAGCTAGGAGTCTGAGCGAGTGCCCTCAGATACCGCAGCTAGGAGTCTGAGTGAGTCCCCTCAGCTGCTGCCATCTGGAGGGTGGGGCAAGTGCCCTCAGCTACTGCAGCTAGGAGTCTGAGCGATTGCCCTCAGCTGCCGCAGCAAGGAGTCTGGGCGAGTGCCCTCGGCTACCACAGCTAGGAGTCTGAATGAGTGCCCTCAGCTATCGCAGCTAGGAGTCTGAGCGAGTGCCCTCAGCTACCGCAGCTTGGAGTCTGAGTGAGTGCCATCAGCTACCGCATCTAGGAGTCTGAGTGAGTGCCCTCAGATATCACAGCGAGGAGTCTGAGTTAGTGCCCTCAGCTGCTGCCATCTGGAGGGTGGGGCAGGTGCCCTCAGCTACCGCAGCTAGGAGTCTGAGCGAGTGCCCTCAGCTACCGCAGCTAGGAGTCTGAGCGAGTGCCATCGGCTACCGCAGCAAGGAGTCTGCGCGAGTGCCATCAGCTACCACAGCTAGGAGTCTGAGCGAGTGCCCTCAGATACCGCAGCTAGGAGTCTGAGCGAGGGCCCTCAGCTGCTGCCATCTGGAGGGTGGGGCAGGTGCCCTCAGCTACCGCAGCTAGGAGTCTGAGCGAGTGCCCTCAGCTACCGCAGCTAGGAGTCTGAACGAGTGCCCTCGGCTACCACAGCTAGGAGTCTGAGCGAGTGCCCTCAGCTGCCGCAGCTAGGAGTCTGAACGAGTGCCCTCGGCTACCACAGCTAGGAGTCTGAGCGAGTGCCCTCAGCTACCGCAGCTAGGAGGCTGAACGAGTGCCCTCGGCTACCACAGCTAGGATTCTGAGTGATTGCCCTCAGCTACCACAGCTAGGAGTCCGAGCGAGTGCCCTCAGCTACTGCAGCTAGGATTCTGAGTGAGTGCCCTCGGCTACCACAGCTAGGAGTGTGAGCGAGTGCCCTCAGCTACCACCGCTAGGAGTCTGAGCGAGTGCCATCGGCTACCGCAGCTAGGAGTCTGAGCGAGTGCCCTCAGCTACCGCAGCTAGGAGTCTGAGCGAGTGCCCTCAGACACCGCAGCTAGGAGTCTGAGCGAGTGCCCTCAGCTGCTGCCATCTGGAGGGTGGGGCAGGTGCCCTCAGCTACCGCAGCTAGAAGTCTGAGCGAGTGCCCTCAGCTACCGCAGCTAGGAGTCTGAACGAGTGCCCTCGGCTACCAATGCTAGGAGTCTGAGCGAGTGCCCTCACCTACCGCAGATAGGAATCTGAGTGAGTACCCTCGGCTACCACAGCTAGGAGTCTGAGCGAGTGCCCTCAGATACCGCAGCTAGGAGTCTGAGCGAGTGCCCTCATCTACTGCAGCTGTGAGTCTGAGCGAGTGCCCGCATCTACCGCAGCTGGGAGTCTGATCGAGTGCCCTCAGATACCACAGCTAGGAGTCTGAGCGAGTGCCCTCATCTACCGCAGCTAGGAGTCTGAGCGAGTGCCATCGGCTACCGCAGCTAGGAGTCTGAGCGAGTGCCCTCAGATTCCGCAGCTAGGAGTCTGAGTGAGTGCCCTCAGCTGCTGCCATCCTGAGGGTGGGGCAGGTGCCCTCAGCTACCGCAGCTAGGAGTCTGAGCGAGTGCCCTCAGCTGCCGCAGCTAGGAGTCTGAGCGAGTGCCCTCAGCTACCGCAACTAGGATTCTGAGTGAGTACCCTCGGCTACCACAGCTAGGAGTCTGAGCGAGTGCCCTCAGATACCGCAGCTAGGAGTCTGAGCAAGTGCCCTCATCTACCGCAGCTGTGAGTCTGAGCGAGTGCCCTCATCTACCGCAGCTGGGAGTCTGATCGAGTGCCCTCAGATACCGCAGCTAGGAGTCTGAGCGAGTGCCCTCATCTACCGCAGCTAGGAGTCTGAGCGAGTGCCATCGGCTACCGCAGCTTGGAGTCTGAGCAAGTGCCCTCAGATACAGCAGATAGGAGTCTGAGCGAGTGCCCTCAGCTGCTGCCCCTCTGTAGGGTGGGGGCAGGTGCCCTCAGCGACCGCAACTAGGAGTCTGAGCGTGTGCCCTCAGCTACCGCAGCTAGGAGTCTGAGCGAGTGCCCTCGGCTACCGCAGCGAGGAGACTGAGCGAGTGCCATCGGCTGCCGCAGCTAGGAGTTTGAGCGAGTGCCCTCGGCTACCGCAGCTGGGAGTCTAAGCGAGTGCCCTCAGCTACCGCAGCTTGGAGTCTGAGCAAGTGCCCTCGGCTATTGCAGCTAGGAGTCTGAGCGAGTGTCATCGGCTACCACAGCTAGGAGTCCGAGCGAGTGCCCTCAGCTACCGCAGCTAGGTCTCTGAGCGAGTGTCCTCAGCTACCGCAGCTCGGAGTCTGAGCGAGTGCCCCGGGCTACTGCAGCTAGGAGTCTGAGCGAGTGCCCTCGGCTACCGCAGCTCGGATTCTGAGCAAGTGCCCTCAGCTACCGCAACTAGGAGTCTGAGCGAGTGCCCTCAGCTACCGCAGCTAGGAGTCTGAGCGAGTGCCCTCAGTTACCGAAGCTAGGCGTCTGAGCGAGTGCCCTCAGCTACCGCAGCTAGGCGTCTGAGGGAGTGTCCTCAGCTACCGCAGCTTGGAGTCTGAGTGAGTGCCATCAGCTACCGCAGCTAGGAGTCTGAGCGAGTGCCCTCAGATATCACAGCTGGGAGTCTGAGTTAGTGCCCCCAGCTGCTGCCATCTGGAGGGTGGGGCAGGTGCCCTCAGCTACCGCAGCTAGGAGTCTGAGCGAGTGCCCTCAGCTACCGCAGCTAGGAGTCTGAGCGAGTGCCCTCAGATACCGCAGCTAGGAGTCTGAGCGAGGGCCCTCAGCTGCTGCCATCTGGAGGGTGGGGCAGGTGCCCTCAGCTCCCGCATCCAGGAGTCTGAGCGAGTGCCCTCAGCTGCCGCAGCTAGGAGTCTGAACGAGTGCCCTCGGCTACCACAGCTAGGAGTCTGAGCGAGTGCCCTCAGCTGCCGCAGCTAGGAGTCTGAACGAGTGCCCTCGGCTACCACAGCTAGGAGTCTGAGCGAGTGCCCTCAGCTACCGCAGCTAGGAGACTGAACGAGTGCCCTCGGCTACCACAGCTAGGATTCTGAGTGAGTGCCTTCGGCTACCACAGCTAGGAGTCCGAGCGATTGCCCTCAGCTACTGCAGCTAGGATTCTGAGTGAGTGCCCTCGGCTACCACAGCTAGGAGTGTGAGCGAGTGCCCTCAGCTACCACCGCTAGGAGTCTGAGCGAGTGCCATCGGCTACCGCAGCTAGGAGTCTGAGCGAGTGCCCTCAGCTACCGCAGCTAGGAGTCTGAGCGAGTGCCCTCAGATACCGCAGCTAGGAGTCTGAGCGAGTGCCCTCAGCTGCTGCCATCTGGAGGGTGGGGCAGGTGCCCTCAGCTACCGCAGCTAGAAATCTGAGCGAGTGCCCTCAGCTGCCGCAGCTAGGAGTCTGAACGTGTGCCATCGGCTACCAATGCTAGGAGTCTGAGCGAGTGCCCTCACCTACCGCAGATAGGAATCTGAGTGAGTACCCTCGGCTACCACAGCTAGGAGTCGGAGCGAGTGCCCTCAGATACCGCAGCTCGGAGTCTGAGCGAGTGCCCTCATCTACCGCAGCTGTGAGTCTGAGCGAGTGCCCTCATCTACCGCAGCTGTGAGTCTGAGCGAGTGCCCGCATCTACCACAGCTGGGAGTCTGATCGAGTGCCTTCAGATACCGCAGCTAGGAGTCTGAGCGAGTGCCATCGGCTACCGCAGCTAGGAGTCTGAGCGAGTGCCCTCAGATTCCGCAACTAGGAGTCTGAGCGTGTGCCCTCAGCTACCGCAGCTAGGAGTCTGAGCGAGTGCCCTCAGCTACTGCAGCTAGGAGTGTGAGCGAGTGCCCTCAGCTACCGCCGCTAGGAGTCTGAGCGAGTGCCCTCAGATACCGCAGCTAGGAGTCTGAGCGAGTGCCCTCAGCTGCTGCCATCCTGAGGGTGGGGCAGGTGCCCTCGGCTACCAATGCTAGGAGTCTGAGCGAGTGCCCTCAGCTACTGCAGCTAGGATTCTGAGTGAGTACCCTCGGCTACCACAGCTAGGAGTCTGAGCGAGTGCCCTCAGATACCGCAGCTAGGAGTCTGAGCGAGTGCCCTCATCTACCGCAGCTGTGAGTCTGAGCGAGTGCCCTCATCTACCGCAGCTGGGAGTCTGATCGAGTGCCCTCAGATACCGCAGCTAGGAGTCTGAGCGAGTGCCCTGATCTACCGCAGCTAGGAGTCTGAGCGAGTGCCGTCGGCTACCGCAGCTTGGAGTCTGAGCAAGTGCCCTCAGATACCGCAGATAGGAGTCTGAGCGAGTGCCCTCAGCTGCTGCCCCTCTGTAGGGTGGGGGCAGGTACCCTCAGCGACCGCAACTAGGAGTCTGAGCGTGTGCCCTCAGCTACCGCAGCTAGGAGTCTGAGCGAGTGCCCTCGGCTACCGCAGCGAGGAGTCTGAGCGAGTGCCATCGGCTACCGCAGCTAGGAGTTTGAGCGAGTGCCCTCGGCTACCGCAGCTGGGAGTCTAAGCGAGTGCCCTCAGCTACCGCAGCTTGGAGTCTGAGCAAGTGCCCTCGGCTACTGCAGCTAGGAGTCTGAGCGAGTGTCATCGGCTACCACAGCTAGGAGTCCGAGCGAGTGCCCTCAGCTACCGCAGCTAGGTCTCTGAGCGAGTGTCCTCAGCTACCGCAGCTCGGAGTCTGAGCGAGTGCTCCCGGCTACTGCAGCTAGGAGTCTGAGCGAGTGCCCTCGGCTACCGCAGCTAGGAGTCTGAGCGAGTGCCCTCAGCTACCACAGCTAGGAGTCTGAGCGAGTGCCCTCAGCTACCGCAGCTAGGAGTCTGAGCGAGTGCCCTCGGCTACCGCAGCTCGGATTCTGAGCGAGTGCCCTCAGCTACCGTAACTAGGCGTCTGAGCGAGTGCCCTCGGCTACCGCAGCTAGGAGTCTGAGCGAGTGTCCTCGGCTACCGCAGCTAGGAGTCTGAGCGAGTGCCCTCGGCTGCCGCAGCTAGGAGTCTGAGCGAGTGCCCTCGGCTACCGCAGCTCGGATTCTGAGCAAGTGCCCTCAGCTACCGCAACTAGGAGTCTGAGCGAGTGCCCTCAGCTACCGCAGCTAGGAGTCTGAGCGAGTGCCCTCAGCTACCGCAGCTAGGCGTCTGAGCGAGTGTCCTCAGCTACCGCAGCTTGGAGTCTGAGTGAGTGCCATCAGCTACCGCAGCTAGGAGTCTGAGTGAGTGCCCTCAGATATCACAGCTAGGAGTCTGAGTTAGTGCCCCCAGCTGCTGCCATCTGGAGGGTGGGGCAGGTGCCCTCAGCTACCGCAGCTAGGAGTCTGAGCGAGTGCCCTCAGCTACCGCAGCTAGGAGTCTGAGCGAGTGCCATCGGCTACCGCAGCTAGGAGTCTGCACGAGTGCCATCAGCTACCGCAGCTAGGAGTCTGAGTGAGTGCCCTCAGATACCGCAGCTAGGAGTCTGAGTGAGTCCCCTCAGCTGCTGCCATCTGGAGGGTGGGGCAAGTGCCCTCAGCTACTGCAGCTAGGAGTCTGAGCGATTGTCCTCAGCTGCCGCAGCAACGAGTCTGGGCGAGTGCCCTCGGCTACCACAGCTAGGAGTCTGAATGAGTGCCCTCAGCTATCGCAGCTAGGAGTCTGAGCGAGTGCCCTCAGCTACCGCAGCTTGGAGTCTGAGTGAGTGCCCTCAGATATCACAGCTAGGAGTCTGAGTTAGTGCCCTCAGCTGCTGCCATCTGGAGGGTGGGGCAGGTGCCCTCAGCTACCGCAGCTAGGAGTCTGAGCGAGTGCCCTCAGCTACCGCAGCTAGGAGTCTGAGCAAGTGCCATCGGCTACCGCAGCTAGGAGTCTGCACGAGTGCCATCAGCTACCGCAGCTAGGAGTCTGAGTGAGTGCCCTCAGATACCGCAGCTAGGAGTCTGAGTGAGTCCCCTCAGCTGCTGCCATCTGGAGGGTGGGGCAAGTGCCCTCAGCTACTGCAGCTAGGAGTCTGAGCGATTGTCCTCAGCTGCCGCAGCAACGAGTCTGGGCGAGTGCCCTCGGCTACCACAGCTAGGAGTCTGAATGAGTGCCCTCAGCTATCGCAGCTAGGAGTCTGAGTGAGTGCCATCAGCTACCGCAGCTAGGAGTCTGAGTGAGTGCCCTCAGATATCACAGCTAGGAGTCTGAGTTAGTGCCCTCAGCTGCTGCCATCTGGAGGGTGGGGCAGGTGCCCTCAGCTACCGCAGCTAGGAGTCTGAGCGAGTGCCCTCAGCTACCGCAGCTAGGAGTCTGAGCAAGTGCCATCGGCTACCGCAGCTAGGAGTCTGCGCAAGTGCCATCAGCTACCGCAGCTAGGAGTCTGAGCGAGTGCCCTCAGATACCGCAGCTATGAGTCTGAGCGAGTGCCCTCAGCTGCTGCCATCTGGAGGGTGGGGCAGGTGTCCTCAGCTCCCGCATCCAGGAGTCTGAGCGAGTGCCCTCAGCTGCCGCAGCTAGGAGTCTGAACGAGTGCCCTCGGCTACCACAGCTAGGAGTCTGAGCGAGTGCCCTCAGCTGCCGCAGCTAGGAGTCTGAACGAGTGCCCTCGGCTACCACAGCTAGGAGTCTGAGCGAGTGCCCTCAGCTACCGCAGCTAGGGGACTGAACGAGTGCCCTCGGCTACCACAGCTAGGATTCTGAGTGAGTGCCCTCGGCTACCACAGCTAGGAGTCCGAGCGAGTGCCCTCAGCTACTGCAGCTAGGATTCTGAGTGAGTGCCCTCGGCTACCACAGCTAGGAGTGTGAGCGAGTGCCCTCAGCTACCACCGCTAGGAGTCTGAGCGAGTGCCATCGGCTACCGCAGCTAGGAGTCTGAGCGAGTGCCCTCAGCTACCGCAGCTAGGAGTCTGAGCGAGTGCCCTCAGATACCGCAGCTAGGAGTCTGAGCGAGTGCCCTCAGCTGCTGCCATCTGGAGGGTGGGGCAGGTGCCCTCAGCTACCGCAGCTAGGAGTCTGAGCGAGTGCCCTCAGCTGCCGCAGCTAGGAGTCTGAACGAGTGCCCTCGGCTACCAATGCTAGGAGTCTGAGCGAGTGCCCTCACCTACCGCAGATAGGATTCTGAGTGAGTACCCTCGGCTACCACAGCTAGGAGTCTGAGCGAGTGCCCTCAGATACCGCAGCTAGGAGTCTGAGCGAGTGCCCTCATCTGCCGCAGCTGTGAGTCTGAGCGAGTGCCCGCATCTACCGCAGCTGGGAGTCTGATCGAGTGCCCTCAGATACCACAGCTAGGAGTCTGAGCGAGTGCCCTCATCTACCGCAGCTAGGAGTCTGAGCGAGTGCCATCGGCTACCGCAGCTAGGAGTCTGAGCGAGTGCCCTCAGATTCCGCAGCGAGGAGTCTGAGCGAGTGCCCTCAGCTGCTGCCACCTGGAGGGTTGGGGCAGGTGCCCTCAGCTACCGCAACTAGGAGTCTGAGCGTGTGCCCTCAGCTACCGCAGCTGGGAGTCTGAGCGAGTGCCCTCAGCTACTGCAGCTAGGAGTGTGAGCGAGTGCCCTCAGCTACCCCCGCTAGGAGTCTGAGCGAGTGCCCTCAGATACCACACCTAGGAGTCTGAGCGAGTGCCCTCAGCTGCTGCCATCTGGAGGGTGGGGCAGGTGCCCTCAGATACCGCAGCTAGGAGTCTGAGCGAGTGCCCTCAGCTGCCGCAGCTAGGAGTCTGAGCGAGTGCCCTCGGCTACCAATGCTAGGAGTCTGAGCGAGTGCCCTCAGCTACCGCAGCTAGGATTCTGAGTGAGTACCCTCGGCTACCACAGCTAGGAGTCTGAGCGAGTGCCCTCAGATACCGCAGCTAGGAGTCTGAGCGAGTGCCCTCATCTACCGCAGCTGTGAGTCTGAGCGAGTGCCCTCATCTACCGCAGCTGGGAGTCTGATCGAGTGCCCTCAGATACCGCAGCTAGGAGTCTGAGCGAGTGCCCTCATCTACCGCAGCAAGGAGTCTGAGCGAGTGCCATCGGCTACCGCAGATAGGAGTCTGAGCGAGTGCCCTCAGCTGCTGCCCCTCTGTAGGGTGGGGGCAGGTGCCCTCAGCTACCGCAACTAGGAGTCTGAGCGTGTGCCCTCAACTACCGCAGCTAGGAGTCTGAGCGAGTGCCCTCGGCTACCGCAGCGAGGAGTCTGAGCGAGTGCCATCGGCTACCGCAGCTAGGAGTTTGAGCGAGTGCCCTCGGCTACCGCAGCTGGGAGTCTAAGCGAGTGCCCTCAGCTACCGCAGCTTGGAGTCTGAGCAAGTGCCCTCGGCTACTGCAGCTAGGAGTCTGAGCGAGTGTCATCGGCTACCACAGCTAGGAGTCCGAGCGAGTGCCCTCAGCTACCGCAGCTAGGTCTCTGAGCGAGTGTCCTCAGCTACCGCAGCTAGGAGTCTGAGTGAATGCCCTCAGCTACCCCAGCTCGGAGTCTGAGCGAGTGCCCCCGGCTACTGCAGCTAGGAGTCTGAGCGAGTGCCCTCGGCTACCGCAGCTAGGAGTCTGAGCGAGTGCCCTCAGCTACCACAGCTAGGAGTCTGAGCGAGTGCCCTCAGCTACCGCAGCTAGGAGTCTGAGCGAGTGCCCTCGGCTACCGCAGCTCGGATTCTGAGCGAGTGCCCTCAGCTACCGCAACTAGGCGTCTGAGCGAGTGCCCTCGGCTACCGCAGCTAGGAGTCTGAGCGAGTGCCCTCGGCTACCGCAGCTAGGAGTCTGAGCGAGTGCCCTCGGCTACCGCAGCTAGGAGTCTGAGCGAGTGCCCTCGACTACCGCAGCTCGGATTCTGAGCAAGTGCCCTCAGCTACCGCAACAAGGAGTCTGAGCGAGTGCCCTCAGCTACCGCAGCTAGGAGTCTGAGCGAGTGCCTTCAGCTACCGAAGCTAGGCGTCTGAGCGAGTGCCCTCAGCTACCGCAGCTAGGCGTCTGAGCGAGTGTCCTCAGCTACCGCAGCTAGGAGTCTGATCGAGTGCCCTCAGCTGCCGCAGTTAGGAGTCTGAGCGAGTGCCCTCAGCTACCGCAGTTAGGAGTCTGGGCGAGTGCCCTCAGCTACCGCAGTCAGGTGTCTGAGCGAGTGCCCTCAGCTACCGCAGCTAGGAGTCTGAGCGAGTGCCCTCAGCTGCCGCAGTTAGGAGTCTGTGCGAGTGCCCTCAGCTGCCGCAGCTAGGCGTCTGAGCGAGTGCCCTGAGCTACCGCAGCTAGGTGTCTGAGCGAGTGCCCTCAGCTACCGCAGCTCGGAGTCTGAGCTAGTGCCCTCAGCTGCCGCAGCTAGGAGTCTGATCGAGTGCCCTCAGCTGCCGCAGTTAGGAGTCTGAGCGAGTGCCCTCAGCTACCGCAGTTAGGAGTCTGGGCGAGTGCCCTCAGCTACCGCAGTCAGGTGTCTGAGCGAGTGCCCTCAGCTACCGCAGCTAGGAGTCTGAGCGAGTGCCCTCAGCTGCCGCAGTTAGGAGTCTGTGCGAGTGCCCTCAGCTACCGCAGCTAGGCGCCTGAGCGAGTGCCCTCAGCTACCGCAGCGAGGCGTCTGAGCGAGTGCCCTCAGCTACCGCAGCTAGGCGTCTGAGCGAGTGCCCTCAGCTGCTGCCATCTGGAGGATGGGGCAGGTGCCCTCAGCTACCGCAGCTGGGAGTCTGAGCGAGTGCCCTCAGCTACTGCAGCTAGGAGTGTGAGCGAGTGCCCTCAGCTACCCCCGCTAGGAGTCTGAGCGAGTGCCCTCAGATACCGCACCTAGGAGTCTGAGCGAGTGCCCTCAGCTGCTGCCATCTGGAGGGTGGGGCAGGTGCCCTCAGATACCGCAGCTAGGAGTCTGAGCGAGTGCCCTCAGCTGCCGCAGCTAGGAGTCTGAGCGAGTGCCCTCGGCTACCAATGCTAGGAGTCTGAGCGAGTGCCCTCAGCTACCGCAGCTAGGATTCTGAGTGAGTACCCTCGGCTACCACAGCTAGGAGTCTGAGCGAGTGCCCTCAGATACCGCAGCTAGGAGTCTGAGCGAGTGCCCTCATCTACCGCAGCTGTGAGTCTGAGCGAGTGCCCTCATCTACCGCAGCTGGGAGTCTGATCGAGTGCCCTCAGATACCGCAGCTAGGAGTCTGAGCGAGTGCCCTCATCTACCGCAGCAAGGAGTCTGAGCGAGTGCCATCGGCTACCGCAGATAGGAGTCTGAGCGAGTGCCCTCAGCTGCTGCCCCTCTGTAGGGTGGGGGCAGGTGCCCTCAGCTACCGCAACTAGGAGTCTGAGCGTGTGCCCTCAACTACCGCAGCTAGGAGTCTGAGCGAGTGCCCTCGGCTACCGCAGCGAGGAGTCTGAGCGAGTGCCATCGGCTACCGCAGCTAGGAGTTTGAGCGAGTGCCCTCGGCTACCGCAGCTGGGAGTCTAAGCGAGTGCCCTCAGCTACCGCAGCTTGGAGTCTGAGCAAGTGCCCTCGGCTACTGCAGCTAGGAGTCTGAGCGAGTGTCATCGGCTACCACAGCTAGGAGTCCGAGCGAGTGCCCTCAGCTACCGCAGCTAGGTCTCTGAGCGAGTGTCCTCAGCTACCGCAGCTAGGAGTCTGAGTGAATGCCCTCAGCTACCCCAGCTCGGAGTCTGAGCGAGTGCCCCCGGCTACTGCAGCTAGGAGTCTGAGCGAGTGCCCTCGGCTACCGCAGCTAGGAGTCTGAGCGAGTGCCCTCAGCTACCACAGCTAGGAGTCTGAGCGAGTGCCCTCAGCTACCGCAGCTAGGAGTCTGAGCGAGTGCCCTCGGCTACCGCAGCTCGGATTCTGAGCGAGTGCCCTCAGCTACCGCAACTAGGCGTCTGAGCGAGTGCCCTCGGCTACCGCAGCTAGGAGTCTGAGCGAGTGCCCTCGGCTACCGCAGCTAGGAGTCTGAGCGAGTGCCCTCGGCTACCGCAGCTAGGAGTCTGAGCGAGTGCCCTCGACTACCGCAGCTCGGATTCTGAGCAAGTGCCCTCAGCTACCGCAACAAGGAGTCTGAGCGAGTGCCCTCAGCTACCGCAGCTAGGAGTCTGAGCGAGTGCCTTCAGCTACCGAAGCTAGGCGTCTGAGCGAGTGCCCTCAGCTACCGCAGCTAGGCGTCTGAGCGAGTGTCCTCAGCTACCGCAGCTAGGAGTCTGATCGAGTGCCCTCAGCTGCCGCAGTTAGGAGTCTGAGCGAGTGCCCTCAGCTACCGCAGTTAGGAGTCTGGGCGAGTGCCCTCAGCTACCGCAGTCAGGTGTCTGAGCGAGTGCCCTCAGCTACCGCAGCTAGGAGTCTGAGCGAGTGCCCTCAGCTGCCGCAGTTAGGAGTCTGTGCGAGTGCCCTCAGCTGCCGCAGCTAGGCGTCTGAGCGAGTGCCCTGAGCTACCGCAGCTAGGTGTCTGAGCGAGTGCCCTCAGCTACCGCAGCTCGGAGTCTGAGCTAGTGCCCTCAGCTGCCGCAGCTAGGAGTCTGATCGAGTGCCCTCAGCTGCCGCAGTTAGGAGTCTGAGCGAGTGCCCTCAGCTACCGCAGTTAGGAGTCTGGGCGAGTGCCCTCAGCTACCGCAGTCAGGTGTCTGAGCGAGTGCCCTCAGCTACCGCAGCTAGGAGTCTGAGCGAGTGCCCTCAGCTGCCGCAGTTAGGAGTCTGTGCGAGTGCCCTCAGCTACCGCAGCTAGGCGCCTGAGCGAGTGCCCTCAGCTACCGCAGCGAGGCGTCTGAGCGAGTGCCCTCAGCTACCGCAGCTAGGCGTCTGAGCGAGTGCCCTCAGCTGCTGCCATCTGGAGGATGGGGCAGGTGCCCTCAGCTACCGCAGCTCGGAGTCAGAGCGAATGCCCTCGGCTGCCGCAGCTAGGGGTCTGGGCTAGTGCCCTCAGCTACCAATGCTAGGAGTCTGAGCGAGTGCCCTCAGCTAACGCAGCTGTGAGTCTGAGCGATTGCCCTCAGCTACTGCAGCTAAACGTCTGAGTGAGTGCCCTCAGCTACCGCAGCTAGGCGTCTGAGCGAGTGCCCTCAGCTACCGCAGGTCGGAGTCTGAGCGAGTGCCCTCATCTACCGCAGCTGTGAGTCTGAGCGAGTGCCCTCAACTACCGCAGCTAGAAGTCTGAGCGAGTGCCATCGGCTACCGCAGCTAGGAGTCTGCGCGAGTGCCATCAGCTACCGCAGCTAGGAGTCTGAGCGAGTGCCCTCAGATACCGCAGCTAGGAGTCTGAGCGAGTGCCCTCAGCTGCTGCCATCTGGAGGGTGGGGCAGGTGCCCTCAGCTCCCGCATCCAGGAGTCTGAGCGAGTGCCCTCAGCTGCCGCAGCTAGGAGTCTGGACGAGTGCCCTCGGCTACCACAGCTAGGAGTCTGAGCGAGTGCCCTCAGCTGCCGCAGCTAGGAGTCTGAACGAGTGCCCTCGGCTACCACAGCTAGGAGTCTGAGCGAGTGCCCTCAGCTACCACAGCTAGGAGTCCGAGCGAGTGCCCTCAGCTACTGCAGCTAGGATTCTGAGTGAGTGCCCTCGGCTACCACAGCTAGGAGTGTGAGCGAGTGCCATCAGCTACCACCGCTAGGAGTCTGAGCGAGTGCCATCGGCTACCGCAGCTAGGAGTCTGAGCGAGTGCCCTCAGCTACCGCAGCTAGGAGTCTGAATGAGTGCCCTCAGATACCGCAGCTAGGATTCTGAGCGAGTGCCCTCAGCTGCTGCCATCTGGAGGGTGGGGCAGGTGCCCTCAGCTACCGCAGCTAGGAGTCTGAGCGAGTGCCCTCAGCTGTCGCAGCTAGGAGTCTGAACGAGTGCCCTCGGCTACCAATGCTAGGAGTCTGAGCACCTCGCCCTCAGCTACCGCAGTCAGGTGTCTGAGCGAGTGCCCTCAGCTACCGCAGCTAGGAGTCTGAGCGAGTGCCCTCAGCTGCCGCAGTTAGGAGTCTGTGCGAGTGCCCTCAGCTACCGCAGCTAGGCGCCTGAGCGAGTGCCCTCAGCTACCGCAGCTAGGCGTCTGAGCGAGTGCCCTCAGCTACCGCAGCTAGGCATCTGAGCGAGTGCCCTCAGCTGCTGCCATCTGGAGGGTGGGGCAGGTGCCCTCAGCTACCGCAGCTCGGAGTCTGAGCGAATGCCCTCGGCTGCCGCAGTTAGGGGTCTGGGCTAGTGCCCTCAGCTACCAATGCTAGGAGTCTGAGCGAGTGCCCTCAGCTAACGCAGCTATGAGTCTGAGCGAGTGCCCTCAGCTACTGCAGCTAAGCGTCTGAGTGAGTGCCCTCAGCTACCGCAGCTAGGCGTCTGAGCGAGTGCCCTCAGCTACTGCAGGTCGGAGTCTGAGCGAGTGCCTTCAGCTACCACAGCTAGGCGTCTGAGCGAGTGTCCTCAGCTACCGCAGCTAGGCCTCTGAGCGAGTGCCCTCAGCTACCGCAGCTAGGCATCTGAGCGAGTGCCCTCAGCTGCTGCCATCTGGAGGGTGGGGCAGGTGCCCTCAGCTACCGCAGCTCGGAGTCTGAGCGAATGCCCTCGGCTGCCGCAGCTAGGGGTCTGGGCTAGTGCCCTCAGCTACCAATGCTAGGAGTCTGAGCGAGTGCCCTCAGCTAACGCAGCTATGAGTCTGAGCGAGTGCCCTCAGCTACTGCAGCTAAGCGTCTGAGTGAGTGCCCTCAGCTACCGCAGCTAGGCGTCTGAGCGAGTGCCCTCAGCTACTGCAGGTCGGAGTCTGAGCGAGTGCCTTCAGCTACCACAGCTAGGCGTCTGAGCGAGTGTCCTCAGCTACCGCAGCTAGGCCTCTGAGCGAGTGCCCTCAGCTACCGTAGCTAGCAGTCTGAGCTAGTGCCCTCAGCTGCCACAGCTAGGAGTCTGAGCGAGTGCCCTCAGCTGCCGCAGTTAGGAGTCTGAGCGAGTGCCCTCAGCTACCGCAGTTAGGAGTCTGGGCGAGTGCCCTCAGCTACTGCAGTTAGGAGTCTGAGCGAGTGCCCTCAGCTACCGCAGCTAGGAGTCTGAGCGAGTGCCCTCAGCTGCTGCATTTAGGAGTCTGTGCGAGTGCCCTCAGCTACCGCAGCTAGGCGCCTGGGCGAGTGCCCTCAGCTACCGCAGCTAGGAGTCTGAGCTAGTGCCCTCAGCTACCGCAGCTAGGTGCCTGAGCGAGTGCCCACAGCTACCGCAGCTAGGAGTCTGTGCGAGTGCCCTCAGCTACCGCAGCTAGGCGCCTGAGCGAGTGCCCACAGCTACCGCAGCTAGGAGTCTGAGCTAGTGCCCTCAGCTGCCACAGCTAGGAGTCTGAGCGAGTGCCCTCAGCTGCCGCAGTTAGGAGTCTGAGCGAGTGCCCTCAGCTACCGCAGTTAGGAGTCTGGGCGAGTGCCCTCAGCTACTGCAGTTAGGAGTCTGAGCGAGTGCCCTCAGCTGCCGCAGCTAGGAGTCTGATCGAGTGCCCTCAGCTGCCGCAGTTAGGAGTCTGAGCGAGTGCCCTCATCTACCGCAGTTAGGAGTCTGGGCGAGTGCCCTCAGCTACCGCAGTCAGGTGTCTGAGCGAGTGCCCTGAGCTACCGCAGCTAGGAGTCTGAGCGAGTGCCCTCAGCTGCCGCAGTTAGGAGTCTGTGCGAGTGCCCTCAGCTACCGCAGCTAGGCGTCTGAGCGAGTGCCCTCAGCTACCGCAGCTAGGCGTCTGAGCGAGTGCCCTCAGCTGCTGCCATCTGGAGGATGGGGCAGGTGCCCTCAGCTACCGCAGCTCGGAGTCTGAGCGAATGCCCTCGGCTGCCGCAGCTAGGGGTCTGGGCTAGTGCCCTCAGCTACCAATGCTAGGAGTCTGAGCGAGTGCCCTCAGCTAACGCAGCTATGAGTCTGAGCGAGTGCCCTCAGCTACTGCAGCTAAGCGTCTGAGTGAGTGCCCTCAGCCACCGCAGCTAGGCGTCTGAGCGAGTGCCCTCAGCTACCGCAGGTCGGAGTCTGAGCGAGTTCCCTCATCTACCGCAGCTGTGAGTCTGAGCGAGTGCCCTCATCTACCGCAGCTAGGAGTCTGAGCGAGTGCCATCGGCTACCGCAGCTAGGAGTCTGCGCGAGTGCCATCAGCTACCGCAGCTAGGAGTCTGAGCGAATGCCCTCAGATACCGCAGCTAGGAGTCTGAGCGAGTGCCCTCAGCTGCTGCCATCTGGAGGGTGGGGCAGGTGCCCTCAGCTCCCGCATCCAGGAGTCTGAGCGAGTGCCCTCAGCTGCGCAGCTAGGAGTCTGAACGAGTGCCCTCGGCTACCACAGCTAGGAGTCTGAGCGAGTGCCCTCAGCTGCCGCAGCTAGGAGTCTGATCGAGTGCCCTCGGCTGCCACAGCTAGGAGTCTGAGCGAGTGCCCTCAGCTACCACAGCTAGGAGTCCGAGCGATTGCCCTCAGCGACTGCAGCTAGGATTCTGAGTGAGTGCCCTCGGCTACCACAGCTAGGAGTGTGAGCGAGTGCCATCAGCTACCACCGCTAGGAGTCTGAGCGAGTGCCATCGGCTACCGCAGCTAGGAGTCTGAGCGAGTGCCCTCAGCTACCGCAGCTAGGAGTCTGAGCGAGTGCCCTCAGATACCGCAGCTAGGAGTCTGAGCGACTGCCCTCAGCTGCTGCCATCTGGAGGGTGGGGCAGGTGCCCTCAGCTACCGCAGCTAGGAGTCTGAGCGAGTGCCCTCAGCTGCCGCAGCTAGGAGTCTGAACGAGTGCCCTCGGCTACCAATGCTAGGAGTCTGAGCGAGTGCCCTCAGCTTCCGCAGCTAGGAGTCTGAGCGAGTGCCCTCAGCTGCCGCAGTTAGGAGTCTGAGCGAGTGCCCTCAGCTACCGCAGTTAGGAGTCTGGGCAAGTGCCCTCAGCTACCGCAGTCAGGTGTCTGAGCGAGTGCCCTCAGCTACCGCAGATAGGAGTCTGAGCGAGTGCCCTCAGCTGCCGCAGTTAGGAGTCTGTGCGAGTGCCCTCAGCTACCGCAGCTAGGCGCCTGAGCGAGTGCCCTCAGCTACCGCAGCTAGGCGTCTGAGCGAGTGCCCTCAGCTACCGCAGCTAGGCATCTGAGCGAGTGCCCTCAGCTGCTGCCATCTGGTGGGTGGGGCAGGTGCCCTCAGCTGCCGCAGCTAGGGGTCTGGCCTAGTGCCCTCAGCTACCAATGCTAGGAGTCTGAGCGAGTGCCCTCAGCTAACGCAGCTATGAGTCTGAGCGAGTGCCCTCAGCTACTGAAGCTAAGCGTCTGAGTGAGTGCCCTCAGCTACCGCAGCTAGGCGTCTGAGCGAGTGCCCTCAGCTACTGCAGGTCGGAGTCTGAGCGAGTGCCTTCAGCTACCACAGCTAGACGTCTTAGCGAGTGCCCTCAGCTACCGCAGCTAGGCCTCTGAACGAGTGCCCTCAGCTACCGCAGCTAGGCGTCTGAGCGAGTGCCCTCAGCTACCGTAGCTAGCAGTCTGAGCTAGTGCCCTCAGCTGCCACAGCTAGGAGTCTGAGCGAGTGCCCTCAGCTGCCGCAGTTAGGAGTCTGAGCGAGTGCCCTCAGCTACCGCAGTTAGGAGTCTGGGCGAGTGCCCTCAGCTACTGCAGTTAGGAGTCTGAGCGAGTGCCCTCAGCTACCGCAGCTAGGAGTCTAAGCGAGTGCCCTCAGCTGCTGCAGTTAGGAGTCTGTGCGAGTGCCCTCAGCTACCGCAGCTAGGCGCCTGGGCGAGTGCCCTCAGCTACCGCAGCTAGGAGTCTGAGCTAGTGCCCTCAGCTACCGCAGCTAGGCGCCTGAGCGAGTGCCCACAGCTACCGCAGCTAGGAGTCTGTGCGAGTGCCCTCAGCTACCGCAGCTAGGCGCCTGAGCGAGTGCCCACAGCTACCGCAGCTAGGAGTCTGAGCTAGTGCCCTCAGCTGCCACAGCTAGGAGTCTGAGCGAGTGCCCTCAGCTGCCGCAGTTAGGAGTCTGAGCGAGTGCCCTCAGCTACCGCAGTTAGGAGTCTGGGCGAGTGCCCTCAGCTACTGCAGTTAGGAGTCTGAGCGAGTGCCCTCAGCTGCCGCAGCTAGGAGTCTGAGCGAGTGCCCTCAGCTGCTGCCATTTGGAGGGTGGGGCAGGTGCCCTCAATTACCGCAGCTAGGAGTCGGAGCGAGTGCCCTCAGCTACCGCAGTTAAGAGTCTAAGCGAGTGCCCTCAGCTACCACAGCTAGGAGTCTGAGTGAGTGCCTTCAGCTACCGCAGTTAAGAGTCTGAGCTGGTGCCCTCGGCTGCCGCAGCTAGGAGTCTGAGCGAGTGCCCTTAACTACCGCAGCTAGGAGTCTGAGCGGGTGCCCTCAGATACCGCAGCTAGGAGTCTGAGCGAGTGCCCTCAGCTGCCACAGCTAGGAGTCTGAGCGAGTGCCTTCAGCTGCTGGCATATTGACGGTGTAGCGAGCGCTTCGTCAGAAAGTGCACAGGAAGTGTGATTTGTGGCCGAATATTGTATGACATGGATATCCTTCCCAACGAGGTTCCAGTACAATAATGAGGGACAGATGAGTAATTCTTCATGTGTTGACATCTCTCTATAATTCCAGTAATCTCTGTGTGTGTGTGTGTGTGTGTGTGTGTGTGTGTGTGTGTGTGTGTGTGTGTGTGTGTGTGTGTGTGTGTGTGTGTGTGTGTGTGTGTGTGTGTGTGTGTGTGTGTGTGTGTGTGTGTGTGTGTGTGTGTGTGTGTGTGTGTGTGTGTGTTTGTCTGTGACCGCTGTTTCTCGACAACTACCGGTCCGATATACTTGAAACTTGCCAGGTATATTGCTGGGGACCCGAGGATGTGCCTTTTCAAGGTTTCATATTAATCGGAGAAGTAGTTACCGAGCTATGGCGATTTCTTTACCAAACTCCACAAGCCGTTCGCTTTGGACCAAACCATTTCATGTAAATAGAGGGGGGGGGGGGGGGGGGTTGTCACCGTACTCGCAAGCCGTTCGCTTTGGCTTTGCGAATGGACCAAACCATTTCATGTAAATAGAGGGGGGGGATTGTCACCGGACTCGCAAGCCGTTCGCTTTGGCTTTGCGAATGGACCAAACCATTTCATGTAAATAGAGGGGGGGGATATAATTTTAGATATATATATAGTACGGGCATGCCCTAGTCTATCTATAATTCCAGTAATCTCTGTGTGTCTGTGTGTGTGTGTGTGTGTTTGTCTGTGACCGCTGTTTCTCGACAACCACGGGTCCGATATACTTGAAACTTGCCAGGTATATTGCTGGGGACCTGAGGATGTGCCTTTTCACGGTTTGAAATTAATCGGACAAGTGGTTCCCAAGGTATGGTCACCGTACTCGCAAGCCGTTCGCTTTGGCTTTGCGAATGGACCGAACCATTTCATGTAAATAGAGGGGGGGGGGGGGGGGGTTCTACCGTACTCGCAAGCCGTTCGCTTTGGCTTTGTGAATGGACCAAACCATTTCATGTAAATAGAGGGGGGGGTTCTGTGGTCGTTACTGCCACGTGGTTTCAAAGTTTTTTTTTGTTGTTGTTGTTTGCACGCATGTTTTTTTGCACCCACGTACGGGCACGCCCTAGTTTATTAAATTCAGTGATTGACACACAGCTCCAACTGACTATTCTGCAGTTTACGATGATGTTTCAGGTAGGAAACCAAGTTAATAGAATCTCCTCTCCTTTCACCCCCTCTGTGAGTTGAATTTGTAAGGAGTATTGGTTAGGCAGCATGGCTATTTAATGTTGGCTGGATAATGTAAACCTGGGAGATACCCGACCCACGTGGGAAGTGTTGTTACGGTACGGTATAAAAATTCTACCTTCGAAATTCCACAAGTCATTGTGCTCGGCTCTTTGTGATTTCTTTGAATGATTTGGCTGAGATCACCAGCTGTAACATCTTCCTCTTTGCAGGTGATACTAAAATCTATTAGAAGACTAACAAGTCAAAGAGGATTCATCTAAACTTCCATTATATCTAGAAAAGCTACAATTGTGGTCCAGTCAGTGGCTGCTAAACTTCCATTCATAAAAATGTAAAGTTTCAAGGCTTGAGAATAAAGAAAATGTTGTCAGCAATTACCAATTAAGAAAAGGGTGCACTCCTCACACATTGGAGCAGGTTAAGTCAATGAAGGACCTTGGTGTTACCATCCACAGTTTATTATCATTTGAAACATGTCCATGGCAAACAAAATGGCAGTCCAAGTCATAAGGAGCTTTATGTATCTCGATGAGGACTCAACAAAGCCTAGTTTGGAATTTGCTTATTATCTCCGCCATGGAAGGTGGACAGAGGTTATGTTTTCACCCCTGTCTGCTTGTCTGTCTATCTGTGAGCAGGACAGAATGAACAATTCGTCAATGAAGCACATTACAATTTAACATGCTAACTGCTTCAGTTCAACATGGAAACAAAGTCCACCACAAACTTCTGACTCACTGCTGCTACGTTTCAAGAGGTCCAACTATCAAGCTGCTATCCGTTGCTATGTGAATCAACAGAACGTGGATGCACCCAGTGCGGTTGACTATGGCTGGATGACGACTGACATTGCACTTGCCATCCATTGGATGACAACTGATCTGACACCACGAGACTTGCTCAAGTATGTTCATTGTGGTTGTAATGAGAACTGTTGGAGAACTGTTGGAGAACTGTTGGGGAACTATTGGGGAACTGTTGGGGAACTGTTGGAGAACTGTTGGAGAACTGTTGGAGAACTGTTGGAGAACTATTGGGGAACTGTTGGAGAACTGTTGGAGAACTGTTGGAGAACTATTGGGGAACTATTGGGGAACTATTGGGGAACTGTTGGAGAACTGTTGGAGAACTGTTGGAGAACTGTTGGGGAACTGTCAGGGAACTGTTGGGGAACTATTGGGGAACTGTTGGAGAACTGTTGGAGAACTGTTGGAGAACTATTGGGGAACTATTGGGGAACTGTTGGAGAACTGTTGGGGAACTGTTGGAGAACTATTGGGGAACTGTTGGGGAACTGTTGGGGAACTGTTGGAGAACTGTTGGAGAACTGTTGGAGAACTGTTGGGGAACTGTTCGAGAACTCTTGGAGAACTGTTGCTCCTGTCGCCCAGCTACATTGTCATACACTTTGAGCTCTGTGAACGTAGGGATAGATTGCCAGAATGTGACGTTCTCATTAACTGAGAAGTTTAACGCCTCTTGAGGTTGATATTGAGGAGAGAGATTCTGATGAAGACCGTGCACGTGCTATTTACCAAGGGTCAGCGAGGTAACGATGGGCCACTGCTTCAAGATGCAGGTAAAGGATTATTGTAAATGCTGAAACCAATGCTTTAACACATTCTTTATCACCCTTTACCAGCACTCATAGGTATGGTGAACACGGTCACTAAATGTGAAGGACTACTTGGGAAGGCAGGGCTGGGGGGCCATTTGCCCCAAGGCCCCTTTGGCCTTCATGCATCTGCCGTTGCTTGACCCTATTCATGTTTTCTGCATATTAGTACGAGTACTGGTATCAGTACGCCCAGTTTACTTGTCCACATATTGTATGTGGTAGTTCACTTTGCTATGAACATTGACCAGTTTATTTCTATAACTCTTCACTCAACATCAATGACTCGTGCAATTGTTTGAGGATATCTTACAGAATCGACCTTCCTGCACATTGACACGTGACGTCTCTTCCCCAATGTTAGCAGCTGTGTTAGTGTGTAAAGTCAAGTCTGGTGTTGTCTCATCTATCTGTCTGCTTGTGTGAGATTTGTGTCGCAGCTCCTTCACGAGCTGTGAAGGTTGATGGATCCACCACCTTTGCCAGATCTGGTTCCCAGACCTTTTTTGACCTCCATCCAATGTCTTTTACAGTTGGACCAATAAGCTGCAACTCATTCATTTGAGATATCCTAGATTCTCTAGAACCTATTTGAACATCATCTAGTAGAATGTATCATCTGTTACAAAATTGAGCAGATGCAGCCATTCCAATATGGCGGACATCACAGTTTTTCAGAATAATTTGCCAAGATTTGGTGATTATAATTTCGAAATTGATGAATGCTGAATCTTTGGAATGTGACCTCTTAAATTAAGTTATATGTTTTACCATTCGCGAAAGTTTCCAGTTCCTATACCATCCATAGGCTGAGCTGCAAGCTGATGAAAATGGTATTATGGCCAAATACCTGTTTTGTTTTTACCATATCTCCCATGTCCTAGGCCCAATCAATACCCAAAACTGTGCATTGAAAATGAAATGCGAACATCATTTCGGATTTGACAACTATCCAGTTATGCAAAAAGATAATTTCCAGGAAGTCACTCATTGGGTGTCATGCAAATATCTTTTTTATCCATATTTTCTGGCTAGCGCACAAGGACATTTCTGGATGCATTTACAACTAATTTACAATTATAATATAGTCAGTAAAATTGTAATATTATAATACTATCCATGACAATTATATTTAATGTAGTGCAGTTGTTTGTTTTACAATGATGTGCAGGTGGCTTTGGGAATTGATTGGTGAGGATAGGGGTGAGTGCTTTGTCAGAAGAGTGCATCGGAAGACTGATTGCTAACTGAGGCTGAATGCTGTGTCCACGTGGCCCTAATTGTTCTGTTCTGCTCTTTACTACATTATATTTCGGAATAAATGATGTTCTGATTGAAGTGTCCAGCATCCATACATATTTTTGACCATTCTATTGTTGCGGATGTAACACAAACATGCACCTGGCTCCATATCGACATTGCGAAACTTTGGACTTTTTTCCTTTTCCGCTATATTCTTATTCATATTCCAGTGCTCTACCCAAAGGCAGATTCTTTAATTCCAAAGGATTTAAAATGGGTTTAAAATTAAATTAAACTTAATTTAATTTAATTAAATTTAAATTTTAAATTATAATAATTATATAATTAAATTTAATTTATATAATTTAAATTATATAATTTATATAATTAATTTAATTTTAATTATATAATTAAATATTTATTTAATATATTATTTAATTATAATTATATTTAAATTTAATTAAATAAAAAATTCAATTTTTTAATTTAAATTAAATTAATTATTAAATTTTAATTTAAAGGGTTTAAGATGCCAAAGGGTTCTTGGCAATAGTTATACTGGCTGGTTTGCCATCCCTCCCAGCATTAGTTAGGGCAGGAATTTGGAATTTTTCCAGGATTCTGGCAATAGCTCGCCTACTCTTCGTGAAGGACACCGTGCGATGGATCTTTAACGTCCAACAATGAATATGCCGGATGTGCTCACATGGTGATCCTCACTTTATTTTCATGCACATGTGAGGCGTACAAAAGAATGCGCTCACATAGTGACAATACCTTGTGTAAGTGGAAGCACAAAGTTTCACGGGCTGTGTGTAATCTTTACATCCGCCACCAAAGGTGAATGGAGGTTGTTTTCACCTCTGTCTATCTGTTTGTCTGTCCGTTTGTAAACAAATTATCTCAAAAGTTTTGGACGGATCCGGACGAAATTTGGCAGAGGTAGCGTATGTGACAAGTACGAAATAATTACATTTTGGTGATGATCCGGATTCGGATCCGGCTAGTAGAATTTTTTAAGTGATTCTTCACCATTGGGACATAGGGCCAAAAACGATACATAGCAGGATATCTCAAAAACTTGTGGACAGTAATTTTGATTAGACTAGTACACCCGCTAACTGCGGGAGGGGCAGAAAGGGCCATTCATCTTTGGGGTATATAGATTACAGTCGATCTATGGTCGGGTCTCAAGAACATTGGGGGTGTGTTCATTTACCAAGTTTCTTGTGGATAGATCGCCAAGTGGTTTAAGCATTTGAGCAAGCACTCCATTCAAAACCGTTAAGGAACGGCTGGCTTGGCAAGCACTAGCTAGCTGCTTGGTAAATGAGCACAACCCAGGCTTCCTCCCTTTCACTTTCGTGTTAAACAGCAGGAGCGAGTTTCAAAAGGCCGCCATGAATAACGCCATGTTAGCACCAGGAAGGGTCATGCTATTAACCCAACACTTATGGGGTACCTAGAGTACAGTAGATCTTCGCTCAGTTTTCTAAGTAAAATTATTTAAATTATAATAATTATATAATTAAAGTAAAATAGTTTGTGTTTGTGCCAGTAAAAACATAGGGCAAATACCCCTGGAGCTCACCTGGTAGAATAAACAGTATACTGCACCGATTAAAGGTATTTTAAACTACAGACTTGGCATTTAATATGGACAAAAATTTTTTTCTTGACTTGGGTTTACTTTCTGAACTCAGTATATCAATCTGGTGAGTTTCTTTTACCCTTCGGTGATGTCTTTGTTGAAAGAACCATGTTACTTATTGTCTTTCGCAGCAAGAAGTCAATAACAGGATTATATCACAGGTAGCGTGACAAAATGTAAGGACAGGTACATTTGACGATTGGCTTCACAATCGGGTATATAAGGGTTGTTGCGTTCTGTATAAGTGGAAAACAACTGCTGCACGTCTACAAAAGTTATTGCCGCTTCCTCTGGAGATGGTCCGTCAACTTGACAATGCTGTTTGTCATGGCGTGGTGGCTTTACGAAATTCTGGCATGAAACAGCGTGCTATTGCTCGGCAGTATGGCATCACTCAAGGTCAGGTGTCAAAGATCCTGAAACGAAATGCTCAAAGGGGTGTCCCTACTCCAATACCGAGGCCAGGACGTCCACGCAGAAGCACAAGGAGAGATGATCGCCAGCTGCACCGGTTAGTCTGCAATGGCCGTACCAAGTCAGCTAATCGGCTTCGGGCTGAGTGGCAGCAACTGACAAATGTGCCTGTATGCAGAAGGCTAGTCAACCAACGACTGGTTCAAGCAGGCTATCGTGCCAGGCGTCCCCTGAGAAAGCCACGCCTGACTAGACAACACAGCCAGTGCCGATTGCAGTGGGCCAGAGAGCACCGTCAATGGCACCCAGGACACTGGAATCACGTGACCTTCAGTGACTAGTCTAGATTTCTGGTCTATCGTCAAGATGGCCACGTCCGAGTGCGCAGACAAGTGCATGAAGCCTACAACAAAGATTGTATAGTGCCAAGAGTCCAAGCTGGAGGTGGTGGGGTGACCGTTTGGGCTGCTTTTCATGCAGGGGGCAAAACTGACCTGGTTGTTCTGAATGGAAACCTGAACCAGTTCAAGTACAGGGTCATTCTGGAAGAAACGTTGCTTCCATTTGCTCGTGCAGCCTTTCGAGGAAACTTTGTCTTCCAAGATGACAATGCACAGCCTCATCGTGCTCGCATGATCCAACACTTTCTTGCTGACCGTGGTGTAGTGCATATGGGGTGGCCTGCCATGTCTCCGGATATGAATCCAATGGAGAACTTTGTGGGCAGAACTAACGCATCAAATCGACCACTTGGACCAGCAGCCGACCTCTGTGCGTGAATTGCAGCAGGCTATTGTCACTGCATGGCAGGCGATTCCTGTCCAAGCCTTGGCAAATGTCGTGAATAGCATGCCTCGACGTGTACGTGCTCTCCTGAATGCTCGTGGGCGTTACACGAAGTACTGAACTGTAATTTTACTGTCCGTAATCCCAGTCGTAATTTAGCTTTTGTTTTTATTGAAAGATTTTTTGGATTATGTGCAAAATAAAGAGATACTTCTGGAAAACGTACAGAAGTTTAACACAGTACTGTCCGTGAATTGAGTTCGATATCAGTTTACATCACCTTCAAGGATCAATTTATTTGCTTCAAAATGTCAAATGTGGTTTTTGTTTCTTTTAAAGGTCACATAAACAAAATCTAGAATAATTTCAACATAATTCCATGTGTTGAACTTTTGTTTCTAAGTCATCTTGAAAAGTAAGTTCACCCCCACAAAAAAAATATTCCATATTAAATGCCAAGTCTGTAATTTGAATGGTTGCTCGAAGAAAGCTCAGCTTGCAGAATCATACGAACATGATCAAAAGACGTTAAACAAACAAACCAAAAAATAGCTATTTTGGGGGTAAACTTCCTCCCCCCCCCCCCCCCCTACCCCGTGTACCTCCTCAGACCGCAGTTTTTTCATTTTTCCAATGCTTTGAACAAACATTGGTATATCATGGATGATGAAGGTTGTGGTGAAGTTTCATCAAAATTGTGTCTGTAGGTTCTGAGAAAAAAGAAAATACCTATTTTGGGGGGCAAACACCCCCCCCCCCCCATAGACCACCTTAGACCCCGAATTTTTAAATGCCAGGGACAAACTTTGGTACAACACGGGTGATTATGGTTGTGGTCAAGTTTCACTAGAAATGCATATGTAGTTTCTGAGAAGGAAGCAAATACCTATTTTGGGGGCAATCCCCCTATGCCCCCCCCCCGTAGATCCCTAAAGGGGCAGATTTTTTAATGCCGTGAACAAACATTGGTACATCACGGGTGATGAAGTGTCATCGAAATAGTGTGTGTAGTTTCAGAGAAAAAAGCAAATTCCTATTTTGGGGGGTCAAACCTGGATCCACTTTGACCCCGGGTAAACCCCCTTAGACCCCGATTTTTTTTTTATGCCGTGAACAAACTTTAGTCACAACACAACAAATATAATTTGTGCCAAATTTGGTCGCAATCCCATCAGCAGTTTCGGATAAGAAGTTTCAAGTGTTTACGGACGGATGGATGGACGGACAACGCGCCATCGCTAAGCTCCCCTGAACTTCGTTCCAGGTGACCTAAAAATATAACCACAAATTATTCCGTGCAATGAAGAAATTCCTTTTCGTCAATTTACTTCACCAAGAAAACTTCATTATATTGGAAACAAATGAATTCCTCTACATACAGAACCTCAGATTCCTTACTAATGCTTAAATTCATTTTTGCATGCACATGTGAGCTGCATGTGTCTGTGTATCTATCTATCTATCTATCTATCTATCTATCTATCTATCTATCTATCTATCTGTGTGTCTGTCTATAATATATCTATCTGTGTTTGTCTGTCTATCTATGTATCTGTGTGTGTGTGTGTGTGTGTGCCTGTCCTATCTATCTATCTGTGTGTGTGTCTATCCTATCCATCTATCGGTGTGCATCTGTCTATCTCTCTATCTATATGTGTGTGCCTGTCTATCTATATCTATTTATTTATAGACGCAAAGGGGTTGGGGGTTACCCGGTGAATGTGACCATTTCCCGTCATGTGTTTGCTTTCACGCAGCCATCAGTCATCTGAGCAAATGCTCAGATGCACAATCTGATCCGTTCAGCAAATTGCTCCTCAGTGTAGGTTGATCCAGGTCATCTTGCACTAAATTCAGCAGCCAACAAAAGAATTCCTTTGAGAGTCTGAATTTGAGATTGTACAGTCTGTAAATCCAGAGGATTGCATATATCCTCAAATATTCTCAATGCATGTTGGTGTCCTGCCCTATCATCTTGTACCTCTTGAGCTAATTCAAGCACTCCTAACGCACCCATATTCACCTATTTCACCTATTCATCGTCCCATGCAAACTACAAATTATAAGCCGTGCAATGTTTGCTTCAAGGCCTTAAGCACACTCACAAACATGCCCTCGTTGACCCTCAAACAAGCCCTCGTTGACTCTCAAACATGTCCTCGTTGACTCTCAAACATGCCCTCGTTGACTCTCAAACATGTCCTCGTTGACCCTCAAACAAGCCCTCGTTGACTCTCAAACATGTCCTCGTTGACTCTCAAACATGTCCTCGTTGACTCTCAAACATGTCCTCGTTGACTCTCAAACAAGCCCTCGTTGACTCTCAAACATGCCCTCGTTGACCCTCAAACAAGCCCTCGTTGACTCTCAAACATGTCCTCGTTGACTCTCAAACATGTCCTCGTTGACTCTCAAACATGTCCTCGTTGACTCTCAAACATGTCCTCGTTGACTCTCAAACATGCCCTCGTTGACTCTCAAACATGTCCTCGTTGACTCTCAAACATGTCCTCGTTGACTCTCAAACATGCCCTCGTTGACTCTCAAACATGCCCTCGTTGACCCTCAAACAAGCCCTCGTTGACTCTCAAACATGTCCTCGTTGACTCTCAAACATGTCCTCGTTGACTCTCAAACATGTCCTCGTTGACTCTCAAACATGCCCTCGTTGACCCTCAAACAAGCCCTCGTTGACCCTCAAACAAGCCCTCGTTGACCCTCAAACAAGCCCTCGTTGACTCTCAAACATGCCCTCGTTGACTCTCAAACTTGCCCTCGTTGCTTTCTAATCCTACATTGCACTTTCTTCCAGCACCTTCCCATTATTACCTCCGCCACCTTATGCTTTCATCCCTGTCTGTCTGTTTGTTTTTGTTACTTGGCAAAATAAATAAATTTTTTGGACAAGTACGTATATTGATCACTGTGGTTTGTGTGTGTGTGTTTGTGTGTTTGTCTGTCCGCTCACTTATACTTGCCTACAAGTCACAATAATTCTTAACTGATCTTCACGAAACATCAAATGGTAGAGTTGGTAGTCCGACAGAATCCTATTTATTTTTGACATCAACATCGGCCAAAAGATCAATATAGGCCAAAGGCCAACAACCTTTAAAAAAAAATTTTAAATCCTCAATTTTAATCCAATTGACGTAAAATTGGAAGAAGATTTTCATATCAGCTAACTGAAATCAAGCACCAACTATTTTTGAGATCAACATAGGCCAAAAGGTCAACATAGGCCAAAGATCAAAAACCTTTTCTAATATGTAAAATCCTTAATTTTCATCCGATTGACTTGAAATTTGAATAGGATTTACAAATCAGCTATCTGAATTCGCCCACAAACTATTTTTGAGATGAACATAGGCCAAAAGGTCAACATAGGCCTACAGTCAACAAATTCCTCGAATTTCTAAAATCCTCAATTGTCATTTGATTGACTTGAAATTTGAATAGGATTTGCATAACAGCTGACTGAATCCAACCGCCAACTATTTTTGAGATCAACATAGGTCACAAGGTCAACATAGGCCAAAGGTCAATAACCTTTTCAAATACATAGCATAATATCTCAAAAAGTTGTGGACGGATTTAGACAAAACTTGGTGGACAGGTTGGGAGTGTGACATGGTTGGGAAATTGATTCGATTTTGGTGAAGATTAAAATACGGATCTGGATACGATAATTTTTTTAATGATTCATCACCATTGAGAGAAAAACGATATATAGCATGATGTCTCAAAAAGTTTTGGACGGATTATTACAAAACTTGCTGGATGAGTTTGGTAGGTGACAAGAAGAAGCCGATTAGATTTTGGTTCTTGTGCGAATCCATATCCGGCCTTTCAGTGGGATACTAAACGTAAACTGTTCAGCCTGGTGGAGGTAGGTATCCGCTCCACCGAGTGATGTTCTAGTTGTAGACTGCAATCAGATAGAATCTGGTCAAAGAAAATCAAATCTGAGTCAAGACACCGGAAGTTTTGAGTGATTTATTGTTGCTTGCTTCCTTGCTTTGTGCTGTACTGTGTACTGCATGCTTAGCATGAAAACCCAGACAGCTACATGAAACTTTGTCATGCACTGTTACAGTTTGGTAGTGTATTGCACTTGAAGTGTACAATGTCCTAAATCGACAATTTTTTCGATGTTTTCCAAGTTGTAGTACATAAGGAATACTTGCAGAGGTCTGTATGTTGTATTCAAATGTTTTTGGGATTCTTCATGGCCATATTGCTTTGCTTTTGTACCACAATATAATTTGTGCTCCTTTTCTCATTAATTTTGGGGAGTTTTCTTTCCATTATATTGGTGCGGAGTCTCCGACGTCGGCTCTCCCCTTATCAAGGGGAGGTTAATCCCCTTGTCTTGTTATCTGGCCGACCTGAGTCCTGGGGGTTATAACGTTCCTTCCGGTCGGTGGTAAGTAGGGTTGTTGGTCGAGTCTTAGTCCAATTACCTAAGTACTACCACCGGCCGTAAAGCAAGGAGATAACTCCCGCTCGAACTACGGATATGATGGAAAATGCCGAGCAGATAGCAATCCACGATCCGAGCTATTAACAAATGACTAAACCTGATTATAAGCGGTTCCTATCGTGCCACATTTACCCAATGGAAGAAAAGACTAATGCGATCGGATAAAAGGAAAACCAGGAAGAACAAGTAATTTATTTACAATTTGTACAAGAAGGAGAAGAGGAAATGAAAGAAATGTACAAGATAGGAAGAGGAAGAAGCAGAACACAGGGCAGCCTTAAACAGTCTTATTCTTAATACACAGGACAAATGTACACACTCACATGGGGATTGTAGATGGTAGGATGGAAGGTCCGGCGATGGGGTCCAGGCTCCGGTCGGCTCCAGTCCAGGCTCCGGTCCAGCGGGCGAAACCCGGCAGGCAGCTCCGCGCGTAGTTGAACGCGACCGGACAATTATTATAAAGGGGGGAAGCTGGTACGCTGCGTACGTAATATTTGCACTATACTAAGGCACCAAACGCCCCCTCTCCAATGTCCTCCTTTGATAAGGTCCTTCTTTCATAAGCGCCACTGCACGAGTCCTTTCAATGCAATGCGCGTTCTCCCAGTAATGCCTCGGTCACAAATGGCCTGCGGCGTGTTGGCGGCGGCCGTAAGTCCCCAAAATTGCCATAACCGTGCGGTGGCCGCACGGTAGATACGGTAGCCGTGAGGCGATCTCAAGGTTTTTTGCTCGTCGCAGGGGCTTACAATTTTTTTAAATTTGACATTAAACTTTTTTTCGGAAATCGCTAGGCCGTAGGCCGCAACCCCACCGCATGTAGTATCGCAACGTCACTGTACGGTGGTCACCTCACGGTTTTTACCCTGTCTGGTGTGCCTAGAAAATCGTACGGCAGCCACAACAACCGTGAGGCCTCCTTACAGTCACCTCACGGTGGTCTTGCGGCCTCTGTGAGATGGCCGTACGATGTTCTAAATATCGTACGGCGGCCGTGCAGTGACTTTAGTGCTGCCGTACGATGGCCTAACGGCAACCGTGAGTTGGCGGCCGCCGTACGATCCTCTTTCTGAAGAGGTTTATATTGCTTGGTGTGACACAAGCCAGATCGTCAAGATGGCGTTGATTCCACCACAGAGACTGCGCCTGGCACACCTGAGATTACGACTGAAGCAGATCGGCCGCCGGCAGGAAGAAATTATAGTAGCTATAGTAGTGTTAGAAGAAGAGCGGGCCCGTCAGGAGAGAAGAAGACGAATGGTGTGGGTGAAGCCCTGGTTGTTGCGTCGTTCCACCCTGGGACACTACGACACCCTGATGCAGGAACTCATGAGGGAGTCCCGGGGGGATTTCAAGCCGTGCGGACCCCATAACATTTGTGAACACTGCTGCCGCAGCCCGCAAAGCCGTACGATTTGTAAAAAAATCCCATCTACAAACCGCAGACCGAAGAACCGTGCGGCGGCAGCATCATATGTGACTAAGGCATAAGTCAAATGCGCTCTCTCCGATCAGTAAGTACGTTCTCATCAAGCGTGCCGTATATCTCATAAGTCGGTCCTTGCAATCACGACAGTCCTACGCGCAGTCCTGTAAAAGGGCTTTGCGTTCGCTTTTATAACTCACCAAGCGATCACTCCGCGAACCCCAAAGCCACGCATCCTACCTCAGCCCTGGTTGGCTGGGCATCGCTTACCGGCCATGCCCTGATGGTGAGTTGACGTGGCCACACCTTGTTCTTGGCGTTCCGCCCCCTTTCTCGGGCCTAACCTCGTGGCTTATGGCGGCATTTGAGCGAGCTCCAGCTCAAGGCAGCGAACGCTGCTAACAAAGGCTCGTAACAAATTGGGAGGGCCATGGGCAGACTGGAGGGCGCGTAATGGCGTCGCTTGGAGAGGGAGGCTGCAAAATGAACGGAATGGGCCTACTTCTTATTTGATTGACACAACGCAGATTCAACTATTGGGAACACGGCCTTATCTAATACACATACTAATACACATAAAAAGATGTCCACCTCTCCCTTCTTTGATTTGCACAGCCCCTCTGACCTCACTGACCACTACAACCACACTCTCTCCTCCTGCCTCGACCAGCTTGCGCCTATAAAAACCAAAACAGTGTCCTTCACCTATTCTGCTCCCTGGTTTATCCCTGAACTCCGCCTGATGAAAACCCGTGCCCGCCAACTTGAAAGACTCCGTAATAAAACGGGTCTCACAATCCACTCCCAAGCCTACAAAGACCACCTGCAGCACTACAAAGATGCCCTTTCCCATGCCCGCTCCACCTACTACTCTCAAATTATCCACTCTGGCTCCGGAAACCCAAAAGCACTCTTCTCCACAATAAACAAACTCCTCAGCCCCCTGGATACCACCACCCAGTCATTCACAGTCGACAATTGCATTTCTTTCCTTTCATTCTTCCAAAGCAAGATAGACAACATCTACAGCAGCTTAACCACCACCTCACCTGCTCCCCTGAAACCATCTGCCCCCCCTTATCCTGCCAACCCCTATCTCAGTTTTCCCCAGTCTCCCCTACTGACCTCTCTGAACTCCTCACAGGAATGAAAACTGCCACCTGCACTCTGGACCCCATCCCCTCCAGCTTTGTTAAGGCTTGCCTTCCTGCTCTCTCTCCACTTATCACTGCAACGATAAACTCCTCCCTGTCTACTGGCATCGTCCCACCATCCCTCAAAATCGCTGCTGTCACCCCCATTCTGAAAAAAACCTGGACTCAACCCTGACACCCCAAATAACTTCAGACCCATCTCCAACCTACCCTTTCTGTCAAAAGTTTTGGAACACGCTGTAGCCACTCAACTCAAACATCACCTCTCTGCCAATAACCTGTATGAAACATTCCAATCCGGATTCCGCCTCAACCACAGTACGGAAACTGCACTCCTCAAAATCACAAACGACCTTCTCCTCTCCTCCGACGCCGGTAACCTCAACATTCTCATCCTTCTCGACCTCAGCGCCGCCTTTGACACCATCAATCACATCATCCTCCTTACCCGACTTGAAACCACCTTTAACATCACTGGCACTGCCCTTTCTTGGATCAAATCATACCTCTCCAACAGGCACCACTTCATCTCCATCAATAACTGCAAATCCCCCACCGCTCCCCTCCCCCAAGGTGTCCCCCAAGGTTCAGTTCTCGGTCCCCTCCTCTTCATCCTGTACCTGTTCCCCTTTGGTCACTTAATCCGTCGTCATGGTCTCCAATTCCACTGCTTTGCCGATGACATCCAGCTTTTCATTTCCGCCAAGTCAATTTCCACCGTCATCCAATCTATCCTGACAAACTGCATCACTGAAATAAAATCCTGGCTTCAAATCAACTTCCTCAAACTAAACTGTGATAAATCCGAAATAATCATTATTGGACCAAAAACGCTCACCAAATCCACCCACAACTTCACCCTCAACATCGATGGTATCCCAGTATCCACCTCCCCTCACATCCGGAATCTTGACATCATCTTTGACCAAACCCTCTCCTTCGACAAACACACTAAACAGATCACCAAGACAGCCTTCTTTCATCTGAAAAACATTGCCCGTCTCCGTCCATCCCTCTCCTCCACAGCTGCAGAAACCCTCATCCACGCCTTCATCACTTCTCGTCTGGACTACTGCAACAGCCTCCTCTATGGCTCACCCTCAAATATCATCAATAAACTTCAATACATTCAGAACTCCGCTGCCCGTCTACTCACCCACTCCCGGGCCCGGGACCACATCACCCCCGTCCTTCACAAGCTCCACTGGCTCCCCATCTCCCAGAGAATCCAGTACAAAATCCTCCTCCTGACCTACAAAGCCCTCCATAACCTGGCGCCATCCTATCTGACTGACCTCCTCCCCAGACGCACTCCCACCCGCACCCTCCGCTCTGCTGCTGCCAACCTCCTGTCCCCCCCCCCCCCCCATCCGGACCAAACTCAGATCCTGGGGGGACAGGGCCTTCTCCATCGCCGCTCCCACACTCTGGAACTCACTACCTCAAACCATCAGAGACTCCTCCTCACTCACCACATTCAAATCATCACTCAAGACCCACCTGTTCAACACCGCATTCAACCCCTGACCATCTCTTCTACTTCTCCTTCCTTTCTGTTTGGTTATTTAATTATGTATTTTTGTCTTTTTTGTCTTTGTTTTACGTCCTATGTCAAAGCGTCTTTGGGTTTCTTGAAAAGCGCTATACAAAATAAATGTATTATTATTATTATTAATGAAATCACTGAAGTCCTATGGTGGCCTACTTGTTGCTTGTGGCCTAACTATGGGGTGCAACCTTTAACCCCTTTAATGTCATATTTACAAGAATGATGTCATATTTACACGTGTGGGTTCTCAAAACCGCAACAATATTTTGCATGTTAAGCTTTTTTATCCTTAATATTTTGCACACTAAGCTATTTTCTGTTTGCTGATGCAGGGGATACTAAAACACTTGATTCCATCCAATTTGTACTTTCTCCAATTCGTTTGATCTACAGAATGTTTAACTTGAATTGCCTAAGCGAACTATGTTAACAATAAATTATGGTGCAGATAGGATAACACTGAGTATGATGGTTTCATTAGCACCAGTTGAGTTGTTGAGCTAGCTAGTTCTTGGTTCAATCACCAGAACTAGAGATGCTGTTTCAGTGAAATATAAATCGCAAATTACCATTTTTAACGGTCGACATTTAGAGTGGAAGGAAAGACGTCTGAGACTTTCGGATTTCGAGTCGATTCTCTATGAAACCACAACAGTAAAAGCTCTCACGCCCCTGCTGGGAAACCCCGTTAGTTGGAACACCGTCTGTACAGTTTGGTAGAATGTAATTTTTCACAAACAGCGCAGTCACAGAATGCCAGTAATTTTACAATTGCAATGATAAAATTTCGATTGACATCTGAAAACGAAGAATGGTACTGGAGGGTTAAGAGTCTATATATATATGGCAATATATTAAATGAACTTGATTTGTCACACAAATCAAGGGGCTGGAACAGAAGGTGAACGAGTTTTATATGATAATTACTTATGTGGCAGGCTTGCTGATTAATTATTGGAAGTTTCTGTTCCATTCTAGAAGGTTTGTGGCTTTTAGGAAAATACAAAATCGACAAGTTAGAAAAAGTTTTCAATGTCACAATTTGACGTCAGAAGATATTCTGACAAATCAGCTATAAACTGAATTTGACCATTTTTTTCCAAAGGGCTACAACTACCTGTTTGATTAGAGCTTTTATATAATTTAAGAACAGCTTACAGATTAAAGATGATTTTAAAATCCAAGAGGTATATCGTCTCTGAAATTAGAGTTTCATTAAAAAAAAATCATGATTTCATTTTTTTTTTTAAACTAGGGAGTTCATAGAATACCTTACCCTGCACAATCTTGAACACAAAGGTGAGAAGACTCTTTTAAACTCTTCCTTAATACTTTTCCGAGCATGACCTATATTTCCTATGAGCTGTCATTTTGTCTAAATCTCGATATCCCCAACTCTGAGAGAGCAAGTGGAAAATTTGATTTGTCGAAATGACGTAAAATGTACTTTTGTCCAAGTCCTGTTAAACTGGAGGGTTTTAGATATGCCATGAAGGCGATTTGTGTTCTACATTGTTCAAGTACATAATTCAATTAAAAATTGAAATGCAGATTTTAAAAGGCTGTAGAAAAAAAATCCAGAAGTTTACCGCCATTGATGCAGCATCTTTTACACCACCTTATTTAACACGTTACATTAGTTATTCATGCCTGTTGTTTGTGTCCTTTATGGTCTCTCTAAAAAAACGTTTCCTGTTTGGAAGGATTATCAATTTTCTTTGACTGACAGAGGCAGACAGAGTAAAACAATTACCCTCCTCCTCACTGCACATGTGCGCTCGGGCTGATATTCTTTACAATGTACAAAATTGAGAGCCAAAGTACTACTAAGCTGTAGGTTCTTGTTCCAATTCATGTTCTGTACAGTGTTTAAAATATAACATTCAATTGAAATTAAGTAGTTCCTTCATCATAAACTAACGTCTGCAGACAAACAGACAGAGTGAACTGATTGCTTAACTCCACTTTTCCGTTCGCATGCCTGGGGTGACAAGGAAGATTCCATATATTTAATGCAATTTCATTCCAGGCCATAAGGGAACAAAAGGTGAAAATTTTGAAAGGGGGTGTAGACTTTCCATTGGCCCTGCATATGATATATATATATATATGTATATACATACGGGTGTGTGTGTGTGTGTGTGTGTGTGTGTGTGTGTGTGTGTGTGTGTGTGTGTGTGTGTGTGTGTGTGTGTGTGTGTGTGTGTGCGTGTGTGCGTGTGTGTGTGTGTGTGTGTGTGTGTGTGTGTGTGTGTGTGTGTGTGTGTGTGTGTGTGTGTGTGTGTGTGTGTTACATTTTTGTCCATTATCAATAATACACATTTTAATGTCAGCAAGTTCCTTCAGTAATGAACCAATACTAGGAAAAATGAGGATTGACTAACCATGAAGGTGCATAGCGCTGATTTGTCAAGAACAGTAATTTTAAGGTGATTTAAAAATAAATTGTTGATTTAATAGCGTGCTTATTTTGGGAGTTACTAATGTGCAGGAATACACGTAAGAAAACCTGCACAATAACAACAGACCTTAAACTGAATGCCTGTAGCAAGATGTTCAATTATTCTAAAAGGATTGTAATTCATTCGTTTGGAATGCTAGTTGATATAATTAGCAATTAGTGTACAAATTTGACAATTTTAAATCAAGTTTTGTTCAGGTGAATGTTCTGTAGGGAGGGAATGGCATATGCAAAAACTGGAATTGGTTTCAAAATTAATGGGAAGGAAAAAGATGCGTTTGTTGCATTTCAGGAAAGTAATAAATCCTGCAGCTGCCAAGTCAAGAATTCTAAGTGCATTATTAATGTGAAATGAACGTGCACTAGTGCCAAAGTTGTCAAGTGGTCAGTGTGTGATGAAGAGACCATAGGTGTTTTAATTCACGGTGAAAACTATGAATATGCTTTTCAAAGTGACTTTGCTCAGTAATGAAGACACAGTAGGCAACTCTCCTCTGCTTCAAAAAGGTAATTTCTTCAAAAAGATGTCATCATTGTATGCACTGACTGGACACAGCCTTTCCATAAATGATTTAACTTCATCATGAGTGTTGCTTTTATATTCCATATCTACTTCCATATTCCATGTCACTTCTATATTCTATATCTACTTATATATTCCGTGTCGCTTCTATATTCCATGTCTACTTCTATATTCCATGTCTACTTCTATATTCCATGTTGCTTCTATATTCCATGTTGCTTCTATATTCCATATCTACTTATATATTCCATGTCTACTTCTATATTCCATGTTGCTTCTATATTCCATATCTACTTATATATTCCATGTCTACTTCTATATTCCATGTATACTTCTATATTCCATGTTGCTTCTATATTCCATATCTACTTATATATTCTTCAGGGTCTTTTTGGTCTTTTGGGTCTTCGGGGTGTTTTGGGTCTTCGGGGTGTTTTGGGTCTTCGGGGTGTTTTGGGTCTTCGGGGTGTTTTGGGTCTTCGGGATGTTTTGGGTCTTCGTGGTGTTTTGTGTCTTCGGGGTGTTTTGGGTCTTCGGGGTGTTTTGGGTCTTTGGGGTGTTTTGGGTCTTGGGGGTGTTTTGGGTCTTCGGTGTGTTTTGGGACTTCGGTGTGTTTTGGGTCTTCGGGGTGTTTTGGGTCTTCGGGGTGTTTTGGATCTTCGGGATGTTTTGTTTTTTTTTGTTTTTTTTTGTATACAAGATCGAGGCTCGTGAAAGAGCGAACATTAATCACACAGAAAGACAAACAGACACACAAAACAAATAACATCGGGAGCGGTAGACAAGATGGGGAGAGAGGGGGAAGGACACAAACACAACATTTGAGAGCAGGGACCGAGAGACATGGAGACATCGAGAGAACTGTGGGAGGGAGAGGGCTTTGGGGGGAAGGCATGGGAAGGGGGGGGGGGGGGGTGGGAGAGGTATAAAACATATGGACACTGCCAAGACTTCCAGGAAAGAAGTTGGAATTTCAAACAAGGTGGATCTGGGGTGAATTAGTGGGGGTAGAAAAGATCAAGGTTTTGGATGGGGGAAGATAAGAGATGGTGGTGAACAGCTGTTTTGAAGACCTGGAGGGAGGAGTGTGATTGAAGTGAGTGTGGGAGTTTGTTCCAGAGGCGGGAGAAAAGAGCAATGAAAGAGTGAAGGTGAGCAGAGAGCCGAGATTTCGGCAGTTTAACCATTAGAGGGTGGCTGGCAGATCTTGTGCGACCTGTAGGAATATTTGGGGGACAGAGCACAGAGAGAGAGCTGGGGGAGCAAGGCCGGAGAGGAGTCCGGAGAGGCCGGAGGCCGGAGAGGAGCAAGGCCGGAAGACAGAAAGACCACCTACCTGCCTGCGGTGAGTGAGTGAAAGGCCCTCAGAGATAGCTTCATCGCGGGAGATTCCAATGATTCTGAAAGCTTTGGATTCAACAGCGTGAAGCCGAGCCAGGTGTGAGGCAGGAGCACCAGCCCATAGGGGAGAACAGTATTCCATTGAGCTGCGGATGAAAGCCTTGTATGTGGTGAGGAGCTCAGGTGTGCCTAGGAAGGACTTCGCACGACGGAGGATGCCCAGTCGGCGACTGGCTTTGGAGGCCAGCTTGGAAATGTGGTTTTCCCAAGAAAGATCATGGCAGATGGTGAGACCCAAAAGCTTGAGCGACAGAACTTCTTGGAGAGGATTGTTGAGAAAGTAGATGGGAGGGTTGTCCAGTCGATCTTTTCGGAGAGACATAGTAAGAGTGTGAGATTTGTCAGGATTGAAAGACATGTTCCACATGTTTGACCAGTCTGTGATTTTGTCCAGGTCTTCAGAGAGTGAGGAGGCTGCAGACTGCCGATCTGAGGGAAGAGGAATGGAGCGGCAGAGAGTGGAGTCATCAGCAAAGAGATACAGAGGATTTTCCAGAGAGTCGGAGAGATCATTGATAAAGACCAGAAAAAGCACAGGGCCCAGCACACTGCCTTGGGGAACTCCAGCCTGAACGGGAAGGGGAGATGAGAGAAATCCATTCAGGGCCACACGTTGACTACGACAAGAGAGGAAGTCCGCAAGCCATGCATGGAGATTTCCATGGATACCATAGGAGGAGAGTTTGGTGAGCAGAGCTGGGTGCCAGACCGTATCGAAGGCACGTGATATGTCAAGGGAGACAGCTCTGATTTCCTGTTTGGCATTGAGGACCTCCATCCATTGTTGAGACAGCAGAAGCAGCATGTCCAGAGTAGAGTGACCTGGTCTGAAACCAAATTGATGATCAGAGATCAAGCCATTGGAGAAGAGGAAAGATTTCATATCCGAAGCAATGATGGATTCCATGACTTTGCTGATAATTGGGAGCAGGCTGATTGGTCTGTAGTTGCAAGGATCTGTTTTTGCACCTTTTTTGTGTAAAGCGGTAATGTTTGCTGATTTCCAGGATGCTGGCAGATGACCTTGAGCAAAAGATAGGGTGAAAAGAACAGAGAGAGGGTGAGATAGAGCGGCAGAGCAGGATTTTAGGACCCGTGGGCTGATGCCATCTGGTCCAGTTGCAGAATCAGAGTCGAGGTTTGACAAAAACTCCTCCACCTTGTCAGGAGAGAAGGTCACAGAGTCCAGGAGCAGTTTGGTTCGACTGGGAAAGGTGGGAACAGAGAGAGATGGGTTTGGGACTAAGGATTTTGAGGCAAACACAGAGTTGAAGCATTCGGCTTTGTCACGTGCGATGTCAACTGTGTGGCCATTTGAGGTAAGGGAGGGGATGGAGGGGGAACAAACACCAGAAACGGATTTGACCAGACGCCACCAGGATTTGGAGGAAGGAGACAGGTTTGAGAGTTCATTCTTGAGTGAGGAGAGATAGTGCTTCCTGGCACTCCTGAGGGTAGACACACACTTGTTCCCAGCTTGGTGGAAGGAACTGAGATTTCCTTCAGTTGGATTAGCCTTCCAAGAGGCAAAGGCAAGTTGTTTCAGGGCAACTGCCTCACCACAAGATTCAGTGTACCATGGACGGGAGGAAGGGTAAGACAGCTGAAGGCGAGATGGGATAAATCTGTGCATGAGAGAGATCAGTTTGCTTTGGAAGAATTCCCAGGAAGAATTGATGTCAGAGGCAGTGGAGATGGGAGACCAATCCAGACGATTGATGGCTGCTTGAAGACCGTCCCAGTCGGCCTGAGTGAAATGCCAGACTCGTCGACGCTGAGGAGGCTCTCTGATAATGGCCAGAGAGATGTCCACTTTGACAAGCACATGATCAGAAGAACCGATTGGAGCAGAAGAAGAGCAGCAGACATTAGCAGGGAAGTTGGTCATAACGAAGTCTAGAAGAGAAGATACTCCATTGGCTGAGATCCGGGTCGGGAAATTGACAGATTGTGTCAATCCCAGTGAGTCACAGAAGTCCTTTGCTGAGGTGCCATGACTGGTGATAGAGGAACCCACACCCAAACAGGTGGCATGATGACAATTGAAGTCACCACATATGAGGAAGAGAGAGTTGGGATGAGTGGATAGAAGTTGGTCCATGTTGTCAGACAGTGAAATGTAGATGGAGTCATCACTGTTTGGGGGACGGTACAGAACACATATGAACAAAAGGTGGGAGCGGAGAGGAAGCCGTAGCCAGAGGTACTCCTGGGGGTGAGGAGGAGAGAGGGCAGTGCAAGGAGAGTGAGGAAGAGAGTTTTTGATAAAGATAGCCACCCCACCACCAGGCCGAGGCTCAGGTCTATCATACCGGAGGAGGGAGTAACCAGGAAGAGATATTAAGGAATCAGAGACATCTTGAAGGAGGAAAGTCTCTGTTAAGCAGATCAAGTCTGGATTGTCAGAAGCAACCTGTATGGAGAGATCAGTCAGGTTTGAGCGAAGGCCCCGGATGTTTGAGGTCCATACCGTTAATGAAGAGAGAGGGGGAGCATCGGGTACAGGACAGGGGAGGGGAGGAGTAGGGTAAGATGAAGGATGAGAGGGGGAGGTAGGGAGAGCAGTTGTTAGTGTGTTAGTGATTGCAGAAGAGTTCCAAGAAAGGGAAGGATGAGGAGGATGAAAGGTTTGAAGGTGAAGGGATGAGGCACAGTGAGGGGTTGTTTGAGGGGGGGCAGAGGAAAGAAGAAGGTTGGGGGGGGGGGTGGAGGTATGAGATAGAAGGGAGACGAAGTGGGGAGGATGCAGCTTTGAGGAGGAGGGGAGAGGAGGGAGAATTGGAGAGGAATGGTATGGGGGGAGATTTGAATTGGAGGGGTTGGGGGGGAGTTTTGAAGGGGAGGAGTGAGGGGGGAGTTTAGGAGGGGAAGGGCAAGGGGGGAGTTCAGGAGTGGAAGGGCAAGGGGGGAGTTCAGGAGTGGAGGGGTAGGGGGGGAGTTTAAGAGTGGCGGGGCAAGGGGGGAGTTTAGGAGTGTAGGTGCAAGGGGAGGGATTTGGATGGGAGGGGCAAGAGGGGAGTTTAGAAAGTGGATGATTAATGAAAGACGAACATTGAAAACAAATTGGGTTTGTTGTGATTTTCAAGTTAGCAATCCGGTTCAGAATGATGGAGGAGGGATGGAATGAATGTGAATTTAGACCATGTAGTGAGGGAGACGTATAAGATATTGAATTTCTTTTTTTTGAGGTGGAATGAGTTGGAGAGGAAATTGAGAAAAGCCTTTTAAATAGGAAGAAAAACAGCGTGTTGTAAAATACCACTGAGTAAAACACTGAAGGGGAAAGGTTTTACATATTTAAATAATATTTAAACAGAACCGTGAACAATCTTATGTGCACAAAAATACCAACGGGGGGAGAGCCGAGAGGGACCACCATGAGTCACGTGAAGGGCAAACGGTGGATGGCAAGGAGTTAATGGGGGCGGGGCGAACAGCACACCTGGACAGAAAATACAGGATGAGTCAACAGTACACGTGGAGAAAGGAAAATAAATGTTTTTGGTTTTTTTTTTGTTTGTTTGGTTTTTGGGGGTGGGGGGGGGGGAGGTGGGGATTTAGAACGTTAGACAGAGTATTATGTTCGGGGTAGAAGGGAAAAAAACTAAGAGCCAAGCAAAACACGATTAAGATAACAAACACCGACGGGGGTACAACTACAAGGCCGCACACGAGGAGCAGAACACGATTAAATAATTACAAGTTACAGGAAATTCAAACCAAAAGTAACTATAATCAAAACAATAACGCATGGACGATAAAATAACGAGTTGAAATTTGACAATCTATCTGGGGAAATGGGGGAGAAACACGTGGTCGAAGAACGAACGAACGAACGAATAAGAATGAATAAACGAATGAGAACAGAGAAGGAAATGTTTTTTTTTTGGATTTTTTTGAGTTGTGATTTACACAAGGAAGAGGGCTATGGGGTGAAAAGATTGGGAAAACAGAGAACGAAAGTTATTGGATCACAAAAACACGGACCGCTGAGAGAAAAACAAAGCCTCAAGGTTGTACAGTGTTCACTGTACAACTACAAGGCCTCAAAACACGACCCGAATTAACACGATTATCAATACAGGTATGAAAGATTTGCACCGAAAATCTTCGTCGGGAGACAATATATACACCATAAAATAAATAGTTATAACGAAAATACAAATGGGAACAATTACTTAACTTCGATTTCGATGGATAGCATGGAGAGCTGAGAATAAACGAACCCTCGCCAGCAAGACCGGAAACGGAAGTCAATCCGGTTCAGAATGTTTTGGGTGTTCTGGATGTTTTGGGTCTTCAGGGTGTTTTGGGTATTCGGGGTGTTTTGGGTCTTCGGGGTGTTTTGGGTCTTCAGGGTGTTTTGGGTCTTCGGGGTGTTTTGGGTCTTCGGGGTGTTTTGGGTCTTCAGGGTGTTTTGGGTCTTCGGTTATTCAGGGTCTTCGGATATTCAGGGTCTTCGGGTATTCAGGGTCTTTGGGTATTCAGGGTCTTTGGATATTCAGGGTCTTTTTGAGCCTCGGGGCCTTGAAGGGTATTTTGAGTTTTTGGGGTCTTTGGGGATCTTCAGGGTATTTTGGATCTTCAGGGGTCTTGGTGGTCTGAAGGGTCTTGGGGGACTTAAAGGGCCATCAAAGGTCTGAGGGGTCTCAGCAGTCTTAACGCAATTAAGAGGGTTAATTTTGAGGGTGGTAATTTTATTTGAAGAAGAAGACGTTTCCGTCGCATATAAACATGCATACATACATACATAGCGAACCATATATTGTACGTTTGCTCTATTATAATAAGACCAGCATGACTCGGCGTACTCCGCGCGCCTCACCACACGTCATTTCAGAGGGGTTGGCATATTTAACCATTTCGGTGTCTTTTGGGTCTTCATGGTGTTTTGGGTCTTCAGGGCCATTTGGGTCTTCAGGGTCTTTTGGATCCACTGGGCCTTCAAGGGTATTTTGGGTCTTTGAGGTGTTTTGGGGTCTTCAGGGTCTTTTGGGTCTTTGGTGTCTTCAGAGGCTTTTGGGTCTTTCTTTGGTCTTCAGGGTCTTTTTGGGTCTTCGGGGTCTTTTGGGTCTTCAGGGTATTTTTGATCTTCGGGATCTTTTGGGTCTTCAGGTTTTTTTTGGTGTCTTCAGAGGCTTTTGGGTCTGCGGGGTCTTCAGGGGCTTTTTGGGTCTGCGGGGTCTTTTGAGTCTTCAGGGTATTTTTGGTATTCGTAGTCTTTTGGGTCTTTGGGGTCTTTTTGGTCTTTGGGGTCTTTTGAGTCTTCGGGGTGTTTTGGGTCTTCGGGGTGTTTTGGGTCTTCGTGGTGTTTTGGGTCTTCGGGGTGTTTTGGGTCTTCAGGGCGTTTTGGGTCTTCGGGGCGTTTTGGGTCATCGGGGTGTTTTGGGTCATCGGGGTGTTTTGGGTCATCGGGGTGTTTTGGGTCTTCGGGGTGTTTTGGGTCTTCGGGGTGTTTTGGGTCTTCGTGGTGTTTTGGGTCTTCGGGTGTTTTGGGTCTTCAGGGCGTTTTGGGTCTTCGGGGCGTTTTGGGTCATCGGGGTGTTTTAGGTCTTCGGGGTGTTTTGGGTCATCGGGGTGTTTTGGGTCTTCGGGGTGTTTTGGGTCTTCGGGGTGTTTTGGGTCTTTGGGGTGTTTTGGGTCCTTTGGGTGTTTTGGGTCTTTGGGGTCTTTTGGGTTTTTGGGTATTCAGGGTCTTTTTGAGCCTCAGGGCCTTGAAGGGTGTTTTGGGTCTTTGGGGTCTTCATGGTGTGTTGGGTCTTTGGGGGTCTTGGTGGTCTGAAGGGTCTTGGGGGAATTAAAGGGTAGTCAAAGGTCTGAGGGGTCTCAGCAGTCTTAACGCAATGAGGAGGGTTAATTAAGAGGGTGGTCATTTAATTTGAAGAAGAAGAAGACGTTTTCGTCGCATATAAATATACATACATACATACATACATACATACATACATACATACATACATACATACACACATACATACATCCACAGCGAACCATATACGTTTGCTCTATCTATCTATAATTCCAGCAATCTCTGTGTGTCTGTGTGTCTGTGTGTCTGTGTGTCTGTGACCGCTGTTTCTCGACAACCACGGGTCCGATATACTTTAAACTTGCCAGGTATATTGCTGGGGACCCGAGGATGTGCCTTTTCAAGGTTTTAAATTAATCGGACAAGTACTTACCGAGCTATGTCCAAAAAACGCTTCAACCAATCAGAGAGCAGCGAGCTATCACGTGTGCCGAATGTGGCGATCAGACTCTGCCTCGGACGGCACATTTGACAGCGTATTCATTTATTTCACGTTGGAAAACTATGTTGCCGTTAAACTATGTTTTAAAACGAATTCAAACTGCGATTAAATTAAAACGATTCATCGTAACTGCGATTTGCGAACTTCCGGACAGTGACGACTTCACTTCCGGCAGCCAATCACAGAACGCTTTGTTGCGTAGGCGTGGCCGATGTGAGACGAGCGGAGCTGAGCGCGTTACGAGCTGACCGCCATTACGGTACGTAATTCGATTTCTTATGCGCATTATTTCTCCCAATTCAGTCAGAGCGAAGGGCAGAAGCGAAGAGCGTTGTTTTTTTTGTTTACGGGCGTACGGGCGGGGTAGAGCGTACGGGTAGCGTTTTTTTTTTTTTTTGGCAAGGAACGGGCACCCACGTACGGGCAATGCCCTAGTTATAATAAAGATACTTCTATATCCATGTTGCTTCTATATTCCATGTTGCTTCTATATTCCATATATACTTCTATATTCTATATATACACTTCTATATTCCATATACACTTCCGTCTTCCATATTCCATATACACTTCTATATTCCATATTGCTTCAATATTCCACGTTGCATCTATATTCCATGTCCACTTCTATATTCTATATACCAGGGGTCGGCAACCTTAGGCACGCGTGCCACCATTAGCACACGGCAGCATAATCATTGGCACACTGGCGAAAGCAGTGCCCTCTCAGCTGCATGCCAAATCACCTCTTGAACAGCCATTGGCTGTTGCGCGGCCTGTCTTATTTAGTTTGATTGACAGTGCGGCCTCCCACTCACATTTCCCACAGGAATTGCAGTGAAGCGGTTCAGGTTCGGTAGATGATGGCAACCCCGCTAGCTAAGAAAGCTGAAGTAAAGGTTCGGGCATTCCAGCCCTCATGGACAGAAGAGTGGGGTTTTGTTTTTCCGAAGAACCGTGCTGTGTGTGCTTTATGTTTTGAAAATGTTGTTTGTCAAACGTCGAGTGTTAAGCGCCATTTTGAGACAAAGCACGAGAAAACTTTCAAAGATCAGGCAGACAAGGCAGAATCCATCAAACGTGCCGTGTCCAGCCAGGTATGGGAAGCAAGCCAACACCCTCAAAATCTTTGCCATTGCTAAAAACCATACGACTGAAGCAAGATATCGCATTGCTCATTGCATTGCGAAACGCGGAAAGCCATTCACTGATGGCGAATATATTAAGGAGGCTTTTCTCTGCAGCTCAGAGGTTCTGTTTGAAGGATTACCAAACAAAGAGACAATCAAATCAATAATAAAAGATATTCCCATGTCAACTAGAAGTATTGAGCGACGCATCGAAGAAATGGTAGAAAATGTCAGTGCGCAGCAAATAGCTGGGTTAAAAGATGCTGTGGTATTTAGCATTGCACTTGACGAGAGCGTGGACGTGAATGACATACCACGTTTGGCAGTCATGGCAAGATACTGTGATTCGACTGTAAGAGAGGAACTCTGGTGCTTAAAGCCAATGTCGGACACAACAAAAGGTGAGGACATAGCCAAGGTGTTTATGGAACATTTTGAGGAGCGAGGGATTGACATCAGGAAGATTTTTGCAGTGACAACAGATGGTGCCCCTGCCATGGTCGGGAAACAGAGGGGAGCTGTCAGATTAATTGAGGAAAAAGTCGGTCACCCCATCATGAAACTCCACTGCATAATACACCAAGAAAACCTCTGTGCGAAGATGTCAAATTCAGATCTTAATGAGGTTATGCCTACAGTAGTAAAGGTTATTAACTTCATAGTTAAGCGATCTGCTCTGACACACCGACAGTTCCAGTCCCTGCTCGAGGAAATGGACTGCACATACAAAGATATCCCTCTCCACTCAGCGGTTAGGTGGCTAAGCTGCGGAAAAGTTTTGGAGCGGTTTGTCAGCTGCTTTGATGCCATCAAGGCCTTCCTGGCTGAAAAGGGCCAAAACTACCCAGAACTCGAGGATGAGAAGTGGGTTGTGAAACTTATGTTTCTCATGGATATTACGGGACACCTCAACGAGCTCAATCTCCGACTGCAAGGTGCAGGGCAAACTGTTTTGGACATGTTCGACATATGGACGATTTTGTCGGCAAGCTAGCAATCCTTTCAAGCGATGTTGCTACCTTCACTTTCCGCTACTTCAGACACGTAAGAGAGCTGTCCTCGCAGCACAGCATCAGCACCGCTGAAATATGCAAATACATGAGCGAGCTTGAGTCGGAGTTCACAACTCGATTTGGGGACTTTCAGAAGTATGGACCCATGTTCTCTTTCTTGATCAAGCCAGACAGCTTTGATGGACACGAATTGGATTTATCTCTGATAGACTGGTTGGACACACAGGACATGGAAATGCAGCTGATTGAGCTGAAGAGTTCAACACTGTGGGTGACTAAGTTTGCAGAGCTACGGAAAGAACTAGAAACCACGGCAGTGCAAGATCACAGAACCTGCATCTTCACCTGCTGGACATCCGTGCCGAAGAAGTTCAGCTGTCTCTGGAACGTTGCACTGGCTTTGCTGTCAGTCTTCGGGTCAACGTACCTCTGTGAGCAGATATTCTCACACATGAAGAACGTGCTCAGCCCCTCCCGCAGTCGTTTGACAACCGACCACTCCGAAGCATGTGCACAACTCAAAGTGACTAACTACAACCCCCAGATAATGGAGCTCAGCAAAGGAAAGCAGGGCCAGGGATCACACTGACTGGTAGGCATCTGCTTATTTGTAGTACACATGGGTTTGCATATGTAGCTGTTTGTCCATCTCTTTTTTTCCAACTCAGATGTGGATGTTTTCATGAGGATGGCAGCATTCTTGTATAGTACTGGTATTTCTGTTTGATACAGTTTATTCTCCCTTTTTGACATTTGTTCCCAATGTAATACTTTGTAAATGAGTTAATGAAAGCAGTGTTTTGAAATGGGGTCGATGCATATAATTTGTAACCTCATGGGGGACAAATTTTACAATGATAAAATAATCATTACAATGTCCTGATTATGAGAGATAAATGTTTCTTTAAAATGTTGTTGCTGTGCATGTAGCCTATATGGATGGAATAAAATTCCATGTCTGTTGGAAATATTTTTTAGATGTGGTGTCATAATTAAACTTAATGTTAAACTTAATGTTGATATGGCACACAAATTAACAAGAACATTTCAAACTGGCACTTCATGTCAAAAAGGTTGCCGACCCCTGCTATATATACTTCTATATTCCATATACACTTCTATATTCCATATACACTTCTATATTCTATATACACTTCTATATTCTATATACACTTCTATATTCTATATACACTTCTACATTCTATATACACTTCTATATTCCATATACACTTCTATATTCCATATTGCTTCTATATTCCACGTTGCATCTATATTCCATGTCCACTTCTATATTCTATATACACTTCTATATTCTATATACACTTCTACATTCTATATACACTTCTATATTCTATATACACTTCTACATTCTATATACACTTCTATATTCCATATACACTTCTATATTCCATATTGCTTCTATATTCCCCGTTGCATCTATATTCCATGTCCACTTCTATATTCTATATACACTTCTACATTCTATATACACTTCTATATTCTATATACACTTCTATATTCTATATACACTTCTACATTCTATATACACTTCTATATTCTATATACACTTCTATATTCTATATACACTTCTACATTCTATATACACTTCTATATTCTACATACACTTCTATATTCTATATACACTTCTATATTCTATATACACTTCTATATTCTATATACACTTCTATATTCTATATACACTTCTATATTCTATATACACTTCTACATTCTATATACACTTCTATATTCCATATACACTTCTATATTCCATATTGCTTCTATATTCCCCGTTGCATCTATATTCCATGTCCACTTCTATATTCTATATACACTTCTACATTCTATATACACTTCTATATTCTATATACACTTCTATATTCTATATACACTTCTACATTCTATATACACTTCTATATTCTATATACACTTCTATATTCTATATACACTTCTACATTCTATATACACTTCTATATTCTATATACACTTCTATATTCTATATACACTTCTATATTCTATATACACTTCTATATTCTATATACACTTCTATATTCTATATACACTTCTACATTCTATATACACTTCTATATTCCATATACACTTCTATATTCCATATTGCTTCTATATTCCACGTTGCATCTATATTCCATGTCCACTTCTATATTCTATATACACTTCTATATTCCATATACACTTCTATATTCCATATACACTTCTATATTCCATATTGCTTCTATATTCCACGTTGCATCTATATTCCATGTCCACTTCTATATTCTATATACACTTCTATATTCCATATACACTTCTATATTCCATATACACTTCTATATTCTATATACACTTCTATATTCTATATACACTTCTATATTCTATATACACTTCTATATTCTATATACACTTCTATATTCTATATACACTTCTATATTCTATATACACTTCTATATTCTATATACACTTCTATATTCTATATACACTTCTATATTCTATATACACTTCTATATTCCATATTGCTTCTATATTCCACGTTGCATCTATATTCCATGTCCACTTCTATATTCTATATACACTTCTATATTCCATATACACTTCTATATTCCATATACACTTCTATATTCTATATACACTTCTATATTCTATATACACTTCTATATTCTATATACACTTCTATATTCTATATACACTTCTATATTCTATATACACTTCTACATTCTATATACACTTCTATATTCCACATACACTTCTATATTCCATATTGCTTCTATAATCCACGTTGCATCTATATTCCATGTCCACTTCTATATTCTATATACACTTCTATATTCCATATACACTTCTATATTCCATATACACTTCTATATTCTATATACACTTCTATATTCTATATACACTTCTATATTCTATATACACTTCTATATTCTATATACACTTCTATATTCTATATACACTTCTATATTCTATATACACTTCTATATTCTATATACACTTCTATATTCTATATACACTTCTATATTCTATATACACTTCTATATTCTATATACACTTCTATATTCTATATACACTTCTATATTCTATATACACTTTTACATTCTATATACACTTCTATATTCCATATACACTTCTATATTCCATATTGCTTCCATAATCCACGTTGCATCTATATTCCATGTCCACTTCTATATTCTATATACACTTCTATATTCTATATACACTTCTATATTCTATATACACTTCTATATTCTATATACACTTATATATTCTATATACACTTCTACATTCTATATACACTTCTATATTCCACATACACTTCTATATTCCATATTGCTTCTATAATCCACGTTGCATCTATATTCCATGTCCACTTCTATATTCTATATACACTTCTATATTCCATATACACTTCTATATTCCATATACACTTCTATATTCTATATACACTTCTATATTCTATATACACTTCTATATTCTAGATACACTTCTATATTCTATATACACTTCTATATTCTATATACACTTCTATATTCTATATACACTTCTATATTCTATATACACTTCTATATTCTATATACACTTCTATATTCTATATACACTTCTATATTCTATATACACTTCTATATTCTATATACACTTTTACATTCTATATACACTTCTATATTCCATATACACTTCTATATTCCATATTGCTTCCATAATCCACGTTGCATCTATATTCCATGTCCACTTCTATATTCTATATACACTTCTATATTCCATATACACTTCTATATTCCATATACACTTCTATATGCCATATACACTTCTATATTCTATATGCACTTCTATATTCTATATACACTTCTATATTCCATATTGCTTCTATATTCCCTGTCCACTTCTATATTCCATATACACTTTTATATGCCATATACACTTCTATATTCCATATACACTTCTATATTCCATATACACTTCTATATGCCATATACACTTCTATATTCTATATACACTTCTACATTCTATATACACTTCTACATTCTATATACACTTCTATATTCCATATACACTTATATATTCTATATACACTTCTATATTCTATATACACTTCTATATTCCATATACACTTCTATATTCCATATACACTTCTATATTCCATATACACTTCTATATTCTATATACACTTCTATATTCCATATACACTTCTATATTCCATATACACTTCTATATTCCATATACACTTCTATATGCCATATACACTTCTATATTCTATATACACTTCTACATTCTATATACACTTCTATATTCTATATACACTTCTATATTCTATATACACTTCTATATTCTATATACACTTCTATATTCTATATACACTTCTATATTCTATATACACTTCTATATTCTATATACACTTCTATATTCTATATACACTTCTATATTCTATATACACTTCTATATTCTATATACACTTCTATATTCTATATACACTTCTATATTCTATATACACTTCTATATTCTATATACACTTCTATATTCTATATACACTTCTACATTCTATATACACTTCTATATTCTATATACACTTCTATATTCTATATACACTTCTATATTCTATATACACTTCTATATTCTATATACACTTCTATATTCTATATACACTTCTATATTCCAGATACACTTCTATATTCCATATACACTTCTATATTCTATATACACTTCTATATTCTATATACACTTCTATATTCTATATACACTTCTATATTCTATATACACTTCTATATTCTATATACACTTCTATATTCTATATACACTTCTATATTCTATATACACTTCTATATTCTATATACACTTCTATATTCTATATACACTTCTATATTCTATATACACTTCTATATTCTATATACACTTCTATATTCCATATTGCTTCTATATTCCACGTTGCATCTATATTCCATGTCCACTTCTATATTCTATATACACTTCTATATTCTATATACACTTATACATTCTATATACACTTCTATATTCTATATACACTTCTATATTCTATATACACTTCTATATTCTATATACACTTCTATATTCTATATACACTTCTATATTCTATATACACTTCTACATTCTATATACACTTCTATATTCTATATACACTTCTATATTCTATATACACTTCTATATTCTATATACACTTCTATATTCTATATACACTTCTATATTCTATATACACTTCTATATTCTATATACACTTCTATATTCCATATACACTTCTATATTCCATATACACTTCTATATTCTATATACACTTCTATATTCCATATACACTTCTATATTCTACATACACTTCTATATTCTATATACACTTCTATATTCCATATACACTTCTATATTCCATATACACTTCTATATTCCATATACACTTCTATATTCTATATACACTTCTATATTCTATATACACTTCTATATTCTATATACACTTCTATATTCTATATACACTTCTATATTCTATATACACTTCTATATTCTATATACACTTCTATATTCTATATACACTTCTATATTCTATATACACTTCTATATTCTATATACACTTCTATATGCCATATACACTTCTATATTCTATATACACTGCTACATTCTATATACACTTCTATATTCTATATACACTTCTATATTCTATGTACACTTCTATATTCTATATACACTTCTATATTCTATATACACTTCTATATTCAATATACACTTCTATATTCTATATACACTTCTATATTCTATATACACTTCTATATTCTATATACACTTCTATATTCTATATACACTTCTATATTCTATATACACTTCTATATTCTATATACACTTCTATATTCTATATACACTTCTATATTCTATATACACTTCTACATTCTATATACACTTCTATATTCTATATACACTTCTATATTCTATATACACTTCTATATTCTATATACACTTCTATATTCTATATACACTTCTATATTCTATATACACTTCTATATTCCATATACACTTCTATATTCCATATACACTTCTATATTCCATATACACTTCTATATTCTATATACACTTCTATATTCTATATACACTTCTATATTCTATATACACTTCTATATTCTATATACACTTCTATATTCTATATACACTTCTATATTCTATATACACTTCTACATTCTATATACACTTCTATATTCCACATACACTTCTATATTCCATATTGCTTCTATAATCCACGTTGCATCTATATTCCATGTCCACTTCTATATTCTATATACACTTCTATATTCCATATACACTTCTATATTCCATATACACTTCTATATTCTATATACACTTCTATATTCTATATACACTTCTATATTCTATATACACTTCTATATTCTATATACACTTCTATATTCTAGATACACTTCTATATTCTATATACACTTCTATATTCTATATACACTTCTACATTCTATATACACTTCTATATTCCATATACACTTCTATATTCCATATTGCTTCTATAATCCACGTTGCATCTATATTCCATGTCCACTTCTATATTCTATATACACTTCTATATTCCATATACACTTCTATATTCCATATACACTTCTATATGCCATATACACTTCTATATTCTATATGCACTTCTATATTCTATATACACTTCTATATTCCATATTGCTTCTATATTCCCTGTCCACTTCTATATTCCATATACACTTTTATATGCCATATACACTTCTATATTCCATATACACTTCTATATTCCATATACACTTCTATATGCCATATACACTTCTATATTCTATATACACTTCTACATTCTATATACACTTCTATATTCCATATACACTTCTATATTCCATATACACTTCTATATTCTATATACACTTCTATATTCCATATACACTTCTATATTCCATATACACTTCTATATTCTATATACACTTCTATATTCCATATACACTTCTATATGCCATATACACTTCTATATTCTATATACACTTCTACATTCTATATACACTTCTATATTCCATATACACTTCTATATTCCATATACACTTCTATATTCTATATACACTTCTATATTCCATATACACTTCTATATTCCATATACACTTCTATATTCCATATACACTTCTATATTCTATATACACTTCTATATTCTATATACACTTCTATATTCTATATACACTTCTACATTCTATATACACTTCTATATTCCATATACACTTCTATATTCCATATTGCTTCTATATTCCACGTTGCATCTATATTCCATGTCCACTTCTATATTCCATATACACTTCTACATTCTATATACACTTCTATGTTCCATATACACTTCTATATTCCATATTGCTTCTATATTCCACGTTGCATCTATATTCCATGTCCACTTCTATATTCTATATACACTTCTATATTCCATATACACTTCTATATTCCATATTGCTTCTATATTCCACGTTGCATCTATATTCCATGTCCACTTCTATATTCTATATACACTTCTATATTCCATATACACTTCTATATTCCATATACACTTCTATATGCCATATACACTTCTATATTCTATATGCACTTCTATATTCTATATACACTTCTATATTCCATATTGCTTCTATATTCCATATACACTTCTATATTCCATATTGCTTCTATATTCCATATTGCTTCTATATTCCATATTGCTTCTATATTCCATATTGCTTCTATATTCCATATTGCCTCTATATTCCATATTGCTTCTATATTCCACGTTGCTTCTATATTCCATGTCTACTTCTATATTCCATATTGCTTCTATATTCTATATATACTTCTATATTCCATATACACTTCTGTATTCCACATTGCTTCTATATTCCACGTTGCTTCTATATTCCATGTTGCTTCTATATTCCATATTTCTTCTATATTTCATATTGCTTCTATATTCCATATTTCTTCTATATTTCATATTGCTTCTATATTCCACGTTGCTGCTATATTCCATGTTGCTTCTATATTCCATATTTCTTCTATATTTCATATTTCTTCTATATTCCACGTTACTTCTATATTCCACGTTACTTCTATATTCCACGTTGCTTCTATGTTCCAAGTTGCTTCTATATTCCATGTTGCTTCTATATTCCATATTGCTTCTATATTCCATATTGCGTCTATATTCCACGTTGCTTCTATATTCCACATTTCTTCTATATTTCATATTGCCTCTATATTCCACGTTGCTTCTATATTCCACGTTGCTTCTATATTCCACGTTGCTTCTATATTCCACGTTGCTTCTATATTCCATATTGCGTCTATATTCCATGTCTACTTCTATATTCCATGTTGCTTCTATATTCCATGTTGCCTCTATATTCCATGTCTACTTCTATATTCCATGTTGCTTCTATATTCCATGTTGCCTCTTAGTGTAGCAGCATAGCAAACCTGTTGTGCATTTTGTGATACAAGCACCAAATTTGGCACAAATGTACATTGATATGTTGCGAACATTTTCAGATATTGGGCCACTTGAAATTCTCTCTTTATGTCCGCCATATTGGATTTCAAAATGGCCGCCACTTGAAATCTACATTTGCTATTATCTCTGGACGTAATGCACCTATTGACTTGATTCTGGTATCTAAATGTATGTTTTTGGGGGCAAGGAATCCAATGGTACCAATTTAAACTTAATATTATCTATCACAGTCTGTTATATAATTTTATTTGGAAATTATCTAGGCAAATATTGGATTCAACACAATACTTTGAAAATAATGTCTTAGTTCTGTAAATGTCTTAGGTATAATACTGACATGCTACATGGTCTAGTATTTGAGGCTAGGTGTACTGATATCTGAGACTAGGTATATACCGGTACTGAAGATACGTGTACATAAACAGTGTCATGTTAACAAGTTCAGCATTGCCACAAGTACATGTATGTTGTTGACTCATCGTCATGTGCAGTCCCCTTCACACACACAGAGGGCTGTGCACTGAAGGGCAGCCTTTTTGCACTTGCAGCGCCTCACACACCCTTTCTTGCACTTGCAAGAAACCAGCTCAATGCAGCTGTGAGCTGCCTCAGTTAGCCTGGTCCAGTAAGGTGTGTACTGTCCTTCTCCAGTCCTTGACCAACCCCAGTTGGTTGGTGGAGGGAGCTCTGGTGCTGGCAGCAGTATCTGACCCCACACATGTCCACCTTGATACACTGCCCTCTTGACATGTTCCTCCAGAGCTGCCTTCGTTGGAGGGATGAGCTGCACATTGTTCTTCCTTGCGAAGAGTTTCCTCCTGGCCTAGTCAATGTCTGTGCATTTGCTGGTTCGATCATACAACAGGATCACGAACCTCTCGATGATGCGCATTGCATCATCTGGTATGTCACGAGGTGCAGAGGACAGCAGCAGCAGCGCCTCAGTGAGTTCTGGCAGTACCGTCCAGACTGCCCACGCAGTGTTCTTGCCATGTCTATGAAAACTAGACACAGTGTCGCATCCAGTTAGAGCGTGGAACATTGGCAGTGCACGAGCCTTCTCTCGTCCCAATCCAGCTGCTATTTCGTGTGCTGCTAGGTATCGGAAACTCTGGCCTGTTCCGAATGCCAGCCACAGTTTGTCTTCTGGTTGCAACTCCTGTGCCAGGGACACTGCCAGCACCACAACATCGGTGTCTACAGTCCGGATGAGTATTGCATGGTGTCCATGCTGGACTGCGTGAGATGCATGCAGCAACATCCGACTGTCAGCCTCTTCATGGTTACATGGGGCGAGTGAGGTCAGATCTGGCAGTAGTGGCTTGCTGAGCACTGCCTCTCCATCAGTAATGACGAGTTGCTTGTCCTCCTGGTCAAACCATTCCATGAGAGCTGCTGAGAGGAACCTGAACAGCTCGGTCTTGTTGCTGTCCACTCGTAGGAAGTTCTGCCAGTTTCCTGGTATGGCTGCGGCAGCCACCACACGTCTCCGCACACCTTGTCCCCGCTTTGCACGTGTACTACCTTTCAGTGAATCAGCAAGGTAAGTGTTGTGAAAATCAAGATACAACATCGACCCAAAAGGTAGGTTTAATCGAAATTCGTTCTCAACAGCATCTAGAGAGAAACCAATAAACATTGTATTAATATTACAGGTGAATACAGGTGCGTACAGGTGGTATAATCATAAATGAGCTTATGATATATATATATAGCAGAATCGTTACCTTTCTATGGAAGCCCAGAGGAGCTATAGAGTTACATGGTATTAATGGATGTACATCTCCTGTCTGCGCTGAAAGGCAGTCTCTTATATATAAGAGCCGCGAAGGTGTCGCGTAGCGGCCATGAGGAGAATAACATCAGTGTCGTAACTTGGATGACGATTTCATCACATTCTCCCCGCGCTTAGAACTTAACTAGGTGGTAATGAACAGCAGACACATACTGATAATTCAGCAGAGGGATACATAGGAATGCAAAGAACGAAATACATCGGAAGGATGTTACTGCCAGTCGAACGTCCAGGGGCCATCAATCCCGATGGCAGGGTTACTGCATTTCAACCTGTTAGCCTGGTTAGCAATCAATCCCCAGATATAGATGTATCGAGGAGGAAATCCCAATCAAGAAGATATCGGACCGAGCAAGCAGTGTTCATCCCAGGGAGAAGACGATGAGCCCGTGGGTAGCAGTAGTCTTACAGTGGGGTAGTCGGCACAGTAGCTAGATTAGATAATTTGTACCTCGTTGAACAGTGGGGTAGTCGGCACAGTAGCTAGATGGATAAGGTGTACCTTTGCGATATGCAACTCATTACATAAGGTGTGCCTTGTCGAAGAGCGAATGTCCATTCGTCGCAAGGCAACACATTACAGGAAGATGCGTCGATGTGGAAGATGTGTAAATCAGTAAGCCTCTTTACAGTAAGCTGTAACAGTAAGTAAGATTACATGACAGGAGGCCATGACAGTGTAAGTCAATTACAGTAAGTCTGTACCTGCCTTGGCTCCCAAGGGTACATGGTCGATCCACATACGATCCATGTCATGGAATTGCCGAGGGAGAGAACCGACGAGAGCCATAACGAGAGTTACGCGATACCCCGGAGTCCCCCTGTGTTGAAATCACGAGACTCGAGCTCCGGCGAATAGTTTCAAGCAAAACGTTTGCCATGGGTGCCCTCCGTAGGCTGCCCGAACGACCGGCATGACTGATTACGACGACGCACAAAACGTCCGGAACGCGCCTCCGCAGCGGAGCGTGCAGAACCTCCACGATGCATACATCGCTAGGCGGAGCCATATCGAGCAAAGGGCGCAGACGCTCCTTATCCGGAGAGACGGAGCCATGGGTCACGGTGTACCCCAAAAGGTCTACCGTGCGTAGAGAGTATTGACACTTCGCCGCATTCATGGTTAAGCGATATATCCGCGCGACCTCGAGGAAGCGTTTCAGATTAGCGTCGTGATGCTCCTGGTCATACCCACAAACCGTAAGATTGTCCAGATAGACAAAGACATCGGTCAAATTCTCGCGAATTAAATTGTCCCATGCACAAACCGAGAGAGAGTCCCGGCTGGACAAACCATCCACGGATGTCCGACCGATCCATCCATTCAACGCCTCCATTGCATGGCACGGATCGCCACACGACCAGCCACGGACGCAAAGACGCAGAGACCCAAAGACACCCATCGCCCCGGATGGACTGTCCATCCATGCAAGATGTCCCGGATGGATTGACCATCCACGGACTCAAAGACTCAAAAGACACAAGACACAAAGACACAAAGACATCCATCATCCATGGACGTCATCCTGGGTCCCCACGAGGGGCGAGGTGGGAGGCGGTATACCGGACAGCATCCGGGGGAGCAACAATAACCGCCAGGGATCCCCCGGATCGCAAGGCAACACATTACATCGCAAGGCAAGCCTCCGCCAGGGATCCGGGGAGCAACAATAACCTCCAGGGAGCAACAATAACCTCCAGGGATCCCACCCCCCCCCCCCCCCCCCCCACCGAGGTGGCAGCAGCGCGCTGCATACCGAAGTCAGACGACCTTCACAGTCTGGGTCAGTCGGAGCCACAGTCAGTCTGGGGCAGAGGGAAAATGGAATCAGACGAGGCGTCTGCATACCGAAGTCAGACGACCTTCACAGTCCGGGTCAGTCTGAGCCACAGTCAGTCTGGGGCAGAGGGAAAATGGAATCAGACGAGGCGTCTCGCAGTCTCGAAATGTGCGTGGATACGAGCCAAGAACTCTGTCCGATAAACAACAAGCCCAGAGTCAAGGGCGAGCAGGCAGTACGGTGCCCCCGTTACCTGTGCAGGTGACAAGGGAGTCGGGCGCGACGCTCAATGTCACCATTTCACGAGGTCACCGTGTACTCCCTAAACGGCGCGGGCGCGCGACCTTGAGGTAGCGCCGCGATACGTAGGTTACGTCGTTTACGTAAAGGACATTTGGTACGTAGTTTACCAAGGTACATGGAAATGTAAACGAATCCCCGATGAGATGAAGCACGCAATTACGTTAATGACGCTGTAAAGCAAACGCGTGATTCAGTCGATGACGTCATCGATTGGTTCGAGCGGTATCCCCAGACGGAGTAAAGTAGCACTCCGAAATCTAAAGTCTCGCGTCCATTGGGCAGCAGCATTCGAGCGGGCTCGTGATCGGTATACGGAATACGAACCCGGCCGACGAGCGAAAGTATTATCTAGGGCGCACCGCGTATGAGGGAAACCGAAAGTTGAGCTCGGCCCGTTGAACCAGTGCGGCTTCGCCGAGTCGAGAGGGTGAGCCCGCCGAGTCGAGGGGTGAGCACGCCGAGTCGAGAGGGCGAGCATGCTTGGCAGCGATAGACTGCACGACCTAAAGTAGCGTCTCGTTTGGTTTGCTGTCGGGTCAAAGGAGCGAATACATATCACGCCCTGAAGTAGCGTCTCGTTTAAGGTGAATTGAGCATGAAGGATGAAGAGAAGGCCATTTGGTCCGTCAAGCCTGCTCTACATCAACACCACATTAATTCAATCCAACAGTTTATCAAATTAAATTAATTGGGTGAAACGCGGGGTGTGGAAAAAGGAATGAAAGCAGTCGGTGTACAATGGTCGCAGGTGTTTAACGAATACGCCGTTTGAAGATCGGGAACAACAAATCAGGTAAAACAAAGGATGAAGAGGAACGATCATCTTATAGAATACACATGGTATATGATCATCTATCATAAGCATAAGCCCGAGTGTCGTGGAAGGCTATGAAGGTCCCGCTCGACGTCCTTAGAAACTCATCCGTGCTGCGACGAGTCCTCGCATGGTGCCAAGCGTGCCTCCATTGAGGCGATTCCGGGCAGCGGAGTTCGCCGGCCTCGTTGAGTAGCCACATGTAGGTGGGATTTTGACGGCCGCAATCAGAATCGCCGGCCTCGTTGAGTAGCCACATGTAGGTGGGATTTCGACGGCCGCGATCAGAATCGCCGGCCTCACAGAGTAGGGCCTGCGAGAGGAATCCCATGCGAAGGGGTCCATCCAGCGAAGATGCGGCGCGCGCAACTGGCGCGTCGTGCATAGTAGGGATTCCATCCAGCGATGGTGCGGCGCGTGATTCGCGCGTAAGAGGGGTTCCGACGAGCAGCGATAGGAATCCCATCCAGCGATGGTGCGGCACGTGATTCGCGCGTAAGAGGGGTTCCGACGAGCAGCGATAGGAATCGCCGGCGTCGCAGAGAGTGCCCGCGATGGGTGCCACGTGTGGCTTCGCGTAGGAGGTGATTCCGAGCAGCGATCGGAATTGGAATGGAATCGCGGGCCTCCCAGAGTATTAGCACGCGATGGGTGCAGTGCACGACGATTCGCGTGGAGGAGGTGATTCCACCGAGCAGCCGGAGTGAGCCGGCCATGTGAGGCACGGCGTGATTCCGACGAGCAGTGCGCGATTCGCGCGGAGGAGATGGTTCCACCGAGTAGCGAGTGGTCGGAGTGAGCCAGTCGTGAGAGGCACGGCGTGATTCCGACGAGCAGTGAGCGATTCGCGCGGAGGAGATGGTTCCACCGAGTAGCGAGTGGTCGGAGTGAGCCGGTCGTGAGAGGCACGGCGTGATTCCGACGAGCAGTGCGCGATTCGCGCGGAGGAGGTGGTTCCACCGAGTAGCGAGTGGTCGGAGTGAGCCGGCCGTGTGAGGCGCGGCGTGATCCCGACGAGCAGTGCGCGATTCGCGCGGAGGAGGCGATTCCACTGAGCAGCGAGTGGTCGGAGTGTGCCGGCCGTGTGGAGGCATGGCCGACATGGGAGTCGTGATCACTTGCGTGGGAATCTCATCTCGGGCCGAGGCACGCAAATCTAGGATGATTCTCTCAGACGGAGCCGTTAACGTTTCGAGCAACCGAGGCTAGATTCGTACCTTCGGCTCCAAGCGGGTCCGTTGTTCGGGGTTGCGGCCCAGGACATTTCCCAGTGGCCCCCTTCAGCAGGCGCCTTGCCGGAGTCCGTCATGCCTGCTCCGGCGTTCGGGCCTCAGGAGAGCAGTTTGCGTTTTGACGACGCGGTCCCGCAAAAGGCTTGCGAGGTCCCCATCGCATCCGGCCCTTTTGAGGCAGACCGGTGGCGAGAGTAGTCGGAGCTCCGTCGCTGGAGCTAGCTCGACGGGTCCTCCGCTGGGCATTCTTCTCCGAGGCGAGCATTGCAGGAGCGTGGGCATTATCTTGATTCCGAGCAATGTCAGGAGAGGAATTTCGATTAAGTGTTGTGAAAATCAAGATACAACATCGACCCAAAAGGTAGGTTTAATCGAAATTCGTTCTCAACAGCATCTAGAGAGAAACCAATAAACATTGTATTAATATTACAGGTGAATACAGGTGCGTACAGGTGGTATAATCATAAATGAGCTTATGATATATATATATATATAGCAGAATCGTTACCTTTCTATGGAAGCCCAGAGGAGCTATAGAGTTACATGGTATTAATGGATGTACATCTCCTGTCTGCGCTGAAAGGCAGTCTCTTATATATAAGAGCCGCGAAGGTGTCGCGTAGCGGCCATGAGGAGAATAACATCAGTGTCGTAACTTGGATGACGATTTCATCACAGTAAGTATCCCAGACCAGATCCAGGCATGACACTGTTTGCAGCTTCGTGGACATATATGGGATGAAGATCTGTTGTGCATACTCTTCAAAGGTCTTTGATGCAGCCGGCTTCAGCATCTGGACGATGGCTGCTCCATCAAGCACAATACAGGTCGTGACAGGAGTCTCTGTCTTTGCGTCGGAGACTTCTTCCAAGCATGTGAGGAGATCACTCTTGGTACCAGTGCAGAGGCTTCCACCATCAGACAATGCAGGAGGACATGCCTGATTCTCGTGACAAAAGAACTCCTCAAGGTTTCCATCCCTCGTCTGGCAGCCAATGTACAGGCGTGCGAAGAGTTCACGGTCATTCTTGATGGAGGCGAGCTGTTGCTGACCTTTGCTCTGGCTTCTTGGAGTGGAAGTGCTGAACACCTTCAGCTTGTTACGAGGAATGGGTGCGTCCACTGCCTTTGTTCTGTCCAACAGACACTCTCTGGTGAAAGCCTCAAACTGCTCTTGGCCAATCCTCTTGGCATTCATCACAGTCTCCACAGCAGCAGGATCTGCGATCTCCTTTGTGTCCAGTTTGACTACATCCTGACTCTCCTCCTCGAATGGGTTGCCCATCTCCTCTATGACACCGACGAGAGAGCGAACATCTTTCACAAATGAGGCCTGTACACTTGGCGTCTGATCATGATGACATGTGTCTGCTGTTTGCCGTCTCCAGTGTTGGTTCCCATCCTGGAATTCTTCGATCACCCTGGCAACTTCTGGTCCCGCAACCATCCAGCGACGTAGGGCACTAGGGTTGTCAGTGAGCCCAACTGCTCCACCGTCTCCTTTGATGCAGGCATTATTCTGCTCATGTGCCTGGTCAATCGGGATTGAAGAGAACACCCTCTGTGTTTTCTGAACGGTGAAGTGGCTTTCCCTGAATTTCCTGGCTACATCTGGGTGTTTGATGGTGAGTTCGGCCATGTCCTTCAGGTGCACTGGTATCCACCTAGCATAGTGGGTGTGATCCAGTGCATGGAACCAGGGGACCAGCTCTGTCAGAGCATCGAGGTACATCATTAACGATCCCTGCCTGAGAGAACGCACATACACTAGAACCAACAGTTCTAGTTCCAGCACGGTTGCCCAGTAGTGAAACTGGGGGATGTCTTCTCCTCTCTGGCAACACCAGTCTTCAAACTCCGGAAGGTCCTCTGCATCCCTGGTTTCTCCCAGACAGTAGTGGTTGTAGGCACGGTGTTGCAGGATGTACAGTGCTGCTGCAGTCACTTGATGTGCTCTTCTTGTGCGCAAGACATGGGATGCTCGCAGGAATGGGTCTGCTGTCCCTGCTGTCGCAATCTCGGCTTGCACAAGTGCTTGCACCCAACCACTCCCTTTCAGCCAGTCCCCCAGTGTCCTCAGTGCCGCCATCTCTATGTGGAGGCCACCAAACATCACCACTATCTGGTCTTCACCATAGCTCTCTGGCCACTTCCACTGTATCTGCTTGGCCAAAGCAAACAGTGGCTGATCAATGGTGACCACTGGTGTCTGTCCAGGATTCAGGTGTTCCACAGCATTCTTCACGACGTCCATTGAGTGCCGGATCATGGCCACTGTGTGGGCACTCTCCAGGAAGAGTGGAAGCAGCGACGTGGGGCAGATGACTCGAGCATCTGGTGGCTGTCGGCTGGCATGAAATGCAGCCCAAGATGTGTTGTCATTGTCCACTGTACCAGTGTTGTCTTCCAGGACTCGCTTTGCATTGCCTAGCCATTGGTATTCTTCATCAGTCTGCTGTTTGAAGTCTCCTCTGGTCAATGACGCCACTTTAGCAGCTGGGACAGGCGACTTCTTGATGCTGCTAGTGACAGGGGGTACATCAGTGTAGTAGTGCGGCAAGGGGGCGACTGTCTTGGACCGTGCATCCCCAGATCCTCCAACAATGACGATACTCCGATCCACTCCTTCACCAGTGTAAGAAGGATGTTGTATGAGGGAGATAGCGGTACCATGGAAGGAGTCCTTTGATGTTGTTGCACTGGGGTTGTGATCTATGTTGTCTACAGCGGCAGTTGTAAACACTTTGCCACGCATCTTCGGAGGGCAGACCACTCGTTCTCTGTGAAACTGTTGGCAGACACTGTTGCCCATCTGTGCTGAGAGCTGGAGCACTCTATCATAGGAGATGCTCAGGCCAAGGTGTGACAGTCTGTCGACCAATTCCTTCTTGCGTGTATGAGCATGCAGCATCATCCCTATGTATATTGGAAGTGGGGTCTCCTGTGCAACACTGTGCCTGACACTGGTGGATGATGTGGTGCCACGTGTTCGCTTGTGTTTGATGCTGTTGAACTTCAGTATCTGAGCTGTGGCAATTGCTGCAGGGTTAGTGTCTGCCATCTGTTCCTTGATGCTGGGTCCCTCTAGGATCATACTGACTAGGGCAAGCAGCAACGGTGGCACAGATTCTTCTTGACATACTTCAGGGAATCCTGTGAAGGGCTTGGCTTCTCCAAACATGTGACGGCGAACAATCTGTGCAGCATGGGCAAGATGGACTGCATCACTATCACTGTCCAGCTCGCAGGCTTTGGCAAGAGCAGCACCGACATCTTCTTCAAATGCCATCAGGATGTCTCTCCCCTTGGTGTGTGCCCGCATGTCAGGAAACTGAGCCAACCGCCTCTGTTTCAGTCGTGTGGAGTGGACTCTCGTGTCGAGCTGGACTCCTAGCTGTTCCATTCTGGACTGATAGAGCTGGACAAGGTCAGCCAATCTGAATACTGGTGCCGTCTCCTCATCTTGTCTGGTTTCTTCAATGTAGAGGACGAGTTCAGCGAAGACAACTGCCGACATTGCTCGCTCTTGTTTTGTGTCCTGTGATCCTGTTGACTGGGCCTTTCTTGTGCGATTGTAAAGTCCTATCAAGCACCGTGGGTGATACTGGGCGTCCAACGCTATCATGTCCCCACCACTGAGACGGCCCAGCAGTTCTGTATCACCAAGAAGGGTTGCACAGGCACGCACCCGTTTGTCCATTTGGAATGTTGCAGCTTTCAGAAGACTGTCAGCCCCAGCAGGTTGTTCACAGAAGAAACAATTTTCTGGGACCTTCTTCTCTGTACTCGATGAGCGTGAATGTAACCTGGTGCGTTTGCATGCAGCTTGTTCCTCATCGCTCTCACATTCTTTCTTGAGTGCTCTCTTTTGTGCTCTCTGCAGTTTGGTGTTGTTGTACTGGAGCCTGCATGTCTGATGATATTTTGCACCGTGTGCAACCATCGCAGCTTCAATGCCATGACCATCATCGAGTCTTTCCAGGTGAAATGATCCTGGAAGCTCTCCAAGTTCACTGAATTTGACCAAGTTCTCTGCGAGTCAACTGTACCCACTCCCAATGTCTTTTCTCTTTGATTGGTCAGGTTTGGTCAGTGTCTCCGTCTTGTCCTCTTGACATATAAGGCATAACTTCCAGTCAGTTGTGGTGAGGTGCTGTGATGTTGATGGTGAAGTTCGCTCAACATCAGCTAGTCTGAAGCTCTTGGACATGGTGGAACTGTCTTCTGAATCTGCAACGATACAATGATATAATGTTAACATTTTGTTATATATACTGCATGTAGTGGAGTCATGTTTGTAAACATTGTTAAAGACATGCTACAGTGCATTGTTAAGGAAACAAGACAGATGGAAGCCTATACAAGAAATTTCTGTACTCTAGAAACACAAAAGATGGCTTAAAGGGTCTAGGAAAAGGGGATTATGCATGTTTGGTATTTATTGATAATATGAATGTAATGTTACATAAAATATGCATATGAAAAACACAAATGAATGGGTCACTTTGTTTCCTAATGGGATATGAATTTATATTTTAGACTGCCAGTATATATGAGCTTGTCTGAGTTGTTACTAGTGATTTAGTATAGTTTTTTTTATTTTTTTTATTTACAGAACTAAGACATTCTTTTCAAAGTATTGTGTTGAATCCAATATTTGCCTAGATAATTTCCAAATAAAATTATATAACAGACTGTGATAGATAATATTAAGTTGAAATTGGTACCATTGGATTCCTTGCCCCCAAAAACATACATTTAGATACCAGAATCAAGTCAATAGCTGCATTACGTCCAGAGATAATAGCAAATGTAGATTTCAAGTGGCGGCCATTTTGAAATCCAATATGGCGGACATAAAGAGAGAATTTCAAGTGGCCCAATATCTGAAAATGTTCGCAACATATTAATGTACATTTGTGCCAAATTTGGTGCTTGTATCACAAAATGCACAATTCTTTTGAATATTTGGGCTAAGCCGCCCCACTATCTATATTCCATGTCTACTTCTATATTTCATGTCTACTTCTATACTCCATGTTGCTTCTATATTCCATGTCTACTTGTATATTCCATGTCTACTTCTATACTCCATGTTGCTTCTATATTCCATGTCTACTTCTATATTCCATGTCTACTTGTATATTCCATGTCTACTTCTATACTCCATGTTGCTTCTATATTCCATGTCTACTTCTATATTCCATGTCTACTTGTATCTTTCAGTCAGTGGTGGTGGTCAGTATGGTCAGTCAGTGGTGGTGGTCAGTATGGTCAGTCAGTGGTGGTGGTCAGTATGGTCAGTCAGTGGTGATGGTCAGTATGGTCAGTCAGTATGGTCAGTCAGTGGTGGTGGTCAGTATGGTCAATCAGTATGGTCAGGCAGTATGGTCAGGCAGTGGTGGAAGCAAACAGGCAGTGGTGCCCTTAGAAGTTTAATCAGACCCTGATCTAAAATAGTCTGTGCACTGATGTACATCAAGACGGCTTACACCAACGATCAGAAAAGCTCAGACACATTACACAAAGTCAGCCTTGGCGTTCATGGAATGTGACCAAAACCAAAGATAGATAAATATGATGAGCATCACGTGTCACAGGCAGTTACAATTAAGGACTACTCCAAAAGTAATCGTTTCCTGCTTAATTTTCCAATGATTTCCAAGAGCAATTCACATGCAGAAAAGTGTATGAAAAGGTTATATTGGCATGAATGAATGGAGGTCACCATCCATTTATTACGTACATACATAGAGCATCCATACATGCCATTTAGCCTCCTTGCTCTTAGATGTCTCCTCCCAAACTTACTTCCCTTCTCATCCATCTTTTCCCACACTTCCCTATTATCCTCTCTCCTATCTTTCTTCTCTTTATCAATTTTATTTTTTTCATTTTAACACCCACTGCCAATGCATACGTTCCATTAGGTACTTGGAAATCAGTTGAAAAGTTCCTTACAACTTCAACAAAGTGAAGACATTTCAAGTGGGTTGCACTATTTCAAGCTTGACCTTCGTTTCAAATGTTGACGTCATGTGACTACCTCGTCAAATCGTGTGTACATGTGGTTTTCAAGATGTTCTTTCAATGTTTTGCAAATACATACAGTAAAATATGCTTGGATGTTGTTGGATTTTGCTTGCTGGTGTACGTCTGTTTCTCCATTTTTCTTTTTCCCCCCGTTTTAGGCACTTTAGGCGCTGCCAGAGAAACTTGGTTGAGATGTACGTGCATCAGCTTAGCTACTTCCTTGAAGAGCTAGAAAGCTGCATGGAAGTAACAACAACAACAACAACATGCATTTTAAGGCCATTTTCCCTGCTAGAGCGGGGGTTAGCCTTGCGGTCCCCATGACAATCTTCTCCATTTTGCCCTATTTTCTGCACTTCTCCTTGTTAACCCCCTTGCCCGCATTTCTTCTTCCACCATCTTTGGCCAAGTCTTTCTCGGTCTTCCCCGTCCTCTACTTCCTTCTACATTCATTTCCATCACTCTTCTCAACCAGTCACTTTCATCCTTCCTCAACACATGACCAAACCATCTCAACCTGTTCCTCTTCACAGCATCAATCACAGGCTCTATTCCCATCATCTTTCGCAATGCATCATTTGTCTTCTTCTCTCTCATCGACACTCCGCACATCCGCCGAACCATTCGGATTTCTTCCCTTCTACTTCCATGTAGTAGCAAACTTCCATGCATGGAAGTAACTTGCATACATTTGCTCATTTATGTTGTGAAACCATGAGACATTTCCTGCTTCAGCTTATCCTCATTTGAACGTGGCACACTGTTATTCAAAGGCACCTTAATAGGATCAAATTTTGTAATATTTTCTAATTTAGACTTTTGTTGGTGGCCGCACAAGCACTTACTCGAATACTTTCCTGATAGGCCTGAACCTGACTCTTACTCAAAATGTGTGCAACAATAATAAATCAAACCAAAGATGCTTTTAAGCTCTACCTGTGCTAAACTTAAGACCTTGTGATGACCAATTTGCTCACACCAGTTGCCATACCAAAGAGGTAATGTAACCTCTGCTTTAAGACGTGTATCTTGAAATGCTAGAGTCAAATTCAGAAAAGATATGTTGATGGTGCTGTTTAATTGGCGGTTCTCCAGCAGTTAACCACTGCAGGACATCGTGCTTGCAGCAAAGATCTTCAACATATGTCAGTGCGGTAAGCAGGAGAGTGGACTAGGAATCTGACAGGCATGTCTTCAGGACAGCTGGAGCTAAATTATATTATTAGAAAACAAAGTTTCAATACAATTAATGGGGCAAAGGCAGGAAATCAAAGCATCTGTAGAGAATCTCAGTGAGGATAGGTGTATTGTTACCCTCGCCAGAGGAGAGGTTATTGCATTTGAGTCCGTTTGTTACTTGCAAAATCGAAGATTTTTCAAGTACAGTATATTGGTCGGTTGCATTTGTGGTTCTCTCTGTTTGTTTATCTGTCTGTCACCGGCCTACAGGTCACAATTCTAAACCGATCTTCACGAAACTTCACCAAGTTGTATAGGTCGTCCCAATAGAGAAACCTATTGTTTTTGGGGTCAAAAGGTCAAAAGGTCAACATAGGCCAAAGGTCACCAACTTTGCCAAATTTCTAAAATCCTCAATTTTCATTCGATTGACTTGAAATTTGAAGAGGACTTGCATATCTGGTCACTGAATTCAACCACCAAGTATTTTTGAGGTCGACATAGGCCAAAAGGTAAACATTGGCCAAATTTCTAAAATCCTCAATTTTCATTCGATTGACTTGAAATTTGAAGAAGACTTGCATATCTGGTCACTGAATTCAACCACCAAGTATCTTTGACGTCAACATAGGCTAAAATATCAACATAGGCCACATTTCTAAAATCCTCAATTTTCATTCGATTGACTTGAAATTTGAAGAAGACTTGCATATCTGGTCACTGAATTTAACCACCAAGTATCTTTGAGGTCAACATAGGCTAAAATGTCAACATAGGCCACATTTCTAAAATCCTCAATTTTCATTCGATTGACTTGAAATTTGAAGAAGACTTGCATATCTGGTCACTGAATTTAACCACCAAGTATCTTTGAGGTCAACATAGGCTAAAATGTCAACATCGGCCACATTTCTAAAATCCTCAATTTTCATCTGATTGACTTGAAATTGTAAGAGGACTTGCATATCTGGTCACTGAATTTAACCACCAAGTATCTTTGAGGTCAACATAGGCCATAAGGTCAACATAGGCCATATTTCTAAAACCCTCAATTTTCATTGAATTGACTTGAAAATTGAACAGCATTTGCACATTGAGTCACTAAATAGGGAAACGAACTATTTTTGAGGTCAAAAGGTCAAAGGTCAACTCAAGGTCAACCTTCCAAAATTATCATTTTTCATCTGAAAAATCGTCACTTTTCTTCCTATTGACCCGAGCTTTGATCAAGATTGTCAATTTTAATCTTGATGAAATGGACAATTTGCTGTATCAATGGAATTTTTTTTCTTGGGTGTGGGAGGAGGATTTTGCAAGTATCGTGCTCCGCATGACGTCTTCTTGTTTGTCGGTTTATCTGTTTGTCTGTTTGTCCGCACAGAATAAATATGATTTTCTCTGCAACCATTGGTCCGATTGACAGGAAATTTTCACCATAGGTGCAACTCCACCTGTATAATTTTTTCTGATAATTATGACGTCATCGGTCACGTGGTTCGGCCGCCATCTTGGAAAAATCGAAAAACTTTGCACCTCTATATCTCGGAAAGCACTCAATAGAAAAAATTGAGACATGGCTCATTGTAAAGTACTCTCCATGGAGAATAAAATATGTTAATGATGATGTCATAGATGCCTCCATTATGACGTCATAATTCGACAAGTACAAAACTTCATCTTATCAAGATGAAATTTATTGAGCATCATGTAGGCATACATTGGTGGAGAAAAATAATAATGATGACGTCAACGATCACGTGGTTCGGCCGCCATATTTGTTTTAACACAAAAGCCTTAAAAACCACTGAAAATACAACCTGGCAAGGGTTTGCAATCTCTGATTGCTCTTTCTTGTTAAAAGTTGTAATTGACCACATCGCATAATAAAATGCTTTTCAGAAAAGTGCTTCGCTTCCCATTGTGCATTTGTGAAGTATGTTGCAATAGTGATTTAGAGTACCGTTCTCAGTTGGTGGGAGATGGCCAGGCCAGCGCTTGGTGCTTCTTTCATGAGCATCACCTAAAATAACCAAAAATCGAAAGCTGAGATTAAATTCCAAAATACAAGGCTGAGATGCAAAATTAGAAGTCTAAATTAAAAATATTAAGATACTAATTTTAGCAATAAGAGGGGGAAATATATATTACCTTGCACTCAAATAACCTAAATTACTGTATATGCACATACAATTTACAAATTTGGTCACTACTCTTAATGCATCAAAACAATGTTGACAGTGGGAGGCATACGTCAGGTTGTCCAGTTTACGTCTTGTATCACTGATAGGTAAAATCTTGATCTGCCATGAACCAAAATCGAATTTGCTTGTTCTTGTCACCTACCCAACTCATCCGCTATGTTTTTGGCAAAACGTGTCCACACCTTTTTGAAATATCATACTATATAATCCTCTTTTGCCCCATCTCTCAATGGTGAAGAATCACTTGTAAAAATTACTTAAATTCTATTTTTTCGAAGCGAGAGGGGGAAACAGGATAATGTTGAAGAGGTACAAAGGAGGTACAAAGTACAATATTTGGGAAGAATGAATCAAAACCAGGAATTTGGAGATAAAAGGGACGCAGATTTTTCACAGTAGCTATCCCACGAGTAGGTGAATTGAACAACAAAAACAAATTTGACAAATACAGCACAACAAGGTATGATTTAACATGGGAAATTGCACGGAAACACAAACACAAGCACGAAGATCTAACAGAAAAATGCAACAAATCCAGTTCGGATATTTTAGCTTTAATGAAGGCATACGGCACATTCCCGAGATAAATGTTGATGGCAACACTGAGATGTATGGGAGTAATGGAAGCAGAAGTTAGGTTGGTGGAAGGGATCTACAAAGAAACAAAGGGAAGAGTTTTGGTTGGTCCTGGCATGTCGGAGTAGTTCAATGTAAATATCGGTTTGAGGCAGGGAAGCGCTCTCAGCCCACTCCTGTTTTTCGTGGTGATGGAGCGTGTAAGCAGGAAGGTAAACATGAGAGGTATTCTGGGGAGGATATTGTATGCGGATGATCATTCTGTTGCGGTGGAGAGTGGGCAGAAGATGCAGGAAGTACAGGGAGGGTGGAAGAAGGCATTTGAGAAACATGGGCTGAAAATGAGCATGGTGAAGATGGAGGTGATGTTGGCTGGGCAGCAGAGAAAATAAATGAATATCAGTTTAGAGGGGAACGAGATCAGACAAGGAAATAGGTTTGAGTATCTGGGGGGGAACAGTGACCAGGGATGGTAAGTTAGAGGCAGAGATGCGGAGGAGGATTCAGGTGGGTGCAAATGTGTCGAGGAGGGTGGAGGGAGTAATGGCAGACAGAAATATTTCAAGGAGATTGAAAGGAAAGGTTCTGATGTCGTGTGTAAAACTGGCCTACCTTTATGGTATGGAAACGGTGGCACTGACATAGAGACAACAGAGGCTGCAGATTTGCAAGAACGACTGGGGGACTGCGGGAGTGAAGAGGGTGGCTATATGGAGGATGGATAAACTGAAGGACAAGGTTGATGTGGAGATGAACTTGATGGGGAGATTGGTGAAATGCTGGCTGGGATGGGCTGGACACTTGGTATGGATGGGGGAAGAAAGAATGGCAAAGAGAGCAGATATGTTGAGGGAGAAAGTAGGAGGCAAAGCGGTTGAGCTTTTTGAAGAACATTATCAACATTTTAATCTGTTAAACATAAGCAATGTGTGGGACAAAATGTCAATACAAAGGAAAATCGCGTTTATATTATTTCAAATAATTTCATTGCAAAATATATATATATTTATATATTTTTGAGGAAGACATGAGGACATGCATCTGGCATATATATATGTTCACTGTCCGGAAAAGGATCTGTTTTGTATGCATGTATGTATGTCTATATGTGTGAGGACATGTATGTATGTATGTATATATATATATATATATATATATATATATATATATATATATATATATATATATATATATATATATATATATATATATATATATATATATATACATATATATATATATATATATATATATATATATATATATATACATATTAATATTTGCATGAAAACAACCGATTGAATTGTTTTATTACGAACGCAGTTGAGAATCTCCAAAATCCAAAACATTATGCGAAATAATTTTGTCCAAGGCCAAATTCAATCATAGATCATTAAGTTATTGGCCGAAATTAGAGATGGGATCATAAAAGATGATTATTTTCTTAAAGGGTTAAATTAAAGTTGTATAAATACGTAAAGGTTAAATAAATAGCAAATAAATATAAAAATAATATTATATTATATAATTTTAATTATTTTTATATATTAATTATAACATATAATATAATTATAATTATTTATATAATATAATTTTAAAAATATACATTTATATAATTTATATAACATAATTATTTAATTTTATATAATTATAATTATTTCATTATAAATTATGTTATATATATTATATAAATATTATAAGAATAAATAAATATTAATAATAATAAATAAATAAAGGTTAAATAACTTAAAATGTTAACATCTTAGAAGGTTAAGTGTTAAGTGTTTATCTCGTGTGTGTGTGTGTGTGTGTGTGTGTGTGTGTGTGTGTGTGTGTGTGTGTGTGTCAGCTCTATTACGAGCCTTAGCCCATGTTAAAAAAAAAAGGTTGCTGTAAAGAAATACTGAAAAAAATGCTTCCTTTGTGTCCTTCAATGACTTTTACCCATCAAGTTGAGGGTGTAATATCATCTCTCATAAAATATTATTTATTACTACTTTGGCACATAATGCAAAATTCACCAAAACATTGATATATATATATATATATATACTCAATATTCAAAAGGAAACACACCACGATAACATGAAACACATTTTATGAAGCTTGCCAGTTTACCAGCAAAGTCTTATAGGAAAAAGTTTAAAGTTCTGCAGTTCAGAAGTGTAATGGCAAAAGCAGCAGCATATCATCAGCAAGGTTGTTTGGCCTTCTTGTTGACCCCAAATCTCGAGTGTAGGCCAGGCAGCCTGAGTCTGGCAAGGAAATGTCTCCCAAATCCAATTTGAACAAGCTAACCCTCTTCACTTTCTTTGGCTGTTCACTTCATAATTAACACTTGCAGGTACGTATTCTGAAACACCTCGTGTTTAATTTATACTCACCTAACACACAGCTTCAGATACCCGATGTTGAACATCCTCGATGTAAAGGTCACGATATCTCAGTCCTGGAATTGGAACCAAGGTGGTTTATTTTACTAGTTTATTCTTGTTATGTTAATATTCTAATCCATCCATTCTCAGGATGGTGTGTGTTGCCATTGGGATAAATCCGGTGTGTGTGTGTGTGTGTGTGTTTGTCTGTGTTTGTCTGTGTGTGTGTGTGTGTGTGTGTGTGTGTGTGTGTGTGTGTGTGTGTGTGTGTGTGTGTGTGTGTGTGTGTGTGTGTGTGTATGTATGTATGTATGGAGTATGTGTGTATGTCTATATGTGTGTGTATGTGTATTTATGTATGTAAGTATGTATGTGTATGTATATATATATATGTGTGTAATTTATGTCTATATGTGTGTATGTGTATGTCTGTATGTGTGTGTGTGTGTATGTGTATGTATGTATGTATGTCTGTATGTGTATGTATATATATATATATATATATATATATATATATGTGTGTATGTGTATGTCTATATGTGTGTATGTGTATGTCTATATGTGTGTATGTGTATGTCTATATGTGTGTATGTGTATGTCTATATGTGTGTATGTCTCTATGTGTGTGCAAGTGTGTTGAACTCAAACACATTGAGGCTTAACGTACAATGAACACGACTCACCTGCGCATTAGTTGGCGCCGTCTGCAGCTTGTTCTCCCATTCTTAGGCCTTCAGATAACGATCTTGTCTTTGCTGTACTGTCCAGCTGGCGTTACCCTCATCATCATTTCTGGCAGACTGTTCCACGTATCTCGAACTATTTGTGACGCAGTCGACATCATTCCCACATCACTCATATTTTTCACGTTCAAGCTGTAATTTTTGGCTATTTATCATTTGGGAAAATAAACATGAATGGGCTTTCTCAATATGAAGAAAAGAAGGAAACTTAAGCAAAAGGAAAAGACTATTTGACCGTCCGCAGCTTGTATCACATCCCCTCCATAATTTAATCCATTGACATACAAACTTATTTACATCTTCAGAAGTCTCATTTATTCGTCTTACACTTACCTTTTATATCCAATTATAACTTAACATCCGTTCCATCCGATTTCACTTCCCTCTAAAGAATGAAATGCCTTTCACAAAACCAAACATGGCTGCTGCCACCGTTGGAGTAAAGGGAGCGATTTCAAATCGGCAAATGAATGAACCCCAAACCAGATTCATGCAATTAATCTGGAAATTGGTCAGGATGCTAATTAAACAGAAACATAATTATACTTATTTTGTAAATAATAACATCAGAAATCTGTCGTCGAAGGCCCTCACAACTCCTCTTGCTCCACCACCGCAACCTCATGCATGTGCACGCAGTGGAGCCATGTTTTTCTCATGTTAATAGCACACTGGTGGAGCAACTTCGACATTTATCAGTTAAGCAGACGGTCTACAGATTGATGCAGAATCTTGTTCATCCCCGTCCTCACACCCAAGTCAATCTGCCCACACCATTTAACACATCACTGTCACTATTAAGTGAACACTATAGGACATCTGAGTCAGGCAGATAATTTTAAATGCTTGGCAGTACAGTCTTTATTCAAGCAAATTTAATGAACATGTTCGTGAGAATTTAGAGAGTGGCAGATTGGGGGAGCTATTTCTTATGAATACAGGATTCAGAAAGGAGGAGGAACATCTGTTCGCCTCCAAAAGTGGAGGTAACAGCAGCCATATTGATTCCACCTTGGTAAGACAGAGCGCCAAGAAGCAGGTAATGAATTGAAAGGTTATATTTGGTGAAGCAGTGGTGAGCCAACATAGGCTGTTCGTTATGGACTTGAGGTGGAGAAATACAGTAAAAGACAAAGGTTGAGTATGAGAAGGCAGATTATTAAACTGAGGAATCTCACAGGAAAAAAGCTGCTCCTGTTCAAAGAGGAAGTCCAGAGAAAGCAGAAATAGTTACGTGAGGATGAAGGAGTAGAATGGGATATGGAAGAATGTGAATGAAATTCTTGTTGATGCAGCGGAAAAGACGATGGAGAGAACGGAGGGAGGAAAACCCTAGGGAAAGGGGATATGGTGGTGGAATGAGGAAGTACAAGATGTGATTTAAAGGAAGAAGAAGGCATATAAAGAATGGAAAACTACAGGAGAAGAGGAAGCGCGAGAGTGCTATAAGACTATAAATGATGAGGCAAAGAAAAGAGGAGGCAAGGCAGGATGGAAAGCAACACAATAATCGACACTATAACACTCTCCTGCAGTCTGCATGTCCGTCCGTTCAGGGTGGGGCTTCCGCCGTTCAGGGTGGGGCTTCCGCCGTTCAGGGTGGGGCTTCCGCCATTCAGGGTGGGGCTTCCGTCGTTCAGGGTGGAGCTTCCGTCGTTTAGGGTGAGGCTTCCGCCGTTCAGGGTGGGGCTTCCGCCGTTCAGTGTGGGGCTTCCGCCGTTCAGTGTGGGGCTTCCGCCGTTCAGGGTGGGGCTTCCGCCGTTCAGGGTGGGGCTTCCGCCGTTCAGGGTGGGGCCTCTGCTGTTCAGGGTGGGGCTTCCGTCGTTCAGGGTGGGGCTTCCGTCGTTCAGGGTGGGGCTTCCGCCGTTCAGGGTGGGTCTTCACCCGTCCAGTGATAAGCTTCACCTGTCCAGTGAGGGGCTTCGGCCGTTCAGGGTGGGGCTTCACCCATCCAGTGAGGAGCTTCACCCATTCAAGGTGGGGCTTCCGCCGTTTAGTGAGGGGCTTCACCCATTCATGGTGGGGCTTCACCCGTTCAGTGAGGGGCTTAACCCGTTCAGTGAGGGGCTTCACCCATTCAGTGAGGAGCTTCACCCGTCCAGTTAGGGGCTTCACCTGTCCAGTGAGGAGCTTCCGCTGTTCAGGGTGGGGCTTCGCCCATCCAGTGAGGGGCTCTCGCCTGTCCAGTGAGGGGTTTCACCCTTTCAGGGAATGGCTTCAAAATAAAATCTCTGCCATTTTGTTCGCTCCTCATAGCTCTGAAATTTGATATCCAATTTCATTTTTCATAGTCGCTAAAATGGTTGAAGTCTCAGTTTCAGCAAAACGTGAGGAAATCGGACGAATTTTGACGTTTTATTGGCAAAAATGCATTCTAATAGCCAGTTAGAATGTATCTAGCCAGATGTGATGTGGGGTCAGGGAGAGAGGAGTGAGGAGGGAGAGTAGAGAGGGGGTAAGGGGCGAGGGGTTCAGGAAGGTGGAGGGAAGAGGAGGAGGGAAAGAAGAGAGGGAGTGGGAAGAGGGGAAGCGGGGAGAGGAGGGGGTTAGGGTTCCCTACTTGAGAATTAGTTATCTATCTTCTATCTATCTATCTTCTATTATATTAATTTATATTATATTATTTATATATACATATAAAATAAAGTTTTTGTTTGTTTGTCTGCACACGCTAATCTCCTGAACGGTGAAAGATAGGTGGAAACCTCTGAAACAAAAAATGTCGGGATGGGCCCCAGGAAGGTTATAGGCCAGGTGGCGAGGCCGGTCGAGGCCGCCTCGGCTGGGATGGGTCCATTTCACAATTAAAAGTTCAGCTGAATTGGGATAAATTGCCATTGTGCACACAAGCACAACAACAGTAGAAAACAAGGACGTCGGTATATCTGTGGGAAGGGGAGGGCTCGGGGAGGGGTACATGGTATAAAGCAAATGAACACAACGAGGAATGTCAGGAAAGAAGTTGGGGATTTAAAGAGGCGGATTTGGGATGTTTTAACGGGGGTAGAAAAGATCAAGGTTTTGGATGGGGGAAGATAAGAGATGGTGGTGAAGAGCTGTTTTAAAGACCTGTAGGGAGGAGTGGGGTTGAAGAGAGTGTGGGAGTTTGTTCCAGAGGCGGGAGAAAAGAGGAATGAAGGAGTGAAGGTGAGCAGAGAGTCTTGATTTTGGCAGTTTCACCAGAAGAGGGCTGCTGGCAGATTTTGTATGTCCTGCAGGAATATTTTGGGGTCATAGCACAGAGAGAGAGAGCAGGGGGAGCAAAGCCGGAGAGGAGTCGGTAGAAGACAGAAAGACCACCAATCTGCCTGCAGTTTGAGAGATAAAGGCCCTGAGAATCAGCTTAATCGCGGTAGATTCCAATGATTCTGAATGCTTTGGTTTCAACTGCGTGAAGCCGAGCCAGCTCTGAGGCATGAGCACCAGCCCAGAGGCGAGAGCAGTATTCCATTGAGCTGCGGATGAAAGCCTTGTATGTGGTGAGGAGCTCAGAAGTGCCCAGAAAGGACTTTGCACAACGGAGGATGCCCAGGCGGCGACTGGCTTTGGAGGCCAGATTTGAAATGTGGTTTTCCCAGGAAAGCTCATGGCAGATAGTGAGACCCAAAAGTTTGATTGACAGAACTTCTTCAAGAGGATTGTTCAGAAAGTAGATGGGAGGGTTGTCCAGATGGTCTTTTCAGAGAGACAAAGTAAAAGTGTGAGATTTGTCAGGATTGAAAGACATGTTCCACTTGTTTGAGAAGTTTGTGATAATGTCCAGGTCTGCAGAGAGTGAAGAGGCTACAGACTGCCAATCTGAGGGTTGAGATATGGAGCGGCAGAGAGTAGATCATCAGCAAAGAGATACAGAGGATTTTCCAGAGAGTCGGAGAGATCATTAATGAAGTCCAGAAAAAGCACAGGGCCCAGAAAACTGCCTTGAGGAATACCAGCGGAAACAGGAACGGGAGATGAGAGAATTCCATTCAGGGCCACAAGTTCACTGCAACCAGAGAGGAAGTCTGCAAGCCATGCGTGGAGGTTTCCATGGACACCATAGGGGAAGAGTTTGGTGAGCAGGGCGGGGTGCCAGACCGTATCGAAGGCGTTAGATATGTCAAGGGAGACAGCTCTAATTTCGTGTTTGGCATTGAGGACCTCCATCCATTGTTGAGACAGCAGAAGTAGCATGTCCAGAGTAGAATGACCTGGTCTGAATCCAAATTGATGATCAGAGATCAAGCCATTGGAGAAGAGCAATGATTTGATGTCAGAAGCGATGATGGATTCCAGGACCTTGCTGATTATTGGGAGCAGCCTGATTGGTCTGTAGTGGCAAGGATCTGTTTTTCACCTTTTTTTGTGTAAAGTGGTAATGTCGACTGATTTCCAAGCTGATGGCAGATGACCTTGAGCAAAAGAGAGGGTGAAGAGAACAGAGAGAGGGTGAGATGGAGCGGCAGAGCAGGATTTTGGCACCCGTGGGCTGATGCCGTCTTGTCCAGTTGCAGAATAAGAGTCGAGGTTTGACAAAAACTTCTCCACCTTGTCAGGAGAGAAGGACACAGAGTCCAGGAGCAGCTGGTTTCGACTGGGTAAGGTGGGTACAGAGAAAGATGGGTTTGGGACACAATATTTTGAGGCCAACAGTTGAGGCATTCGGCTTTGTGATGTGCGGTGTCAGCCGTGTAGCTGTTTGAGGTAAGGGAGGGATGTTGGGGGAACAAACACCAGAGACTGATTTGACCCGACACCACCAGGAATTTGAGGAGGGAGACAGCTCTGAGAGTTCAGTCTTGAGAGTAGAGAGATAGTGTTTCCTGGCCCTCCTGAGGGTATACACACACTTGTTCCGAGCTTTGTGGAAGGAACTAAGATTGCCTTCAGTTGGATTAGCCTTCGAAGAGGTGAAGGCAAGTTATTTCAGGGCCAGCTGATTGATGGCTACTTGAAGACCGTGCCAGTCGGCCTGAGTGAAATGCCAGACTCGTCGACACTGAGGAGGCTCTCTGAGAATGGTCAGAGAGATGTCCACTTTAACAAGCACATGATCAGAAGAACCGATTGGAGCAGAAGAAGAACAGCAGACATTTGCAGTGAAGTTTGTCATATCAAGTCTAGAAGAGAAGATGCTCTGTTGATTGAGATCCGGGTCGGGAAATTGACAGATTGTGTCAGTCCCACTTGGTCGCAGAAGTCCTTTGCTGGGGTGCCATGGCTGGTGTGAGAGGTACCCACACCCAGCCATCTGGCATGATGACAGTTGAAGTCGCCACATATGAGGAAGAGAGAGTTGGGATGAGTGGATAGAAGTTGGTCCATGTTGTCAGACAGCGAAATGTAAATGGAGTCATCACTGATTGGAGGACGGTACAGAACACATTTGAACAAAAGGTGGTAGCGGAGAGGAAGCCATAGCCAGAGGTATTCCTGGGGTTGGGGTGGAGAGAGGGCAGTGCAAGGAGAGTGAGGAAGAGAGTTTTTGATAAAGAGAATTGAAAGGGAGGGGTGAAGGGGGGAGTTTAGGAGGCGAAGGGTGAGGGGAGAGTTTCGAAAGTGGACGATTAATGACAAACGAACATTTATTACACAGTGGGTTTATTGTGATTTTATTTATTAATAACGTTTGGTTTTAAACAATTCGCAATTTGTAAAGTGAAGTGTATTCAATACTTTGAAGTTTATAAATGAACAACAGTCCTAAGTCAATCGATTCTCCCAACTTCCCTCCCGCACACTCGTCCCCTCCCCCAGTTCAAGTCAATCAAGTCAATCCTCTCAAATCAAGGTACAAGTATCACTCTCCCACCTCTCCCACCCCTCTCTCCCTTCTCTCACGTACCCTCCCTCCTCTCCCAAGTGCAGTGTGCATGATGAGGGGGGAGAGGAGGAGGATGAGGGGAGAGTAAAGATTTGAGATCTTGAAGTTGCATTTCACATGACATGGAAGTTTATATTACAAACTGTATTCCCCATGTGCACGGACATGTATTCACATATTATGTGAAGCCAATAAATTTAGTAGATTGCATCATTTCTGGATCTGTCGAGTTGCCACTGACTATTTTGTAAAACTTATTCATGCAGCATCTAACTCAAGATGTCCAAGTGTCAAACACGTCTATGCCTGTGGGTTTCCCACAGGTGCCCCAATGGTCTATTATATAATAACGCAGGAGTGTCTGTCTGTTTGTCTGTCTGTCCCTGGTCTATTCCTTCGGTTTTGGCACCAGCCCCTCCAAACTTTCTGTGGAACCTTTTTGGGGTTCCAGCGGGTGTCCTACGGTGGGTGGGAAATTTCATAAATTTCTCAATACAATTATGATTTTGTTTCCACCCTTACGAAGCTGCTTTCTCTCCGCATGTAAACTCATTGACGGGTCTGGCATGAGCAGTTGCGCCATTTGGTATAATTATTTCACACAGTACTACTCCCACAGTTTTGGGGTTAGCCCCACCAAATTTTCTGTGCCACTTTTGGGAACCTTTCTCTTGTCCTAAAGTGGATGGGAGTTTTCAAAAAAATTCTCAAAACTTTTTTTTTTCGATTTCGAGCTCCCACCGGTGCATAGCACGAGTGGTATTGTAATTTAGAAACACGAGAGGGTGAGAGAGCTCGGCAGAAGCAAAAGCAAGACTTGTGAGGAGGAGGGATGCTGGTCAGATACCAAATGAGGAAATTAAAATAATGTGGAAAGAGTACATACTTTGAAAGATTCCTTTGATCTCATGGAGATCATAAACAGACTTGAGGTTATTTTAATGGATCTAATCACGGAAAGAGTCTTTGCAATTTGTCTCGGGTTTTAGATTTAATGCTAAGCTGCTGAAGGAGTCAAAATCCAAGCCGCCTCAGGTCCCACAGGTATACCTATTGGCTACCTGCATCCAGAATTTTCCCGGCAATTAATCCTTACACGTCATAAGTGGATTATCAAAATCAATTACAAGCATGGGAAATATTATCCAGAAGCTTAAGCGTCATTGGATGCATTGCAGAGAAAAGACCACTTTGATGCCCTGACATTGAAATGTGGAAAATGAGAGAGATTCCCTGACATTAGCATGGGAAATGGAGGGACCGGTGAAGGAGGTTCAAGTTGAAGAGGTTAGAAAAGCACTTCATAAAATTAAAAGAGAGAAACCCTGTTGGCCATCTGAAATGTTGATCGAGGTAGTGAGGGCGCTAGAAACTGAGGAAGTTAAAATGGATGATGGAGTTGGTTCGGAAAGTGTGGAGTGAGAAGAAGATACCAGATGATTGGAAGAAGAACATAATAACAGGAATTTTCAAATAGAAAGGGGACATCTTACACTGTGGAAATTCCAGAGTGATCAAATTGATGGAGCAAGCTACAAAGATACTGGAGAGGATTGTAGATCGAAGGATGAGGGAGATTGTGAAGACAGATGCGATGCAGTTATGGATTTATGCAAGGATGGGGAACAGCAGATGTGATTTTCATCATGAGACACATTCAGGACAATATGCTGGAAGAAAATAAGCCATACTTCACTTTCATAGATCAGGAGATGACATACGATAGGATTCCAAGAGAAGTGATGTATTGGTCTTTGTAGTCTAGAGCGATTAGTAATTTCGTGTTTTTTGTTTGTTAAAATTGATTTAGCAATGGATTCTGCTTCAGAATATTATAGAGATGTAAAAAAAATAGGGTTCCATTTTTTCTTTTACGTCTAATCTATCTATCTATAATTCCAGTAATCTCTGTCTGTACGTCTGTACGTTTGTTTGTCTGTGACCGCTGTTTCTCGACAACCACGGGTCCGATATACTTTTAACTTGCCAGGTATATTGCTGGGGACCCGAGGATGTGCCTTTTCAAGGTTTCATATTAATCGGACAATTACTTACCGAGCTATGTCCAAAAAACGATTCAACCAATCAGAGAGCAGCGAACGATCGCGTGTGCCGGCGTTGCGAATGGACCAAACCATTCCATGTAAATAGAGGGGGGGGGGGTTCTGTGGTCGTTGCGAATGGACGAAACCATTTCATGTAAATAGAGGGGGGGGATTGTCACTGTACTCGCAAGCCGTTCGCCGTTCGCTTTGGCGTTGCGAATGGACCAAACCATTTCATGTAAATAGAGTGGGGGGATATAATTTTAGATAGATATATAGTACGGGCATATATATAGTACGGGCATGCCCTAGTCTATCTATAATTCCAGTAATCTCTGTCTGTACGTTTGTACGTCTGTTTGTCTGTGACCGCTGTTTCTCGACAACCACGGGTCCGATATACTTTTAACTTGCCAGGTATATTGCTGGGGACCCGAGGATGTGCCTTTTCAAGGTTTCATATTAATCGGACAATTACTTACCGAGCTATGTCCAAAAAACGATTCAACCAATCAGAGAGCAGCGAACGATCGCGTGTGCCGAACGTGGCGGACACACTCTGCCTCGGATGGCACATTTGAGAGCGTATTCATTTATTTCACGTTTGCAAACTATGTTGGCGCTATGTTGGCGTTAAACGATGTTTTAAAACTAATAAAAACGAATTTGCGATTCATTCGCTTTCCTGCGCGTTTGTGCACGCGATGGCGATTTCTTTACCAAACTCCGGAAGCCGTTCGCTTTGGACCAAACCATTGCATGTAAATAGAGGGGGGGGATTGTCACCGGACTCGCAAGCCGTTCGCTTTGGACCAAACCATTTCATGTAAATAGAGGGGGGGGATATAATTTTAGATATAGATATAGTACGGGCAATGCCCTAGTAGGTAGTAATTCGAAGAAATCCAAGATAGCCGCCATAAAATTTGGAAAATACACTTTTGTGCATATCTTTGTATCTAGATATCATATAAACATAAATAATATGTCCTTTTATATGTTTTCAGACCCAAGGAAGCCATATCTGCCATTGTTTTTACAGAAAAATGCAAGGAAATTAAAATAGTGGGCAATATACCAGCCAAAATGGAGACGGCCGTCGTGAAATCGGATCGTATAATTTCCCAATTAGAATCGATTCAATAAACAATCTTCACTGATAACATTTATTTTGAATACACACACACGCACATGCACACACACACACACACACACACACGCACACACATACACACACACCTAAACATAAACGATGAATGAACATAAACGATCACATAAACGAATGCCTCATTCATCCTCATCCATATCTATCACACGCGGTTCATTGATGTTTGCTTTGTTGTTACAACTGTAACCCACACACCCACAAACTTCAGTACAAGGAATATTGTTATTGCGACAGCTACATCTTCCCATACACCCTTTCTTGCACCCACAGTTCACGAGATTCATTATTGCTTCTGGGGCTGGAGGATTCAGGCATCGACTTGGGGCATAAACCCCATCATCCGAAAGTAACTGCCAACCATACTCGACAGGTGATGGAAGGGACGGATGGCTTTCTGCTGCCTTTCTCCATATCATTGCGATATAATGTGCTCGCTGAACGTGTAACTTTAGCGAACCAGTGGTAGGTGGAAGACTCTCTCCCTCAGCAGCACGGTTGGAGAATAAGAACCAGCGAAGCTCGTTTACTTTCGTGTGAACTTTAGACTTGTACAGCAGACAGACGAAGCGTTCCAGCTGGGAACACACTTCTGGTGACGGATCAGTTTGTCCCAAAGACTCCAGAGCCTCCCATATCTTGTTGTCACATGTCATGAAGACCTTAAAGCACCAGTCCTTGCTCCTGCCAGCGAACCTTCCAGACATGTCACTTCCCGTGAATGCGTGGAATCCAAGTATTGCAGACGCACGTTTCTCTCCTAGCATGCCATGAATAGGTTGGACTGCAATGCTCCTCCTCAACTTTCCCTTCCCAGTGAGAAACCTCGTAGCAGGTGGTAGATCGTGAAATCTCTGAATCAGTAGGAGGAAGATATCGGTATCTGGCGAATCAATGATAACTTCTGCATCTTTGTCGACTGTGAGAGCATGCAGAATTAAGAGTGTATCGGCCTCTTCTTGGCTGTGCGTGAGTAGACTGTCTGGAACTTCAGTGTTGCCCGTGGTCTTAGTTCCTGATGTCACCATGAACTTCTTCAACTTGTTTGGATGAGCCTTGCTGTAAGATAGACACTTCACAGCCAAGTACTCTGTAAGCTCTGCCTTGGTCTTCACATTGGAAAGGAAATCTTTGAGTGAAATCTTCTGGATCAATGTACTATCCCTGACGTGATAGTATGTTGATTTCCCCTTTGTCCTCTTTAGGCGCATTTTGTCTTTCAGTGAGTTATCGATGTATCGGTCGAATACCAACCTCACGTCATCATAATGCACGGCAATATTTTCGAGGCGTTCAATGAACGATTGAGCAAAGTCACTGCATGTAATCATTTGTTCTGTTTTGGAGATCCCGTTAACAAGAGCCATGCCATCAATGATTATCACTCTATGGCGAGAAGTAGTCTCGTTTTCATTGATCACTCCTGATCTTGTGGTTGTGTCTGGGTTTTGGCTGATCTGAGAGGGTTCCTGCAAATTTTGGCTTGAGATTTCATAGTCAGTTGATGGGTCATTAGTTTCTTCCCCAGCGTGTGCTGCTGCATCATTCAAAGCGGCAATTCCCGCGTCTTGATGCTCATTGATTTCTGTCGAAATAGGTTCTCCTGGTGGATCATGTACATCCTGCTCTTCAGGCTCAGCCAGATGCTCAAGTTGACGAAGGATTTTTGCCTTGTCGTATGCCAACAAGAGGGATCCATCAGATGCAAATAAAGAACGTGGAACGATGCCAAATTCATAGGTGCCAATACATTCTTTCAGGTCGAGCTCTGGTCGGCTCCGTGAGATAACGATGAACCTCTGCAACAATCCTCGCTCTTCTTTGACTTTGATCAGCTTGTCGCCCGATCTCACTTCTGTTGTGGCATTCGAACTCTTGAATGTTCGAAGTTTTCTTTTCGTCATTTTGTCCCACACAGAAAGTTTTCCCTCAGCTAAACGATCTGTGGCAAATTGCTGGAACATCTGTTGTCCGATCTCGTCGCGCTCTAAGATGTCGCTGGACACTTTTTCATTCATGACTTCTTTGGTGAGCAGGTTGTAGACCTCGTCTACTTCCTCTTCCATAAATGGATCGCCATGTTCACGGAACACCCTAGAAAGCTTGGAGGCATGGCCCATCACCCGGGAAAGCTTTCCCCCCGTGATTTCGTGGTGTTGTTTTCTGCTCTGGTTTTCACCAAGACCATATCCCTCCGCAAACTCGTGCAGTGACTTTGACAGCTCAGGTGCAATGAGGAAGAACTTGTCAAGCGCCTTCTCATTTTGAGTTATCCCTACGATTCCTCCAATCACCTTCAGTGTACGGTTTTCTTGCTCAATGCCATGGTCTGGGGCTATTGATGTGAAGCCTGCCAATCCTTTTGTCACACAGAAGTTCCCTTTCATGAATTCCCTCCACAGTTCTGGGTGCTGCTTTTCAGTCTCCTGCATTGTTGAAATGTAGAGAGGGAGCAACCGAGCATAGTTTAGATGATCGTGAGCGAAGAAGTACTTCGTGAGAGACTCGATGCTCTACATATGCAGCAGCAGATCACGTTGTCTTGTACTTCTAATGAACAGAAGGATAGTCTCAAACTGTTTCATGTAGTTCAGGATGAAGCGCTGTATCTTGTTTGTGCTGACTTCAAATTGTTCCAGTTTTTTGGTCATATCTCTGGACTCCATCATGGCCAATGTTTTTTTGAGAATGTCGCATAGATTCTTCTCTGGCTCCATGCTCCCGCTGATGTCTCTCTGATATGCCTCTCCCAGACGAACAGATGACTCGTTCAGATAGGCCCTTTCTTCAGGTTCCATTGCCAGGAATCTCTGGAAGTACAGGTTGTACAAAGCGATCAGTGTTACCATGTGTGCCTCCAGAGCTCGATACAAGTGCCTCCCATTTAGTATTTGGCTCACTGTGGTTGGCGAGAAAAGTCCAGCCTCGACCCATGCCTGATCAATTCCACTCACTTCCACGTATTTTCCTAATGCAGCTAAGGCCCAAAACACAACATGTAGCTCACCAGGTCGGAAGAGGAATTGCTTCCTGATGTCCTCGCGTTCCACCCACAGCTTCATCGCCAGGTCGTATAGCTGCAAATCGAGAGTCATGACTGTGATTGCCTCACTCCCCATAACACGAGTTGTGATGTTGTGAGCTCTCATCAGACCCGTGTACAGTGTATCATAGTCTGTAGGAGGCGACCTTATCAACGGAGGAACGAGAGCAACATTGGTCTTCTCACTGGACGAAGATAGCAAGGAATTGAAGGCTCCCCACGTCCCCGGAGCTGTGAGTTTGACGTCAACTTCTCCTTCTTCCTCGAAGTTCAGGCATCCAATCATCCAGGTCATATCGGTTTTCTTGTTCTTGTCTGTCTCGGGTTTTGATGTGAGCAGCTTGCAGTCGCTCTTTCTCTTCTCGGGTGCTGGCTTCTTGCAGGTCAACGTTTTACAGCCAACTGCATCATGTATCGTTTGAGCTTTTGATGACCGGTCAAGTTCAATTGGTGGTATCATGGGTGATTTCTCCGGTGATACAGGCTGGTAGATCGCAATTGCTGTACCATGAAGGGTATTCATCCCGCAAGGAGTTGACTCTAGAAAATCGATGTTGTCCATGGCAAACCAGACGAACGTGTCCTGAACCAACCATGGTGGTAGACAGATGCCTCCGGTGGACTCCATTTGCTTCAGTACGGAGTTGGCAATGCTGGTCTCAATCTCCATGACCTTTTTGTAGGAGATGGCGAGGTCCAGATGTGCAAGTTTCTCTACAAGCGCCTTGGATCGTGTGTTTTTGTGTATGTCGAGAGCTAAGCCCACACTCAATGGAGTTTCAAATCGTTGTTTGAATGATCCATCCTCGCTTCTTGGTTCGTACGATACCTGTCGGTCAGATTTATAAGCACCGACAAAGTGCTGCGCCAACAATGATGCACTCACACCAATGGAGTCCTCCCTGTTGCTATTTCCTACTTTCCTTGTTCCCATGACTGCATGCTTGCAGAAGATGTTGAGCATCGGGGGTGGCTTGTAATCAGCAAAGGTTCCATTAAATTTCCATGCTGGGGAAGATGCGATGTCTTTCCTCAATATTTTCGCAGCTCGCAAAAGTACTTTAAAATCGTCTTTGATGCTGTCTGCTGTAATTGTGCTTGATATCATGTGGTCTTTGAGCTTTGTGGAAAGAATCTGCTCTGGCTTTGTTTTGTTTGAGGGCCGGCTGAAATGAACATCGGCAATGTTGTCTAGGATCAATTGTTTCAGGTATGGCTTATAACTATGGTTGTCTGAGACCGGAAAGTCGTGCTCCTTAAGTAAATTGACATAGGTTACATGAATTTCATTCATATTCAGCACAGCATTTTCAGTAGTATCATTCAACGCAGTTTCAACAATTTCAATGAGTTCAAGGTCTGATAACACCTGACCAAAGTTAACATTGGTTGTTTCTGTTTGTTTTTCCGTCTTAACTATAGCACGTTTGGCCTTAACTACACATGGTAAATGATATTTCATGTCCTCAGCCATTGCTTGCAATGGGTCAGGCGAACTTATGACACTGTTCAGTCTCACTTTCAGATTGTCATTACTTGTTTCTTGGCCAATGTTTCTGATCTGGAGTCCCATGTTCTTTGTTGACACATTGTGTAGTTCACTTCCTCTGTCTTCCTGGCATATGACACATCTGAGCGCGTCAAATGTCTGTTCTCGGGAACACCTTCTGGATGTTGACGTGCTTTCCCCTAGATCACTAGAACTTGGTCGTCCTCTCTTTTTCAGTCGGATTTCTGCGGCACTGCCTGATGTTGTTCCTTTCTCAAACCTAGCCTTTGCTCGATCAATGTGCATCTTATTGGTAACATCTTTGTAACAAGCTTTATGGTAGCGGAGACCTTTTGCGAGCAATTCTTCAGCTGAGGAATATTGCAAACGTCTATTCAATGATGCAAACTTTGTTTCACCATACGTGTACTGTTCCTCAGCACCTGCCATCAGTTTCTCGACAGAGGAGAGTTTTGGTTTCGTTACAAAGGTTGTATAGTCTGTTTGCCCTATGGCCATTTGGCATACAAAACAAAGTCCGAAATCTACTGACTTCTCAATCTTCCTGGGTGGTGAGTCACTCATCTTGAAGGTAGGTGTAATTTTCTAGACACTCTTGAACTGTCGTCGGTCCTGCAAAGATAGATACTACTATTCAGATTCACATTTCGTCAACACAGTCAAAACCAGACCTTAACTAGATGGTGGAAACTTAATTAACCGATTTCATGCCGGCCGACCCCACTTTGGCTGGTATATGTCCACTATTTTATTTTCCTTGCATTTTTCTGTAAAAACAATGGCAGAAATGGCTTCCTTGGGTCTGAAAACATATAAAAGGACATATTATTCATGTTTATATGATATCTAGATACAAAGATATGCACAAAAGTGTATTTTCCAAATTTTATGGCGGCCATCTTGGATTTCTTCGAATTACTACCTATTAGACGTAAAAGAAAAAATGGAACCCTATTTTTTTTACATCTCTATAATATTCTGAAGCAGAATCCATTGCTAAATCAATTTTAACAAACAAAAAACACAAACAATATTGTTATGACATATGGGCCTGCACTATTGAGGGAGAAGGCGAGAGAACATTGTTAGGATCACGACGGAAATGTATGCAGGAGGGAGCCAACCCTATGGTCAGGGCAATGAATGGGTGGGGACTCACCATGTTTTAGAGTGGAGGTTATTCTACACCAAGGTTCGCACCACGTCCCTTCCTTTTTGTAACAGTGATAAATGTGCTGAGTGACATCATCAGAGACAGAGAACTGCGGGAGATCCTCTTCACATAAGACGTTGTCATAACAGCAGAGTCAAAGGGAGAGCTTCAGAGAAGAGTGCTGGAATGGCAAGAGAGCTTTGAGAGGTAGGCATTGAAGGTTAATGCTAGAAAGACATGCCGAGAAAGACATGCCTAGAAAGACATGCGTAGAAAGACATGCCTAGAAAGACATGCCTAGAAAGACATGCCTAGAAAGACATGCCTAGAAAGACATGCCTGGAAAGACATGCCTGGAAAGAAATGCCTAGAAAGACATGCCTAAAAAGACATGCCGAGAAAGACATGCTTAGAAAGACATGCCTAGAAAGACATACCTAGAAAGACATGCCGAGAAAGACATGCCTAGAAAGACATGCCTAGAAAGATATGCCTAGAAAGACATGCCTAGAAAGACATGCCCAGAAAGTCATGCCTAGAAAGATATGCCTAGAAAGACATGCCTCGAAAGACATGCCTCGAAAGACATGCCGAGAAAGACATGCCAAGAAAGACATGCCTCGAAAGACATGCCTGGAAAGAAATGCCGAGAAAGAAATGCCTAGAAAGACATGCCTAGAGAGAAATGCCCAGAAAGACATGCCAAGAAAGACATGCAGAGAAAGACATGCAGAGAAAGACATGCCGAGAAAGACATGCCTAGAAAGACATGCCGAGAAAGATATGCCGAGAAAGACATGCCTAGAAAGACATGCCTAGAAAGACATGCCCAGAAAGACATGCCCAGAAAGACATGCCTAGGAAGACATGCCGAGAAAGAAATGCCGAGAAAGAAATGCCTAGAAAGACATGCCTAGAAAGACATGCCTAGTTTTACGTGCACCTCCCCAAACCCCGGTCACGGTGTACCTCCGAGCCTCGAGAGGAATCACAGCAGAAAGATGTGTTATTCTGTTTGTCAAAGATCAATGGTGAAACCATACCAATTGTTACCAACAAACAAGTATTGTATGAAGATCACACAAGAATAACAGTCCGAAAAACAATAGTAATCAATTGTACAACAAATATATCATTCCGAAGATGGTACCATCAGTTTCGTACAATGTAACTCACTGTGCTCCAAGTGAGCGAAAAAAGAACATTCCCAATGTCTCTATTCCGGCATCAAGCCAAAGTCGATCCGCTCCAGTGATCGTCAGAACGATGTCGTATTGAGACCAGAATCACGCTCGGTTGACAGTCACACTGCCAAAGATGGGCAATGGTACCCTCCAGAAGTGACGGGAAAATCACACCTTCAGGTATGGACGTTTGATGGCTCCCAATCGGCGAACCGCAGATTTCCCACTCAAAAGCCACGTTACACACACACACAAAGTTAACGTCTGAGTGCGGTGAAAATGGTTGAAGCGAGGTGAAAAACGTGGAGCGATGTGAAAATCGGCGCAAGTCAAAATGGCCAACGGCCCGTTCTTGAGATGTAATGGCACTCCAACGATTCTCTTTGGAATCGACCGCAAAACCTGTCACGCAGGTTTATCTGTCACAGCGATAACAGCTCTGTCGCAGGAATCCCTTTCCCAGGAAACCCCAAAGTTCGCTATTGACCCCCGTTCTCTAGCGTTTGCTCAAAACCTCAACGCAGCTCGTTTTCTTGTCCACCTCACTCGCTCTGCCTCTTTCCTCTTCTTCCTCTTCGTCTTCATCTGGTTCCGGTTTCTTTTAAAACATCAACTTTTTTTACCTTTTGAAAATTTTACCTTTATTTTACCTTTTTTTAAACCTTTTTTTACCTGTCCCCCAAATATTCCTACAGGTCGCACAAGATCTGCCAGCCACCCTCTGATGGTTAAACTGCCGAAATCTCGGCTCTCTGCTCACCTTCACTCTTTCATTCCTCTTTTCTCCCGCCTCTGGAACAAACTCCCACACTCACTTCAATCACACTCCTCCCTCCAGGTCTTCAAAACAGCTGTTCACCACCATCTCTTATCTTCCCCCATCCAAAACCTTGATCTTTTCTACCCCCACTAATTCACCCCAGATCCACCTTGTTTGAAATTCCAACTTCTTTCCTGGAAGTCTTGGCATTGTCCATATGTTTTATACCCCTCCCACCCCCCCCCCCTTCCCATGCCTTCCCCCCAAAGCCCTCTCCCTCCCACAGTTCTCTCGATGTCTCCATGTCTCTCGGTCCCTGCTCTCAAATGTTGTGCTTGTGTCCTTCCCCCTCTCTCCCCATCTTGTCTACCGCTCCCGATGTTATTTGTTTTGTGTGTCTGTTTGTCTTTCTGTGTGATTAATGTTCGCTCTTTCACGAGCCTCGATCTTGTATACAAAAAAAATAAAAAAAAATAAAAAAATAGTACTCTCTATTTCACTTAAACGACAACAATAGTAGTACATGCAACCAAAAATGTTTACAGTAGATGAGAACCACAACAATGGAAGTGACGAATCCGTAACACTTCCCCCCCTCAAGAAAGAAAGTTTGAACATAGTGAAAACTTTCTTTGCATGCAAAAACTCTTTTAACAAAAAAAAGTAAAACTCACCCCCAAATGATCAATTCACGTGAGCAACAATAATTAATATTCCCCACAATAAAGCAACAAAACTTCCAAACAACCTACAGGAATTTCCAAAGTTGGTTCACTCTGGATAAAGCATCAGCAACGACATTGTCCCTGCCCTTTCCATGCTCAATTTCCAAGTTGAACTCCTGCAAAGCCAAACTCCATCTCATCAACCTCTGATTTCTATTTTTCATTTTTTGAATGAAGGTTAAGGAGTTGTGATCAAAAATCCAAAGCAAAGCAAATCTATTGCACTTTTTGAAGGAGGCCGAGCTGAGAGCCAGGTTTCATGGTGGTTGGGTGGTGAGGCCTGGAAGTATTCACTGCACGCATTTAGGAATGTGGAGTTCATCCGTGTAGGAATCTTGGCTCGGCTGCTCCTGAACACTCAGTGCTTACAACTCTTCTCTTTATCATAAAAATCATAATCACGGTTGTAGAGTCGGGTGCTGTAGTCACGTGAATAGCGGTCCCCATCTCGGCTACCACCGTAATAGTCATCCCGTCGAGAGTTGCCAAAACTGCGCTGCTGCTGCTGGGAGCCTCCGTAGTAATCACGACTGCGGCCGCCACCAAAACTACTACTCCCACCCCGGGAGCCATAGCCACCCCTGAAACTACCTCCACGTTTTCCTCCTCTGTAGCCCCCTCGACGCACATGGCCTGCCTTCTCTACTCTTATGGTCCGACCATCCAAATCCTTGCCATTCAAATCCTTTTCTGCATCTTTGGCGTCCTTTGTGTTTTCAAACGTGACAAAGCCAAACCCTCTCGACTTTTGCGTCTCCCTGTCTTTTATCAGCAGCACTTCCAAGAGTGGTCCATATTTGCCAAAGATAGAGTCCAGAACATCTTCACTTGTGTCAAAGTTCAGTCCACCTACAAAGAGCTGCCAACATTGCCTCCATCCATGACTTGTGTGTGCTGACACTTAGTTTCAGGGTACTCGACAAGAAGTGCCTGTGCAAAGCGTGACGTCAGTACCTTCTCCTTCTCTTCAGAGCTCTTCCTACCCATAGCACGAGTGGAAAGATACCCGGAATCTCCTGCTCTAACTGTGCGGTGTTATTTTCCATACTAGGCTTTTCAACCAACATCGGATTACCAGAAACTCGACCACCGGCCAAATCATTCCCGATAACAAAAGAGATTCCCTCTACAGGAAGAGTGGCTTGTAAACCTACGGTGACCGGTCCTGACACCAAATCAGACTTTAAATGGATGACATGAAGAGGAGCTTTAACATAGCCACCAACCCCCTGTAAAAGAACACTAACACCAGTTGCCGTCTTCTCTGACAATGGCAAAATGCATTCAAGCATCAAAGATTGATGTGCTCCTGTGTCCCTCAATACCCTAACAGGTCTCTGGTTAATTAAGTCCCCCTCCAGCGACACAAACCCCTCTGAAATAAAAGGTTTGTAACCCTCTTGAACAAGGTCGTTCTGTGATGCCGTAACTTTGGCATGGGAACCTTCACAAGGCACTGTCCTCCAAGGACGATTTCTCGCATTTGCCAATGCATTCGAAGTTGCACTAGTTTGACTCCGCTCCTGATTTTCCTTTTCAGGGTGTAACATTGGGACATCAAATGCCCAGGTTTCTTGCAAAAAGCGCAAGTAGGTCCGGAGGAAAAACTCGTGGTTTGCCTGGGGCCCCCCGGAAGATAAGTCTGTCTTGGAACTGTAGTCTTCTGATCCCTAAAAGTCACGGTATCAGATTTGTCCCCATAGTCATCTCTAGGCCGCCTCCATGAATATTTGTTCTCTGCACCTGATTTACCATAACTCCCTTGGCTAACTCTAGGCGACAAGTTAGGTTTGTGGAACCCCATCCTGTGTGTCAAGCATAGTCATCTGCCACGGTTGCTGCCTCATACAACTCTGGTACTTTATTTTCATCCAGATGTACTTTAATGTCCACGTGGACACACTGTTTGAATTCCTCCACCAAGATAAATTGTCGTAACAGGTTGAAGTCTTTCCCAATCTCCTTCAAGTCACACCACCTATCAAACATGGTTTCCTTCATTCTGGCAAACTCCACATGGGTCTCACTCTCCCTCTTCCTGGCATTCCTGAATTTTTGTCGGTAAGCTTCAGGGACCAATTCATATGCTTTGAGAATGGCTTTCTTCACTTTCTCATAATCTGCACATTGGTCAATCGGTAAAGCCGAATATATATCTTTAGCTTTACCCACCAAAACACTTTGCACTAACATTGTCCACGACCCCACAGGCCATTTTAGCATTTGAGCCACTTTCTCAAAGTGTAAAAAAAACTTGGCTACCTCCTTTTCATTGAAGGGTGGAACCAGCCTCACATGCCTACCAACATCCCAAGTGTTCTGACTAGTTGTCGAACTAGCCGGCAAGGATACTACTTCTCTCCGTTCTCCCAGTAATTCCAGTTCCTTGAGTTTAAGTTCCTTCTGATACTCCATGTCACGTTCCTTTAACTCCCTTTTGGCTCTCCTTTCCTCTGCTCTTTCCTCTGCTCTTCTCTCGTCGAGTTCTCGTTCCTGTTCTGCTCTTCTTTCCTCGAGTTCTCGTTCCTGTTCTGCTCTTCTTTCCTTGAATTCTCGTTTCTGTTCTGCTCTTTCCTTTTCTACTTTCCTTTCCTCTGCTCTTCTTTCCTCGGCTTTCCATTCCAACTCTTTTAACCTTTCCTGGCTCTGCAGTTGCATCTCCATTTTCCGGAGCTCCACATTTTCTTTTTCCTCGGGTAACCAATCCAAGGCTACCTCTTTCCATGTTCCTTGTCCCACCAGAGATTCTACCACCAATGTCTGCATCTCTGCTTTCTTCATATTAACTCGGACCTCCAAGTTAAAATATTTGGCCAATATCATGAGTTCCGATCTTTTTAACGCCTGGAACTGTGCCTCATTAGGGGACGCAGCAAACCTTTATGCGTCAAACACCATGGTGACTATCAGTTAGCACCTGTTAACCTTCACACAAACAATTTCAATTTTTTTTATTTTTTATTTGGGAATGTTAGAAAAATTCCAAATTTGGGAATTTTGGGAATGTTAGGGAATTCTATCCCGGACGAGGATGTTAGGGAATTCACTCCCGGACGAGCCCCCAATTTCTGTTATGTGCTCCTCCCCAAACCCCGGTCACGGTGTACCTCCGAGCCCCGAGTGGAGTCGCGGCAGAAAGATGTGTTATTCTGTATGTCAAAGATCAATGGTGAAACCACACCAATTGTTACCAACAAACAAGTATTGCATTAAGATCACACAAGAATAACAGTACAAAAAAAAATAGTAATCAATTGTACAACAAATATATCATTCCTATGATGGTACCATCAGTTTCGTACAATGCAACTCACTGTGCTCCAAGTGAGCGAAAAAAGAACATTCCCAATGTCTCTATTCCGGCATCAAGCCAAAGTCAATCCGCTCCAGTGATCGTCAGAACGATGTCGTATCGAGACAGGAATCCCGCTCGATTGACAGTCACACTGCCAAAGATGGGCAAAGGTGCCCTCCAGAAGCGACGGGGAAATCACACCTTCAGGTATGGACGTTCGACGGCTCCCAATCGGCGAACCACAGATTTCCCACTCAAAAGCCACGTTACACACATACACCAACTTAACGTCTGGATGCGGTGAAAATGGTTGAAGCGAGGTGAAAAACCTGGAGCGATGCGAAAATCGGCGCGAGTCAAAATGGCCAACGGTCCGTTCTCAAGACGTAATGGCACTCCAATGATTCTCTTTGGAATCGACCACAAAACCTGTCACAGGTTTATCTGTCACAGCGATAACAACTCTGTCGCAGGAATCCCTTTCCCAGGCATCCCCAAAGTTCGCTGGCGTTTGCTCAAAACCTCAACGCAGCTCGGTTTCTTGTCCACCTCACTCGCTCCACCTCTTTCCTCTTCTTCCTCTTCATCTTCGTCCGTTTCCGGTTTCTTTTAAAACATTAACTTTTTTTACCTTTTGAAAATAGTACTCTCTATTTCAATTAAACGACAACAATAGTAGTACATGCAACCAAAAATGTTTGCAGTGGATGAGAACCACAACAACGGAAGTGACGAATCCGTAACACCAGAAAGACATGCCGAGAAAGACATGCTGAGAAAGCCATGCCTAGAAAGACATGTCTGGAAAGACATGCCGAGAAAGACATGCCTAGAAAGACATGCCTAGAAAGACATGCCTAGAAAGACATACCTAGAAAGACATGCCTAGAAAGACATGCCTAGAAAGACATGCCTAGAAAGACATGCTGAGAAAGACATGCCGAGAAAGACATGCCGAGGAAGACATGCCGAGAAAGACATGCCGAGAAAGACATGTCGAGAAAGACATGCCTAGAAAGACATGCCGAGAAAGACATGCTGAGAAAGACATGCCTGGAAAGACATGCCTAGAAAGACATGCCTAGAAAGACATGCCGAGAAAGACATGCCGAGAAAGACATGCCTAGAAAGACATGCCTAGAAAGACATGCCGAGAAAGACATGCCGAGAAAGACATGCCGAGAAAGACATGCCGAGAAAGACATTCCTAGAAAGACATGCCTAGAAAGACATGCCAAAAAGACATGCCCAGAAAGACATGCCTCGAAAGACATGCCTCGAAAGACATGCCTAGAAAGACATGCCGAGAAAGACATGCCAAGAAAGACATGCCTAGAAAGACATGCCGGGAAAGAACTGCCAAGAAAGAAATGCCTAGAAAGAAATGCCTAGAAAGACATGTCCAGAAAGACATGCCTAGAAAGACATGCTTAGGAAGACATGCCTAGAAAGACATGCCTACAAAGACATGCCTACAAAGACATGCCTAGAAAGACATGCCTAGAATGACATGCCTAGAAAGACATGCCTAGAAAGACATGCCTATAAAGACATGCCTGGAAAGACATGTCTGGAAAGACATGCCTGGAAAGACATGCCTGGAAAGACATGCCTGGAAAGACATGCCTGGAAAGACATGCCTAGAAACACATGCCGAGAAAGACATGCCTAGAAAGACATGCCTGGAAAGACATGCCCAGAAAGACATGCCGAGAAAGATGCCTGGAAAGACATGCCTGGAAAGACATGCCGAGAAAGACATGCCTAGAAAGACATGCCAAGAAAGACATGCCGAGAGAGAAATGCCTAGAAAGACATGCCGAGAGAGAAATGCCTAGAAAGACATGCCTAGAAGGACATGCAGAGAAAGACATGCCTAGAAAGACATGCCTAGAAAGACATGCCTGGAAAGACATGCCCAGAAAGACATGCCGAGAAAGACGCCTGGAAAGACATGCCTGGAAAGACATGCCGAGAAAGACATGCCTAGAAAGATATGCCGAGAAAGACATGCCGAGAAAGACATGCCTAGAAAGACATGCCTAGAAAGACATGCCGAGAGAGAAATGCCTAGAAAGACATGCCGAGAGAGAAATGCCTAGAAAGACATGCCTAGAAAGACATGCAGAGAAAGACATGCCTAGAAAGACATGCCTAGAAAGACATGCCGAGAAAGACATGCCTAGAAAGAAATGCCTTGAAAGACGTGCCGAGAAAGAAATGCCTTGAAAGACGTGTCTAGAAAGACATGCCTAGAAGTAAGGGTGTCTGGTAAGATTGGTGTGGAGAGGGTCGAGATTGTAAATGTAAGGAGTGGAGCGCTGACACAAATGGACGATTTAAAATACCTTGGTTCAGCACGAAAGGAAAGAGGAGCTTATGAATCAGAAATCAAGGATAGAGTGATGACCGCATGGGCAAAATGGAAGGAGGTTCGTGGAGTCGTCTGTGATGAAAGGATACCGATAAGATTGAAGGTTAAAATATATAATACAGTGACTAGACCGCTTATAATGTATGGTGTAGAAACATCATGGGCTTTAAGAAAATGGAAGAGGAGTTAAAAAAAAAAAAAATAGGCCTTACTGTACATGGTCTAGGCTTATGGAAGAGCTTGAACAGGACGCATAACAAAGAGAACAGCAGGAGAAAGGTGAAACACCAATAGCAAGGCGGTATAGGGAGAAGGTAGGCAGACAAATAAGGAATACAGGTAACGGTGAAGGGTAAGGGAGAACACAAGGGGTGGACAAGATGGATAATAAGCAAAATTTTGTGAGGGGTGTTGTGGTTTAACAGGTGCAGAAAAGGTCATGATTTTGGATGGGGGGATGACTTGAGATGGTGGTGAACAGCTGTCTTGAAGACTGGGAGCAAAGAGTGAGATTGAAGAGTATAGAAGGTAGTACCACAGGCAGGAAAGGAGAGGAATAAATGAGTGGAGGTGAGCAGTGGTTGTGGATTTAGGCAGTTTCACTCGGAGGAGGTTTCTGGTGGACCGCATGAGTCCTGCAGATACCTGAGGGGGACAGAATACAGTGAGAGTTGCTGGAGAGAACATAGATGAGAATGTTTCGGTGGATTCTCAAAGTAGCACGGAGAGGGCGGTTGAGGATTGAGGAGACACACAAGTGAGTCAGAGTAGCATTCATCACAAAAATGGAAGAGCGAAACTAGGTTGTGGTGGTTTGGACATGTGATGAGGAAAAAGGATGAAGAACCAATCAAGAAAGCGTTCAATGAGCCAATTAGAGGGCAGATATCAAGGGGACGACAGATATTAAGGTGAAGGAGGTAGTGGAAAGAGGATTGAAGAGTGTGGGCTTGAGAGAGGAATATGTGGAGGACCCAGGGGGATGGAGAAGGCGGATCGGAGTGGCCGATCCCTAACTGTTGGGATTAAGGTGCAGAGAAAAAGAAGAAGAGTAGTTGGAGGAGATAGGGATTCGGGTGTGCATCCCTCCCTCCCAAACTAACCCAACTTCCAAGACAATTAATTTGAACCATTTGGACTTTTCCCACTAATGATGGGAAATGTAATTTAAAAATTAATTATTTTAAAAATTAATTATAAAAATTATTTAATAAAATTAATTAAAAATAATAATTAAAAAAAATTAATTATAAAAAATTATTTAATTAAATTAATTAAAAAAATTAATTGAAAAAAATTAATTATAAAAAATTAATTAAATTAATTAGTTTTTAAAAAATGATGGGAAATGTAATTTTTAAAAAATCGATGTAATTTTAAAATGTATCGCACAGCAATTGTTAATGTGCTGCGTTCATGCTGTTCCATACCGATGTAATTCCGACGATAACACTCAAGTGAACTGCATACTAAACATAAGGAATCATGGAGATCATAAACAGACTCGAGGTTATTTTAATGAATTTAATCAAGGAAAGAGACTTTGCAATTTGTCTCAGGTTTTAGATGTAATGCTAAGCTGCTGAAAGAGTAAAAATCCAAGCCGCCTCAGGTCCCACAGGTACATAGTGGTTACCTGCATCCAGAATTTTCCTGCCAATTAATCCTTACACCTGGTAAGTAGATTATCAAATCAATTACAAACATAGGACATATTCTCAAGAAGCTTCAGCCTCATTGCATGCATTGCAGAGAAATGAACACTTTCCAACGTCATGGAGAACAAAAGGTGGAACTACCAGGTAATTGTATTTGTTGATGAAGAAAAGAAGTTCAAGCAATAATTATTATTGAGGATCGGCGAATGAGCATTTCCGTTTCTGTGCATTCAAACTGTCTGGCAGCCTCGACCCTTGCAGAAAGTTGTCCTTTGACTGTGGTTTTTTTTTTTTTTTTTTGCAAAGTGCCTGAGAGTTGTTGTTGTGATGTGGATTTCACTAACGGAAGGTACAAAAGCTGGACACTTTTTTTAGAGAATACTGAAGCAGCACAAGCCATTTTGATGTCTATGTGAAATGGCTGAGAGCACTTCAAAGGGAGAACTTCCCTTTTAGCTTCTCGAGTTATACCAGGGTCATGGATCTTCTGCCCTACACAATGAGGAAAGGTGTGTGTGTGTGTGTGTGTGTGTGTGTGTGTGTGTGTGTGTGTGTGTGTGTGTGTGTGTGTGTGTGTGTGTGTGTGTGTGTGTATGGATGTATGAATGTCTGTGCGTATGTATGTATGTGTGTGCGTGTGTATGTGTGTGCGTGTGTGTGTATGTATGTATGTGTGTGCGTGTGTATGTATGTATGTGTTTCTGTGTGTATGTGTGTGCGTGTGTGTGTGTGTGTGTGTGTGTGCATGTGTGTGTATGTGCGTATGTATGAGTGTGTGTGTGTGTGTGTGTGTGTGTGTGTGTGTGTGTGTGTGTGTGTGTGTGCGCATGTGTGTGTGCATGTGTGTGTATGTATGTGTGTGTGTGTGTGTGTGTGTATGGATGTTTGGATGTATGAATGTATGTATGTGTATGTCTGTGCGTGTATGTGTGTGTGCATGTGTGTTTGTGTGTGTGTGTGTGTGTGTGTGTGCGTGTGTATGTATGTGTGTGCGTGTGTATGTATGTGTGTGCGTGTGTATGTATGTATGTGTGTGCGTGCATGTATGCGTGTGTGTGTATGGATATATGAATGTATGTATGTGTATGTCTGTGCGTGTATGTGTGTGTGTGCATGTGTGTTTGTGTGTGTGCGTGCGTGTGTATGTATGTATGTATGTATGTATGTATGTGTGTGTATGTATGTATGTGTGTGTGTATGTATGTGTATGTGTGTGTGCATGTATGCGTGTGTGTGTGTGTGCGTGTATGTGTGTGTGCATGTGCGTATGTATGAGTGCGTGTGTGTGTCTGTATGTGTGACTGTGTGTGTATGTATGTGTGTATGTGTGTGTGTGTGTGTGTATGTATGTGTGTATGTGTGTGTGCGTGTGTATGTATGTATGTGTGTATGTGTATATGTGTGCGTATGTGTGTGTGTGCATGTGTATGTATGTGTGTGTGCACGTTTGTGTGTGTTTTTTCTGGATTGACTGACTGCCTGTGTGAGCACCGATCTTGTGGGTCCACCATTTTGGACAGAAATGGTGAAAACCTTTATGAATAATGAGCCCAGCTGCTGATCGAGGTAGTGGGAAAAATCTGTCACTCGCAAACCAAATACTTGAGTTATTGGATTAGGCACACACCATTTTAGCTTTTACTATTAATTTATTTATTCGAAAATAAGTGAAAAACTGTTTTATGAAAAAAAAACGATGTGTGTGTGTGTGTTTTCCCTTAATAGTGATGTCATGGTAGAAGTGTTTCTTCTCATGGAACTCTAACCATAGTCACTTAGAATTGCTTCAAAAAGCCCAAACTATTCTGTTCTGTTGAAATTCGAGCTTACTGCAAATCAACTTCAGCTCGTCTAGATATTGTTTCTTCGTGAATTGGTAACAGAGTCGTTGTAATTGTGCATAATGTCAGCTGTCAGGAAATAGTGTTTTCGTCTGATTCCAAAAGTCTTATTGACCTTCCTGAGAGAATGATGCACAGAAGCTCGAATGGACCAAAACACCTTCTCGCTGTGAACAATCATGAGAATGACTTGAGCGACACAGCTCTTGCAATTGTGATCATTATAATTGACTTTACAGAGGTTCATACTGACACTTCTACTTACAAACCTCATACCTCTACTTACACGTTCATACCTCTACTTACAAAGAAACAATTTTTTCAACTATTGCACATATTTGTTTCAAAAATCCTGTTTTATTCATCCAAAGTCATAATTTGTTAAAGTTAACTTGTGAAACAAGCATTCTGAGTATTGCGCTGCAATACATGTCCCCTACCAAAGTTCAAAGTGCCATAACTTTGTCAAAAAAGATCGAATATGCAAATTTATGCACGGTTGATGCTGGTTTTCAAACTTGATCTGAGGTATGCTGAGACACATGTGTGTCACGCCTCGCCTCGTTGAGAAGCTCGCAAGGTCGCTCCGTGGAGCGGCCTGCACGTATTGCACTGTGTGAATTATATAATTACCAACTCACGGTCTGAGGTACTAGCGATTCAAGAGATATCCATTTAAAAAAAAAAAAAATTTCGTTTAATTAACGATATCTGTCAAACCACGTCACCTATCGCAAATTCCAAAAGGACATTTTAGTAGGCTGACATGCTGAACAGATCTGTGAGGTTTCCCCTCGATTGGATCAAAAATGAGGGAGGAGCTAGGTTTTAAATGTTTATGCTTAAAAACGCCATAACTCTGAAACCACGTGACACATGACGTCATGCTCGCTGACTTTTTTGTTCGTCGTGGGTATGCGATTCTGCCTGCAAAGTTTGGCCTCGATCTGTTCACCCGTTGCAGAGAAAAAGGGGTTTTCGTGTTTTCACGAAAAACAATATGGCGGCCGAACCACGTGACCTGTGACGTCATAATTACCATTAAAATATTCTACAGACCGATTCCCCCCTACGGTGAAAATTTGATCTCAATTGGTCCAATTATTGCAGAGAAAATGGTTTTTAAAGGAAATTTAAACTTAAAATGGCACTAAGTTAAGGATCATCAGAATTATCAGAATTCCCAAAGTTCAAAGTGCCATAACTTTGTTAAAAATGATCAAAACGTCGTGAAGTTCGATCTTGATCTGTAACTTATCATGAGGAAACCATGTGCCAAGTTTGAAATCATTAGCATTTTGAGTTTATTTAAAAAAAGTCCGGAAAACTGTTCTTTGCGTGACGGACTGACGGACTGACAGACAGAGGGACGGCGTGCAAACCTATAGCCCCCTCCGGTGTACACCGGTAGGGGACAAATTAGCATGGATTGTATTAATATATGGGCATGCACTGATTAGAAAAATCCTCATAAATAAATGTCAGCCTTACTGAAAATCTTTGTGCAGAGAAATAAGGATTTTAAAAGACAAAATACACAGGTGGAGAAATATAGGAAATGATACTGGAAGTTCCTTTCCGTTAAGAACTCATTTGGCAAGTTCAAGCTGGCAGTTTGTGAGAGGTTTAGAACTCATGTGATTTAAGGTGACCTGGTTAATGGGAGGGGTGAGGCACAGCTCAGGGTTCCAGTCAAACAAAGTAATGTTCTCGTTGCCGACAGTTTGACCCCCAGGCCTGGGATGCTGACCTGCTGTCTCGCAAGAGCCACAACATAGTGAAAACATCACCTGCGGGGTCCAGATTCACCCCGGTGTTTGGCCCAGTCGTGCATGAGCAGTCCTGCATCCAGGTGGTCGAATTTGGCTCGTCCGCATCCGGCCAGTTCGAGCTTCATCTCCAACATTCACCAACTTTGCACAGACACAGTGTTTTCCAAGCTTGCCCTTCTCATTGCTCAATTGCTATTTTTGTTTTTCTACTTGGCTTGAGTCCACCTGACCAGCCCAGTCAATCCCAGGTTGGGAAAAACAGGGCTGGCTTTATGAGCACCAAACTTTAAAAAAAACAAATCAATATTCTCTTTCTCCTTCTCTTCCACTTATAATGGGAGAGGTGCAATGGTGCCAATCTTCTACTCTGCCTTGACCACAATACTCCTCCACTTCCCTCTGTCCTCAGCCAGCTCCTTGCAATCTCCAACCACCCACACCTTATTCATATCCCTCCTCATACAATGCTCCCATCAAAAACTGTGGTCCACCTCTTTTCATCAACCTATCCGCTCTCTTTGTCATTCCCTCTTCTCCCATCCCTATCAAGTGTCCAGGCCACTTCATTCAGATTTTAACAATGTCCCAGATATAAATTTACCAATCTCAAATCAATATCTACAAAAATTCATTGAAAATATAATTTCCGATTTTAATATCAGCAAAGAGAGCAAACAAATGTAGGTGAATGAATGAATACGTTTTAAGGCCATTTTCCCCACTAGAGCAGAGGTTAGCCTTGGTTAGCCCCATGACAATCATGGTTCCCTTTTTGAGGCAATATTTTTATGGCCAGATGCCCTTCCTGACACCAACCCTTAGTCACCTCTTATGCTGTACCTATTCCAAATTAGGTGTACACCCCAGCAAGTTGGTACTCAATTTGCTGATGACAGGCTGAGTCAACCCCCCTGGCATTAATTCAGCGATCGACCAGGATTCAAACCCAGGATCCTATGATCCCAAGCCGGCACCCGAACCGCTAAGCCAACACCAGGCTAAGCAAACAAATGTAGGCGTTAATTCAGCGATCGACCGGGATTCAAACCCAGGATCCTATGATCCCAAGCCGGCACCCGAACCGCTAAGCCAACACCAGGCTAAGCAAACAAATGTAGGTGTTCATTTTTATTATATTGTTCAAAGCTAAGAGAACCATCCTGATTTTATTATTCAAATAATTTTACTATTGGAGCGCCTCTGCCTGTATATATTTTTTTATTCATAATCATGACGTCATTGGTCAGGTGGTATGGACGACATCTTGGAAAAACGTTGCACCTCTATATCTCTGAAACCGCTCAATGGAAGAAATTTAAACATGGCTAATTGTCAAGTACACCCCATTGGGAATAAGACATGTTAATGATGATGTCATCGGTGCCTTCATTATGACGTCATAATTCGACAAGTACAAGGCTTGATCTGATCAGTATGAAAAAAAAATGTCTGTGCAACTGTTGGTCTGATGGACACGACAGTTACACCATATGAGCGCCTCCTCCTCTAGAAAATTTTAATGATAATTATGATGTCATAGGTCACGTGGTATGAGCACCATCTTGAAAAGAACGAAAAACGTTGCACCTACATATCTCTCAAACTGCTCAATGGGAAAAAACGAAACATGGTTCATTGTAAAGAACTCCGTATGGGGAATAGGTGTTGTATGGGGAATAAGTGTTGTTAACGATGACGCCATTGGTGGTTTAATTATGACGTCATAATTCGACAAGTACAACGCTTGATCTGATCAGTATGAAAAAAAAAATGTCTGTGCAACTGTTGGTCTGATGGACATGAAATTTTCACCATAGGAGCGCCTCCTCCTCTCGAATTTTTTAATCATAATTATGATGTCATAGGTCACGTGGTATGGGCGTCATCTTGAAAAAAAAACGAAAAACGTTGCACCTCCATATCTCTGAAACTGCTCCATGGAATGGTCCATTGTAAAGAACTCTGCATGGTGAATACGTGTTGTTGACGATGACGCCATTTGTGTTTTAATTATGAGGTCATAATTCGACAGGGACAATGCTTAGTGTGAACAGTTTGAAATGTTTGAAATTTATTGAGCATGATCTATGCGACAATTATATTAGAAAATATAAACGTATGCTGTCATCGCTCATGTGGTTTGGCAGCCATATTGGATCAAGGAAAAAAACCCTTCAAAAACAGAAGAGTTGGCTCGCACCAAGTTGACTGCGCAGGTTACGTATTCTATGAATACCATCGAGTTAAAGTCAGTGATCAAATCAGGTGTGTGCAGAATTGTCTGATTGGTCCAATAGAATAGACTATTTTGAGAAGAGTTATGCCACAGCCCCAATGGCCAAATGTCCCACTTGCTGAGATCATATTGTAAGAACATCCGGGCAGATTAGCCATTGCAGTCCAATCAAATCTACCCTGAGTGATGACAAACATGATCCCACAGATTTGCAGGGAACAAATTATGGATTTCTTTCACCCAGTGAAAGACTGCTTCAGTAAAGTTTTCACAAGCGATAATCCAGGTAATAAATGGTACCCAGTTCAAAAGTAAATCAAATACTCGTTATTAAGGTTGGGGTATTTGGATATAATTTAATTCAGAATCACACAACTTGTTTGTTGATGTATTATAATCTTTCAATGCCTGCAGCCAAAAATCTATGAAACAAGTACAGATACATTCAAAGTACACCGCCTCCATGCCAAATAATTAAATATCCTACAGTGCGGCTCATATAGGCTGCATTGGGAGGGAGAGGTGTACACTAATTGATTGATTAATTGTATAATTAAAATCAATGAAAGATTATCACAAAATATTTTCTTAATCAATTGGCTAATAGCATAACTAAACCACTAGTGCTTCATCCGAAGATGTATCTTTTAGAAATTTAATTAAATAAGTCATTAATAAAAAATTAAATAATTAATTGATTAATCAATAAATAATTAATCAATAAATAATTAATCGATTAATAATTAATCGATTAATCAATAAATCAAAAATATCCTTGATAGCCACATCACTTGGTCACTGTCATGTCCCAATATTACCTTCCCAGCTCAAAAGGTGCCTGAGATATTGGCCAAATGAGAAAGAAAATAAATAAATGATTAATAATGAAAATAAATAAATAATAATCATTAAAAAATTAAATTATCAATCAATTCGGTCACAGAACACATAAACCACCACCATTTCATCAGAATCTGTAACTGAATTTTTAAAAAAAAAGTAATTAATCGAATAATTCAATAATTGATTGATTAATTGATTAATCAATAAATAATTAATCGATTAAATGATTAATCAATAAATCAAAAATATCCTTGATAGCCACATCACTTGGTCACTCATGTCCAAATATTAGCTTCCGAGCTCAAAATGTGCCTGAGATATTGGCCAAATGAGAAAGAAAATAAATAAATGATTAATAATGAAAATAAATAAATAATAATCATTAAAAAATTAAATTATTAATCAATTCGGTCATAGAACACATAAACCACTACCATTTCATCAGAATCTGTAACTTAAAAAAAAAAAATTTTGGTCATTAATCGAATAATTAAATAATTAATCGATTAATTGATTAATTAATAAATCAAAAATAGCCTTTGCAGCCAATTCACCTGGTCATTGGCATGTCCAAATATCAGCTTCCTAACTCAAAAGGTGACTGAGTTAATGGTCAGAAGAGAAAGGAAATTTGATTAATTAAATAAGTTCTTCATTAATCGCTAATAATTAAATAGCTCCTCAATTAATTGATTAATCAAAAAACAAAAAATATAGTTTTTGACAAAGGACTTGCTCACTACTGTGCCGAAATTTCAGCTTCCTAGCTCAAAGGATGGCTGAGATATCGCCCGGAAAACCAAGAAAACAAGCAAACAACCAGAGTGAAAACTGAGTACTCCCTTTCAGCGGGCGTCACTGCCGAGCCCCCTTCGGTGCCCGGCAATGACGTTTTGCAATGCCTGGAGATGGCATAGGAAAGGTGCGGTGTACAATAACCATGTGCAAAGGTCTCTAAACACAAAAGACATGGAAAATAGAAAAATGAGATGGAATTTCAGAGTTCCATTATTTCTCCAAACTGTTGGCCACAACATGCATGCTATGCATGTGGTTTGAATGCTGAAGCAAGCATATAAGTTGAGGGGTAAGGGATGGATAAAACCGAACTCACGGCTACTCCTGTGCGATGTGCGGCTACTCCAACATGCTGAGTGCCAGGCAACAACAGTCACAGGTACTTGGGAGCACAGGCCTATTGTCAGAATGTTGTTATAACTGCTCCTGGTGCTCAATAGTGCCTTCATCTCGTCCTGAAATGCTGCTGCAGAAAAATCCATGGTTTGGGCTATTGCAGTCTCCAGCTCTCTACATTTGGCTTCTCTGCACATTTGTTTTTCTGCAAAAATATGCATGATCTTGTATTGGAGAGTCACTCTATAATGTCAGCGCCACCTCAATCATACAACCCTGAGGCCAGCTTCTTTTTTGTTTGTATACAGAGTCAAGGCTCGTGTAAGAGCTAACACATTACACACGAGAACAGGCACAGACCCATAAAACATACAACTAGAAGGGCACTCAGTGGAGAGCACACCTCCGCCTGGATGGACATATCACTCAATGGTGAAGAATCACTTTAAAAATTCTACTTGCTGGATCCGGATCCAGATATTCACCGAAATTGAATCGATTCGTCCTCGTCACACACACAACCGGTCCAACAAGTTTCGTCCAAATCCGTCCATAACTTTTTGAGATATCCTGGTATGTATCGTTTTTGGCCCGATCTCCCAATGGTGAAGAATCACTTGAAAAATTCTAGTAGCCGGATCCGAATCCTGATCTTCACCAAAATCTAATTTCTGCCAATCTCTGCCAGATTTCGTCCGAATCTGTCCACAACTTTTTGAGATATTTTGTTCACAAACGGACAAACAAACAGACAAACAGGGGTGAAAACATGACCTCCAACCACCTTTGGTGGCGGATGTAATATATAAAGGGAGTGGAAGAGAAGAGGGGGAGAGAGAGAGGAAAACATACAAGCACAACAACAGTAGAGAACAGGGACGTCGGTAGATCTGTGGGAAGAGAGAGGGCTGGTGGGGAAGGATTACACCGTATAAAACAAATTGACGCAACTAGGAATTTCAGGATTTGAAGTTGAAGATTTAAAGATGTGGATTTGTGGTGAATTAACGGGGGTAGAAAAGATCAAGGTTTTGGATGGGGGATGGTGGTGAACAGCCGTTTTAAAGACCTTGAGGGTGGAGTGGGATGGAAGAGAGTGAGGGAGTTTGTTCCAGAGGCGGAAGAAAAGAGGAATGAAAGAGTGAAGGTGATCAGAGAGTCTTGATTTTGGCAGTTTAACCATAAGAGTTGCTGGCAGATCCTGTGTGACCTGTAGGAATATTTGGGGGACAGAGCACAGAGAGAGCTGGGGGAGCAAGGCCGGAGGGGAGTCGGCAGAAGACAGAAAGACCACCAACCTGCCTGCGGTGAGTGAGTGAAAGGCCCTCAGAGATAGCTTCATCGCGGGAGATTCCAATGATTCTGAACACTTTGGTTTCAACAGCGTGAAGCCGAGCCAGGTGTGAGGCAGGAGCACCAGCCCAAAATGGGAGAGCAGTATTCCATTGAGCTGTGGATGAAAGCCTTGTATGTGGTGAGGAGCTCAGAAGTGCCCAGAAAGGACTGAGGGTTGAGATATGAAGCGGCAGAGAGTGGAATCATCAGCAAAGAGATAGAGAGAATTTTCCAGAGAGTCGGAGAGATCATTGATGAAGACCAGAAATAGCACAGGGCCTTGGGGAACTCCAGCCTTTTCTCAGCTTTCCATAGACTGGGCGCAAAAATAATTTATTGGTGTCTTCTTATTGGTCTGACGAGTTTCTGATTTATCTTAACAGGGTAATTCATTGGTGAAACACCAGTGCAGTCATCGTCCAAGCCTTCCAATCACCCCTTTTAGGATGAGCACTCTGGAAATAATGACGATGATTTTGGGGAAAAAATCTTCACCTTGTTGCAGAATATCTCTGTCTGGAACAATAATCTGAAACTACACTATATTCAAAACTATATTCTGAGGTTTCTGGACTTCAGACCAGACTTTGGTGGGTTAAACCGGTTTCATGAGCGCTCAACCGTCCCTCTTCCCTCGGAGCGCACAGCCAGATGACATAGCTCGATGTAAGGGTGGTTTTGGATGCAGTGTCCATAATAATCTTCCTCTTTCCTTTTGGAATGCCTAAAAGAGCAAGGCATTTGCTGAAAGATGTATTTGTAAAATCCAATACTTCCAATATCTATTGCTCTTAGACACTTCTTCCATACAAAGTATGGAATACGATTAGTTCCAGGAGCACTGGCATTTATTCTCTTCCGGAGATAGGCATTCAGTTCTGACAAACTTGGAGATTTAGTTTTGAATAGTTTCGAATGGGGAATGGAGTTATTAAATAAATAAATAAATAAATTTGTATACAAGATTGAGGCTCGTTTAAGAGCGAGCACATCAAACACATATTAGCACATAAAACACAAAAACATAAACGGCCACATAAACCAATAAAGGGAGGGGGAGACAAGATGGGGAGAGAGGGGGAAGCACACAAGCACAACAGTAGAGAACAGGGATATCGGGAGATCTGTTCGAAGGGAGAGGGCTTGGGGGAAGAGGGGGTGCGGGGGAGGGAAGGGGGTACACGGTACAAAATAAATTGACACTACAAGGGATTTCAGGAACGAAGGCGGGGATTGAAAGATGTGGATTTGGGGTGTATTAACGGGGGTAGAAAAGATCAAGGTTTTGGATGGGGGAGGACAAGAGATGGTGGTGAACAGCTGTTTTAAAGACTTGGAGGGAGGAGTGGGATTGAAGAGAGTGAGGGAGTTTGTTCCAGAGGCGGGAGAAAAGAGGAATGAAAGAGTGAAGGTGAGCAAAGAATCTTCATTTTGGCAGTTTCACCAGCAGAGGGTTCCTGGCAGATCTTGTGCGTCCTGCAGGAATATTTGGGGGACAGAGCACAGACAGAGCTGGGGGAGCAAGGCCGGAGAGGAGTCGGTAGAAGACAGAAAGACCTCCAACCTGCCTGCAGTGAGAGAGTGAAAGGCCCTCAGAATCAGATTCATCATGGGAGATTCCAATGATTCTGAAAGCTTTGGTTTCAACAGCGTGAAGCTGAGCTAGGTGTGATGAAGGAGCACCAGCCCAGAGGGGAGAGCAGTATTCCTTTGAACTGCGGATGAAAGTCTTGTATGTGGTGAGGAGCTCATTGAATTGCATGTGAAGTATGCCACATAGGGGTCAAGATTGGGGCAACACTCCATCCCCCGTGGTCGGGTTTAGGTATGTCACTTTGCTTCCCCACTCTGGAAAGATCTAATATTTTTAAGAGTCGCAGTCAAATTCATGGAGTCTTGCTTGTGGCGATGGTCCACAGGTGTACAGAAACGAAAAGTACAAATGATTATTATCCCATGGAATCTCAATGCTTCACACAGCAAGTTACACACAAACACTCTACAAAATGAATACATTCAGTTTACATTCACATTCCACAGGTAAGATTACAACACATGACATCTAATCCATAGCATTTTAGGATTTTAAAATGCACCCTGTACTTCCTAAAAAGTGGCATTTTTAAGTGATTTGATAAGTTTGAGGGCCACCTATCTTTGTTGAAAAAAGGGGACATCTGAGTATTACATATGCCATCGGATAGGAAGATAGATGGGATGGGGAAGGTAACATTGAGAATAAAAATAAGATTCTAAAGAGGAGCATGGTTCAGTACAAGGGAAGAATAATGCAGGAAGTTCAGGAAGAAGTGCAATGAAGTGTAAAGGACATGGAAGTCAAAGGGGAAGCTTTAGAAGAGGGTTGAATGGAATATCCAAGGAGAAGGGTGATTTCGAATATTATTCCACTACATTTGCACATATACTGTTATATATACATATATATATATATGCAAAAACAAAGAGCCACCCATATCTCACATGTGAATGGAGTGAATAACCAATCAGTGCTCACCAAAGCAGTTACCCCAGGTGGTAGGATTAATTAAATAAATTGACTCCTCCCATGCCCTTCTGGCCAAATACAGCTACGTAAATGCATCCATAAAAGGCTACACAAGGTAAGCCATTTTGCTGTTTCAACCTCTTTCCAGAATCCCTCCACAGCTGTTACGACATTCACACATAGTACACACAAGAGAATCCCAATGCTACACACCGCCTCAATACTACATACACACATGTTTGGTCGCCTTGATGGTTCAGGCTCCTAAGATCTTAAGCCAGACACCTTAACCGTTAAGCCAACACCAGGCTTTACATAAAAAAAGATGTTCCCTTTAAAATTATATCAGTCATGGCAGTAAAAGATAATTGTTTTTTGGAAAATAGTAAATAATGTGTCCTTGCTTCGACTTGACTGCTCTGCACAACACCTGAGGCCGTAAAACGTCATTGCCTCTTGGATAGGACTTGGGAGTTGTTTTTTTTATCACCCTTTTATTGCAAGTACACAGGTGATTGACTATAGAATACGCTTTATTTACACAATTCTGATGGATGGAGGAACATTTCGAGCAGTCTTAATATTATACAGGTATAACCAACCACTTGGCTTTTCCATTTCCTGATCAATCATGAACAAAAGGCATCGATCCTGTGCGAGCATCCTTCTTGACCTGGTCTTGTTGAGGTTTTAACTAGAGGTGTTTCTTATTGGTTGTCAGTCATTTTTTTAAACTGTTTACGCATGTAGAGGTTATGACCTTGAAATTAAAGCATCTCATGAATTAATTAATTGTATAAAGTATTGTTGTTGTGCCAAATCAAGGTCCTTGAGAATTGTGTTGTATTTTTTCAAAAAGATGTCTGCCTCTTCACCGTCACCTCTGCCTTTTCCCCTTCACCTCTGCCTTTTCCCCCTTTCCTCACCAGCGGATGTTGATTGGTATCAATTTATGATTGGAATGACGTTTGGAATTGAGCGGATCCCGGGCCTGTCGACGTACTAAGGGGGAGTGAAGTCCGCGGTTCCCCTCAGACACGGGGTCCACAGGCCGCCGGCTGTGCCTAAAGTCGCAGTCGACGGGTTGCAAAGCAACTTCAATTGCCAATCTCCCAACCACGGGTGAAGGGTTATCGGTCACGACCCGAATACCTTTGAGACCGCGTGGCCAGAAAGACCAGGAATTAAACCCTCGAGCGATTCCACACCCCATTCCTATCAAGTGCACCGAGCGGTTGAGTGGTGTGAATCGCGGTTTTATACTGCGTGATTTATGGACCTAATCAAGTAGTCAAATTCGGTTTGAACTATGCTGGGCCAATGGGTAATAGGACATACAAGAGCAGGTTGAAAGGAGACAAAATTTTAACGTGTTTTATTTACAATGGCACAGAAAAAAAGGACGAGAAGCAGACTTAGCAATCCTTACCTATCCTAATCCCAACAGGCGTCTTGCTCACTCACACAGGGAATGAATCACACCGGTTAACTCGTACCGGGAGTGCTGATGCTGACTTGGGTCCGCCAGCTCCCGCGCGCAGAGCACGGGCCGATCAGGATGTGCAGCTTGAAGGAAGGTCCGAAGGACGAACCGCCGCTTCAAAGTCAGCACGGACGACGCTCCAGCTTGAGGAACAGTTCAGCATGGATGACGACCCAGCTTGGATGAAGAACCAGCACGGCGAACGAACGAGGAGCGCAGCATGGACGAACCAGCACGTAGGACTGCCAGCCTGAAGGATGAACGACGAGAGATAACCCGAAGTGCGATTGGCATGGGTTTTTATTGGGTAGAAATCCCTTCTAGAATGTCCCACGGCCTCCCATTGGCCGAGGTTGGTGACGTGCGGTCGTTCAGCCCTACCCCCTTCGGGAAGGTTCCACAACCTACCATTGGTCGCTTGCTGGTGACCTGTCCATGACCTGTCATTGGTCACTTGTTGGTCATGTGGACTGTTCTTTTAGCCACGCCTCCCTGCACATGAACCAACGTCTTCGTTTATCCATACGAAGGTTTGAAATCCCACCTAACTCAACGCATATCTGCTTTAATTACTACACAATGGGAAGGGAGCTAATCTTTACATTTGATAAGAAATAACTGACTACTGCAGGCTACATGTTGTCATGTTATTAACTAGAGGGGGTGTTCTTATTGCAAAACTGTAACACTGCCCCCTCCTCTCACCCAGACTCATCCCGAGTTGTCCACATGAGGAGCGGCTGGGGGAGCTGGGCATTCATTTAACATTACCATTAGTGTGACACGTAGATGTGATTCCCCTAACATTTTAAACTCTAACCCCAATGTGTGCGATATTTTTAAATAAATATGTCCCTACTAATGCGTTGAGAAGCTACCTAACAGATTCACACCCACAACCTTGTACTGTTCGCGTATTGCCGGAATTTTGAAACTAAACACATATCCGGTTGGCAACATTTTTACATTTACACACTAAACACGATTTATTTACAAAAACTATGACCCAGGACCTGGACTCAAAGAAGGAAGAATGGAGACATTTGTTGCTGGAGTCATCTTGTGGCTTATTGCCTTGGTAGGCTTCCTAACAAAACCGGCTGGCCCTGACCGGTATACAGGCCATTGCAAGATCATAAGGGCCATCTAATTTTCATTTTATTTTATGAACAAAGCCACTGACACGTGGTCCAAAGGTCGTGGCATCAATGCCACCCAACAGGTGGTCCGTCCAGTAAGATGATGGGGCAGCCAGGAGCTGCAACAGTAGGAAGGTGTGGCCACAAAGCTAGTGGTCCATAATTGGATTATGGATGGCAGCACAACGCTGCGACAGCAGGGTGAGTCCTCATGATGGTCCTGGGGTGGGGAGGAAGACAAAGCGCAATGGGCACAAGGAAAGGGCAACGGTGGCACATGCAAAACAAGGCAAAACAGGTATTGCCATACCTGGTGCGGTGAGAGGAACACAGGCAGAGTGAGCTAGAGCTCGGCCCTAACCGTTCGCTCCCCCACCGTCTACTATACTACCCTAGCCCTCCTTGTAGTTACAATTCGTCTCTACGTCTTGTTGCCCACGTCCCCTCTAATACCAAATTCATCCCCAACTCCCCCGAGCTTCTCCCAGGAAGGAAAGGTGGAATGAACACAATGTTTTATACCCACGTTGTGATGCATCTCACCTATCAAACTTCAAGTCCCGTGGTGCGAAATCCATCCCCTTGTGGCTGGTTGTGGATGGTGCGAAAGGGTCTCACAAATCCTAACTACACTAACATCATTTACACATTTAACCTCCCCGGTGTCGTACCCTGCCAATCGGCCTTCTTTAAACTATGTGGATCTAAAAACCCAAATTCCCATTGCCCACTCAGTGGTGCCCCCTGAATTTGGGTCTCACCCCACGATTTTTCTATCTGTGCCCTTGCACAATTTTGGGGCTGGGTCGTGTGGCTGCACCTGGCAGGTCTACCAGCCTGTGTCCCTTCGTCCACTGGAGCTGCCTCCCGAGCTTGCCTACTCCTCACCCTAACCTATTTGGGGAAGGCCCTCCTTGGCACTTACCACCTGATGCTCACCTTGGCAATTGGAAACCCGAGTCCTTTCCCTGGATACTCGGGCCCCACTCACACGCTAACCTAAATGGCTCAATGAGCCTACCTATGGCCTTACCTGGCCGACGAGCTCCCAGTGACCGGGGTGCCTCAGTCAACTATTCCTACCAACCAAACCACACGCCCAGCCATTCTACTGCCGCATGCACCTCACAAAATACAACCATTTCCACAATCAGCACCACAGGTGTCAATATCCATTATAATTTACCTACACCCTCTATCTAACTTTAAGCTAGCCCCCCCCTCCTCCAGGGCCTCCGTGAATGGGTTCGACCCCCCCCCCCCCATTCATTCCTTTGCACCATGCATTCCACACCATGCATTCCACACCATGCATTCCACACCATACTACTCAAAACAATTCTCTTCACACCAACCATTCAATTTATACTCACACACACAGCATCAACTATTTAACTAATTTCCCCAATAGCTCGTGCTTCCCTCGTGCTTCCCTTTAAACTATGCACACCCTTTGTTAACAATCACTAAACTCTCAACGTCCCCACTACTGTTCTTGCTCACTACTCAAATCTCAGTCCCTATGGTCTCTCTAGATCCCTAACCATTATCCTAGCCCTCCCACAGCTAGAGTTCGGTGCCCCCATGGAAGCAACCATTGCTGGCCCCTTCATGGGCCTAACAATGCTATCCCCCGAAACTAATGCTCATGGGCCCCCACGTGGGGAATGGTCACACGTGGGGTACAATACTCCCCCAGTCCTCTAAGCTATGAGCCCCTATCTGTGGGGGTAGTTTCCTGAGCCCTGGCTGGGGGGTGTTTGGGGTCGGCTAATCCGATCCGTGCATGGCGGAGTTGGTGGTCCCAGGTGCCAGGGTCCGTCCCTGCATGGGGCTCTGCAGTCCCACACATGATGACCCAACCGGGCACAGTTATAGCACCTCACCTGGTAAGGTGCGTGCCTCCGAAATTCCGAATTACCCCACCTGTAGATCTGAGTTGGGGTATTTGGTGGTGGTCTGCTGCGTGCCATCGCCGGAGCTGCCTGCCATGGTCCAGACCCTGCTAATCACTGGCCCACTAGCCTCCGGACCATGTCCGCCAGGTCCGGGCCCCTTTGAGGGGCGGACCCTCTCAGGGACCCACCACTGGGTACAGGCCCTACCTGCCTCACCATTACCGGGTGGCGCTCGCCCCCATGGGCCAGGGGTCTCGCCGCTTCCCAACGGGCCGCAGCGTCGGCCGCCTGGCTCAGGGTCTGCGGACGCCACATTTCCAGCTGTTGCCGAAGTTCAGGGTCCAGAAAGGCCTGTATAAAGTGGTCCAGCACCAAGATTTCCTGAGAGGCCGCTGCCATGTCCGCATGCGCTATCCCCACCGCACGGCGAATGTCATAAACCAACTCCCCAATGGTCTCTTGGGGTTTTCGTTTTCGAACCGCGAGTTGAGCTTTAACAAGCTCGCTCTGTTGTTCCACACCAAATCGATTTATTCGGGCCGAACGGAGGTCTGACAGGGTGATAGCACCCGGTGGTAGGGTGGTTAAGACCTCCGCCACCACGCCACGCAGTGCTGCCACAAGGTGTATCCCACCTTCGTTCGGTCCCCAACCGTTACCCCTACACACATGGTCGAACTGGGCCAGATACGCCCGCAAATCGCTCTTACCGTCGTACGGCGCCAGCGATACCGTGCGGATGCCGGAGGTACGAATACGGCATGCTAGTCGTTGTGAGACCGACGCGGGGCCGAACGCTTCTGGTCCACACGGTGCACCACTTATTTTGGGCTCGCATCCCCATCCGTCCCACTGACCACTACCCCGGTCAGTGCCGATGCCAGAGTCGTCTGATTCCACCTCACACCCCATTCCGTACTCCCGCACATTCCTTTCACACACTCCGTACCATTCGTACCCCTCACACTGGACCCTCCACGAACCGCTGGGTCCGTCCTTACTCCCAAGCTCATTGAACCCCCGATCGCACCATACACATTCCCGAAATCATCGCCACTCACCTCGGGACTTACCTTCTCCCGGCTCTCTTCAAGAACCTGTAATCTTTTAATTTGATTAGCAAGTTCTTCATCACGCTGTGAGCACCACTCTTGCATACATTCCATCAATTCTTCCCACATTTCATTCCCCATCTCCCCTTTTCTCTTTTTAATATCACCCATTTTTATTCTCCACCTCCTCCATTTTTCCTTTAACTTTCGTCATTTCCCGATGCGCTCCCGAGATCTCCTCCTCCAATGTTACCTTGGTCGTCTCAATTTGCGTTTTAATTTCCCGTTCCTTTGTCCCCATCGTCTCTATGACGTCATTTACCTTCTTCGTCAGTTCATGTACCGTTTTACATGAGCATTAGTTTAGGGGGATGGTATTGGTAGGCCCATGGAGGGACCAGCAATGGTTGCTTCCATGGGGGCACTGAAACTCTAGCTGAGGGAGGGCTAGGATAATTGTTAGGGATCTAGAGAGACCATAGGGACAAGATTTAAGTAGTGACCATGAACTGTAGAGGGGACGTAGAGAGTTTAGTTGGTTGTTAACAAAGGGTGTTTGCATAGTGTAAAGGGATGACCGGGGAAGCAAAGCACGAGCTATAGAGGAAATCAGTTAAATAGATGATGCTGTGTGTGAGTATAAATTGAATTGTGTTGTGAAGAGAATTGTTTTGACAGTGGGGGGGGGGGGGTGGGGGTGGGGTGGGGGGGCTATGTACTCAATTTCAAGTTCGTGTGCAGTTCATGTTAATTTTTACCGACCACTATAAATGTATTCTACTGGGTCCTACTAATCGGAAAAATGATGTCGCCATTTTTTTCAGTTGACCTTTAGTGACCTTGACTCAAGGTCAAAGTTCAAACATCATTATAGTGACCATACTTCATCCAAAGTATATCGACCTTGGTACCAAAATGTGGCAAATTTCACAAGGAACATTGATATTATAGTAGTGTATATATGTTGCTTCTGGGACACTCTCATTTTCCCATTGACTTACATGTTAATTTTTCCCCTCCCTCATTGCCCCTAAACACCTCTATTTCTCTCACCCTGTTCTTTACGAACCTTCTAACCTTTTGACATGTTATCCTTATTCATTAGACCACTTAAACAATGGTCCTTCTGTGTGAACCTGTGATCCTTCTGACCTTATGGACCTTTTAACCTTTTACTCTTAATATCATCTGGTGAATCATCTTTGGCCCACTCAAACAACGACCCTACAAATATTTGTTTATGCGTGGGAAATAATTTAATTCTCTTGCCACTCTCTTCACCATCTAATATATTAACAAAAAATATGTTTGAGTTTGGTTCTTTATTAAGATATTTTAACTGAGCTAAGATAAAATGGTAAACCTCCCTCAATGTTCTTGTTTGAGCGCCTCCAGTGCCACACACTTTTTGGTAGGCTCTGTCCACCTTTTGTTAAGCTGCGTCCACTTTTTGGTAAGCCCCGCCCCCTTTTGTTAAGCCCCGCCCACTTTTTGATAAGCCCCGCCCACTTTTGCTAAGCCCCACCCACTTTATAAACTCTTTAGCATTGTATCATTTCCAGGTAATACATTACATCATTTTCAGGGAATTCCCATCACATCATTTCCAGTTAAGACTCGCCCAGGGAATTTCCACAGGAAATGACACACCCAGTCCTTATAAAAGGCACCGACCACACAGGCTTTTTCAAACACGCTTTCTGCTTCACTTGAGAATGGACTACTATGCCGAAATGGAATGGGATAACTTTGCTATTCCTTGGAGTCCTACTACCTGTGTAGAACTCAACCTTCAGATTGATGAACTGGACTCGAACCTCTTATCAATGGAGGTAAGTTTGTTTATTTATTTATTTATTTATTTATTTAATTAATTATTAATTTAATTATTTATTTTAATTTTTTTTAGATGAGACTCGTGTAAGAGTTAACAAAGTTTATTTTAATATTCATAGAGCTTGATTTATACAAATAAAAATATTGTATTAAATTAATACATCGTTATTTTCTTTCACAGGAAATTGTATCTGAGATACGAAATGAAAATTCTGCTTTTAACACAACTTGGGATGAAGTTATTTTTTTGTTTGAAGACATTTTGAACAACCAAGACCCCAGAACGAGTTCTACCTTGATGACCCAGCCAAAGAGTTATACCTTGGAGATCCACAAAATCCTGAAAAAGAGTTTTACCATGATGATACTTGTTGTGAGTTATCAAAACAAAACCCACTGAACAAGTTCTACCTTGATGAGCCAGAATACAAGTCCTACATTGGAGACCCGCAAATTTCTGAAAATTGGGAAAGGGGAGTTCTCCCTGATGGTCCGCAGTTATACTATGTGAGACACATCATAGAAACCCTAAAAAATTGTGAAATGGGAATTCTCCCTGATGGTCCGCAGTTATACTATGTGAGACACATCATAGAAACCCTAAAAAATTGGGCAAGGAGAGTTCTCCCTGATGGTCCGCAGTTATACTATGTGAGACACATCATAGAAACCCTAAAAAATTGGGCAAGGAGAGTTCTCCCTGATGGTCCGTAGTTATACTATGTGAGACACATCATAGAAACCCTAAAAAATTGGGAAAGGGAAGTTTTCCCTGATGGTCCGCAGTTATACTATGTGAGACTTATCACGGAAACCCCCAATATTTCTGAAAATTGTGGTTCTACCTTGGGGACTTGGAAAGATGGTTATATTTTTGGAGACTCGGATTTGGGGGTTTGGTTTTGATGACTCGGAATGTGATACCTATCTTGGAGGCTCAACAGGAATGTGGTTATACCTTGGGAACTTGGAAAGTTGGTTTTATTTTGGAGACTCTACCTGTGGGGTTCCTCTTGGAGACTCTTTGGATTCTAAAGCAATGAACAATGTTCTTTATTTAATGACGCTTGATTTAAGCAATATCAAGAAAGTTCGAGGAAGAAAATGCTGGAAAATTCTTTCTTCCCATTTCTACTTCTTCAAACTTGAAAGCCTTGAAAGACAGAATTGGAGGAAGAGGAAAAAAGAAAAAAAAGAAATACGTATTTTAAAAAAAGAAGAAAAGAAAGATTATGTTAGGGTTTGGGTGGGATTTTGAATGTGAGGGTTAGGGATGGGGTTGGGTTAGGGATGGGGTTGGGTTAGGGTTGGGATTTTGAATGTGAGGGTTAGGGTTGGGGTTGGGTTAGGGATGGGATTGGGTTAGGGTTGGGATTTTGAATGTGAGGGTTAGGGATGGGTTGGATTAGGGATGGGGTTGGGTTAGGGTTGGGTTAGGGATGGGGTTGGGTTAGGGATGGGATTGGGTTAGGGTGGGATTTTGAATGTGAGGGTTAGGGATGGGGTTGGGTTAGGGATGGGGTTGGGTTAGGGTTGGGATTTTGAATGTGAGGGTTAGGGTTGGGGTTGGGTTAGGGATGGGATTGGGTTAGGGTTGGGATTTTGAATGTGAGGGTTAGGGATGGGTTGGGTTAGGGATTGGGTTGGGTTAGGGTTGGGTTAGGGATGGGGTTGGGTTAGGGATGGGATTGGGTATGGGATTGGGTTGGGTTAGGGATGGGGTTGGGTTAGGGATGGGGTTGGGTTAGGAATGGGTTGGGTTAGGGATGGGGTTGGGTTAGGGATGGGTTTGGGTTAGGGATGGGTTTGGGTTAGGGATGGGGTTGGGTTAGGGATGGGGTTGGGTTAGGGTTTGTATATTATTATGACTCACTCACACATACACAAAAGTTAAGCCCCAACTGGAAAGTTGAGGGATTCTGTGTTTGGGGTTCACAGATTTAAAAACGTATCCCCATTATACACACACAAAAGTTAAGCCCCAACTGAAACGTTGTGGGATTCTGTGTTTGGGGTTCACAGATTTAAAAACGTATCCCCATTATACACACACAAAAGTTAAGCCCCAACTAAAAAGTTGTGGGATTCTGTGTTTGGGGTTCACAGATTTAAAAACGTATCCCCATTATACACACACAAAAGTTAAGCCCCAACTAAAAAGTTGTGGGATTCTGTGTTTGGGGTTCACAGATTTAAAAACGTATCCCCATTACATTTTATTTATTTATTTATTATTTTCAAGGGTATTAGCTGCTTACTTGTGTTTTTTGTAATTCGTGTGAGTAAAATGAACCCAAGATTTCTTCTCCATTTAAATCATATAATTTGTAGGTCCAAGGGACTGTATCCATTATGTTACATATTTATGTGAATGTATGTGAATTACCATTCATGTCTTTGCTTATCCGTGTGTAGTATATTAAGTTGTTGTGTAGTTGTTGTGGTTGGAGGGTCAGGAGCCCTTCTGAGGGAGTGGCCGGAAACGGAAGTGACCGGAAACGGAAGAGAAAAAGACACGAGGAAAAAAGGACGATTATTATTCTTCCTCGCCCCGCTCCGACAAAAGGTGGGATCGACCTTGCGCTGCGTAAAACAGCGGCGTTCCGAAGCCTGTCTGGCGAGAGGAATTACCGGAACGTGTACCGGCCCGGTGGAGACGTCAAGTTGACGTGGGGCCGTGCATCGAACCTGCGTCTGGCCTCGTTCGCGGCACCGTCCAAACAGACGCGTGCGGGTCGCACGTTGGGGCCTAACGCGCCTTGCAAGCGGCGTGGGGTTTGGCTTGCTTTACCGTATCCGCTGCGCGTGGCCACGAGGGGCTGCAGCCACGGTGCCTGGTACGATACCTGCCCGGTGGAAACACGTCCACCCGGGGTTCGTTCTACCGCCCGAGTGCGGTGACGGCGACCATCATCTTGGTCAGGAGGGGCCCAGAGACATTGTGCGGGACCGAGACCAAAAGGGTGTCGTGAGTACTCACCGGGACACACGTATATAAGATGGCCATCTTACTCCTAGGAAAGTGCTTGTGAATTGGGAATTGTTGATGGTTGTATATGGTTGATTGCTCGGGGAAAATCTCCGTGGTTGTGTCATTGCAATTGTATGGTCGTTCCCATTGAAATATATCCTTGAACGTCAGTTGTCTCCTGGGGTGAAATTCATATGGATTGCGTGGCGAAAGCGCATATTTAATACAGCTTTCTGGCGAAGTTCCTCTCACGGTCCGGGGGTCACCGAGACCAGGTATTCACCGAGGGGACCACGTAACAATTACATCAATGATTTTAAATAATTCACGAGTCCATTTTTGTGTATAACCTTTCTCAAAATGACTTTTACATTTGTATATTCTTACAATATCACCAACTTTAAACTTGGGCTTTCTCAAATTAATCTCCTTTTCATATTCTAATTTTGTAAATGTTTCTGATGGTTTTGATTTTGTTGATGAATGAACTGTATTATTGTAATTATCTACAATATCCTGAATTAAATACACCCATTTTTGAGAACCGAGTTGTGTGAATTTTTTTATATAATTTCTCTTTTAAAGTACGATTAAAACATTCAATAACAACTGCCTTTCCTTCATTAAAGGTGCTGTATAATTTAATACCCTTCCCCTTAAGAAATTTCATGAATATTTTGATATAGAACTCTGTTCCCTCATCAGTCCATAACTTCTTTGGTTTCCTTTTATCCCGATCAAATATTAGCTTAAAGGCTAACATTAAAGTATCACCCCTTTTATTTTTTAAAGGGACAACCCAGGCAAATCTACTCCTCAAATCAATAACGGTTAAAGCATACCTGTATCCCCTGTCATTATTCAATTCAATTAAATCAGCGGACCATATGTGGTCGGTGTATTTAGAATAAACCTTCCTTCTTTTAAACTTTGTGATTATAGGTTTGTGTAATTCTTCAGCCAAAAGCTCCTCAGTCTTGATGACATCATTAGAGCCTAATAGTTTTTTGAGGAATAACCAAGACCAAGTTTCAATTTAGCATTTATCAAATTTCTCACAATAAACCTATCAACTTTCTCTCTCAACGTTGGATTTTGTATCAAAGACAAATTATACAACATTTCGCTGTCGGCTTTATGTTTTTCAGTCAACGTAGTGGTTTTCCCATAAGCAATATCATGCTTCATACACACTTCGTCAACCCTATTTGTAGGTTTAGACCAAGGTTTAGGATTGTCAGCCTCATCTAATCTTTTATCCAAGTTTGTTCCTGGACCACAGAAAGAATACCCTGGAAGGTGTAATTCCCCTGGAATTCCAGTTGTTGTAAATTTACTTCCTGACAGAAACTTTTGTATGTCTCCTCCTCTTTTAGGAGAGATGAATTGGCACTTTTTAGAGCCACACACTTGACATATTCCTTTTTGATAAACTCTATTATTTTTAGCTTTAACATAAGAGATATTTTTAGATTTAGTTTTCTTTTTACATTTGAGACAATAACTCATATTTATTTATCAGAAAAATTCCGACAGAGTATCAAAACCTTTTTGGTTTTCAACATATACATTTCAATCTTTATTTTTAAAACATAAAGAATCCTAAGGAATGCCTTCACTCTCTCCTCCATTTATTTACAAATAAAAACTAACTAAAGTCAATGACACCAACATCATCAATCACATAATCTTTTCCTTCTTCTTCTTCTTCTTCTTCTTCTTCACCACTTTCTCGTTTAAATCTCCTCTCTGAAATTGAAGACATTGACGTTGTTATTTTTGAAACCATTATCTTCATAAGAGTTGTTAATTCTTTAATTTCCTCTTCGGTGCGTTGAGATTGATTTATTTGCTGTAATACACTCAATCTTTTACGAATCTCACTGATTTCCATCTTTTTATATTTTTCCTCCCTCTCTCTTTGCTCCCTTTCCTCCCTCTCCTCCTTCTCCTTTTTCTCCCTCTCCTCCTCCTTTTTCTCCCTTTCCTCCTTCTCCTTTTTCTCTCTTTCCTCCTTCTCTTCTTTAACTCCTTCCTCATTTATCTTAGCAATTTTTGATATCAATATTTTCACAGCATTCATTCTTTCTTTATTTTCCTCTTCGGTGAGTTGAGATTGATCTTCTTGCTGTAATACATCCACTCTTTTTTGAATCGCTCTGATTTCCATCTCCCTCTCCTCCCTCTCTCTTTGTTCCCTCTCCTCCTTCTCTCTTTTCTCTCTTTTCTCCTTCTCTTCTTCAACTCCTTCCTCATCCCTTGCTACCCTTGAGTTTAAACCCCAAAGAATATTATACATATACTCATCTGGATTTTGAGATATTCTTGTATCTATAATTATTTTTCTCATAATAGGATACCAATAAGATTTGTTGACGATTTCTAAAAGAGTTTTATATTTCATAACTTTGAGAAGTTCATTTTTATTTAATACTTTAAACAAGTCTCTATTTGTGGGTTTAACAATATCAGTATAAGGCCAGTTTTTTATGACAAAATTCCCATGTATATGCTCCAAATCATAAGGTATGTAATACCGAGCACCCTTTTCTTGTAGGTATCCTTGAATACAAAAATTATAATTCTCTTGTAGTCTTCTTCCTGCCATTTATGTATCAGAAATATATGTGAGATTAATATTATGACAGGTAATACCACCCCATCTTCCCACTACCAAATCGGTTTGTATTCCTCGGCTTTCTATCCTTATCTCATGACCTTCCTTCTTTGTCATGCTAACCATCGCTATACTATCATATATTTTTCTTTTCTTAAAACCATGTATTTGTTGTTTATTAATTGTACTTCCACATAAATCCATATCCTCACCAAGTGGATAATATTCTTCTTTACGAGACTGATTCAAATCATGTAGGTCTTCTATGTTTATTGAAAAAGACCAATTATACCCTAAATCAGGCATATCATACCCCCATTTATTAATTCGCATATTAACTATATGTCCTTCTTTATAAAATTCAATTGTAAGCAGGTAGTTAAATTCAATGAGGAAAGGTGTATGGTCAGTATAACCAGGTGTTGTGGTTGTAAATTTTACTTGTTTAACAAAACGTGCTGTTTTCTTTAAAAATATATATTGTGATAAATCACTAAATCTAATTAAGTCATTCGCATCTGTAGGGTTTGGATAATTGATTAATTTATAAGTATTCTTCATATTAATATTTTTACTTACACTATATTTTTGTCGTTCAGCCTGTGCCTTTGTATAATAATTTGATAAATCAATATCCTGAGAGGATTTTCCAAAGATAGAACCATCTTTTCCAACATAAGTCATTTATATTAGATTTAAAATGATATCATAAAAATTTTCATTATTGTTGAGTTGAAATAATACATATAAACACAATTGACCACAACATTTAGAATTAATTTCTTGAACTTGAAATGTTTGATAAACACCATTCTGTAAGAATTGTATTACTTCAACAGGTGGTGGCATACCATAACTATCAAAATAATATTTATCCTGACTATTATGAATACAAACCCAATGAGAACCATTCTGTGTGTCTAAATTCATAATAATATTCTTTGTATTCTTATTTATATGTATTAATTCATCTCTCATACAAATAACCACATTATCAATTTTTAGTGTTTTACAATACTTAGTAAGTTCTATATTTGACGTTGTATTCTTTCCAAATTGTTTAAACCATTTATCCATTTATTTATGAGAAAGATACAATCCATTACCCCGTTTAGTTAGTTTAACACCCGCTTGAGCGATAGAGGAAAGCATATCTCTAACCAACAATCTAGCTTTATCAGGTAGACTTTCAAGTTTTTGAGCAAAATCTACAATTACACCACTTCCACTAATTTGTTTCTCCAACTCCTTGTTTATGTCTTTCCAATTCTTTTTGAGCTTTTAGTTGTGCCTTCCTTTCATTAGCAGTTTTTACCGCTGCTGAAATACCACCAGTCAATGCTCCCGCCGCACTTAAACCAGCAAATAAAGGAATTAGAAACGGGAGAAATCCTCCTCTTGACTCGTCTATTGAATATTTCTTTAACATAGGTTTCGTCATTTTAATTTTAAGAGATCCAACATCATTTAGTGTTTTTACTTGTGTGTGTGTGTGAGTAAAACATCAATTCTTACAGCTCCTTTTCTTTGAATTGTATTAACATTAATAATACAAGGCTTTTGATTTTGAATACAAGATGTTAATTTATTAAGATTGATTTGATTAACATATACCCCAACCATTTATTTATGAGAAAAAACCTATGTGATATTAATCCTAACACCATTATCTGTATTAATCTGTAATTCTGTTTCCTCCAAAAGCAAACAATATGCATTAACCTCTTCACTCTCCCCTCTTTCAATGTATAGAGAAGTATCCACTCGATTAGACTTTATAGTTTCCTTTTGAGAACTCAGGTCAATTGCGTAGATTGTATAAAGTTTTTGAAACGCAACCATATCCAAAATAGGATCATTATTACCATTACTTTCACACACCTTTTGGTAGGACTTGTAGGCTTCCGCATAATCATTTTTTTCCCAATCAATTTCCAATCTATCTTGCGGATAAAATGTGCCATCAAGAGAAACCCGAAGTTGTTTCACCTTAGCATTATCACTCAGCGCATTATTCTTATTAGTACCGTCCTCTCCATCTGGTTTTTAAAAAATGAGCCAGAGGTATCGTGGCTTTCCTTGAAGAACACCCAAATTCCAAGTGTAGGTAGTGTGTTCCAGTTTAACGTGTTGACATCTTCTTTTAAGGTATGATACATTTAGCAGTTTCTTTGAGTTAAGTCTTCTATTTAACATCTCTTCCGTTTTAAGATTAGGAGTATATTCACTGATATACCAACACAAATCATTAATAACAAATTTATTGTTGTCTCCAAAAGCATTTTCAACCCCAAAAAGCAACCTATTTACATTATCATTCCTTTGTAGTTGAAATCTAATTTTAAGACCATACAAAACTTTGTCATAATCACAAAATCCAAATATACCTTTCAGAGGTACTGCTACGGTAAAACTATTCTCTGGTTTTGTGTCATCATTATACATTGCCTTCCTTTGACTATAACCAGGGTCTGTGTTTGTACCCATTGACATATCAGGAATAAAACCTTCAACAGCTCCCTTACCCATTCTATCACCAAACGAATATAGTGTAAATTTCATCATTTCAGATGTAGCAGAGACATAATCAACCGCTTCAACCTCTTGTGTTCCAATATACAGGCGAACACTATCAAACATTTTCCAGAAGAAATCATTTACGAGTGTAGCATTAGTATTATTCGCAGCCTTAGTGAATTTAAATTTACACAGCAAGAAACTATCAGCTATATTCAAGTAAGTTTGTTGATTATTTATTTCAAAACTTTTTGTTCCGTTTGAATTCCAGTCTGCTCCTGTTATAGCATTTACCTTAAAATAGTCTTCCTTTTTTGTGGAGTTTGAAATGATAATTGTATCATCCAAATCATAGATACTATCAATCGCTTCCATACTTGTATTTATATAGTATTAAAATCGTTGAAACCCTGACCCAAGTATTTTAATGATTTTTTGTCGTTCTTGTGAAGATAGTTGAGTTTTACCTTTTTTTATTTCTTTGATTGCTTGTAATTTATAAGACTCCTTTTGAGCATCTTTTATACTCTTTATAGCACCCGCAACGGAGCCCACGGCAGAAGCAGTTGAACCAATTAGGTCTTTATGTTTAAGGATGGTTGAACCAATACCCATTAGAGTATCAATTATCCCATCTCCTTTATTTCGAAATTGATGACCTACACCTCGTTGTCTCTTAGGTTTATAGTATCCTTTACCCACATACCTTGTATAGTATGGTGAAAGGTACATGCTCTCCCCTGTAATTATTTTATATTTTCCCAACTCATGTTTTCTCACAATAACCATTATTTATTTATTGAAAAACTTCACGTAGGTGAATTCTGATGGATATAATTTCATCATTAAAGGATATCATATGATTATCTTGGTCGGTTATCCTAAAATTTACTCTGTATATGGTTTTTCCTGACACAGGTAAATAGACAAGATTTTTTGGTTCCATATTAAATTTATAACCAATCGGGGTTGAGTATGCACTGAATGAAAATATTGTATTTGTTCTTATTCCATCGTTATAAGCACCATCAATCAAATCACAATGAATTAATACTGAATTTATACCGGAGGATATTTGGATAACATTATCACTGTAAAACGTCCCGTTATTTTCAATCTTTTTTGAAGAGAAACCCAATAGCTCTCTAAACGAATTTTCAATCGTGAAATCAACTTTATAATTATTTTTAAGTTTAATAGTTGATTTTGAAGTGTGTTTTTGAATATCTATTACAATATTTTTTGGTTCATCACCTTTTTCTTTCATAAGGCGAGAGACTTCTAAAGATATTTGAGAAATCTCGTAAGCTCCAGGTGAAACGGTTATAGTTTTATATCCACTTCCTGGATTATAACTAAACTTGTTGTTTTTCTCTGTGATATTAAACAAGGTATTATAAGTTTCCATTGACAACAAAGATGCCTCATATGAGGTAAGGGGGTCAAGTTGTAGTGGGTAAGGGAATGAAGCTGTGTAATCGCTCGTTGTGAAATTAAAACGAAGAATTGTGCTTCTCATCTTATTTAATATCTAATAAAATATCTTTGTATTGACATTTATTAATTATTTTCATATTCATCAACTGATCTAAAATGGCTGAGGATTCATTAAAACAATTGTTGTTTCCAGCCTTCTTACTACCTAACAACAATAATAGCCTTTTAACTAATTGTGATGGGTCATTTGGAAGAAAACTAACACCTGAACCAAGCTTACTTAAAGCATCAATAATATGTTTCTCCTTCTCATTCTTCTTACTTTTACCAGCAACAGAAACTCCATAATCAAGTGCATTTAGCAACTCAATATATACCCTATCTTCCTCTCTTTCCATATCAAGTGGTTCCTCAAAATATTTTGAACCGCTGAATCCGGGGTTTGTTAGAAGAAACATTAATCTTGGAGTTAATTTAACATTTGGTTGAGTAGAACTCAAAAACATCAATTCATCATTAAATATCAATACCTTTTCTTTCACAAGATGGAACACGGCTGGTTCTTCTGTTGGAATGAGACCTGCTCTGGTTTTTGAATCTGCCAAATATTCATTGTTTTGAAGAGCTTCCACTACATAATTAGGGGGTTGATTTACCTCCTCAAGTTTCTGAAATAATTCTTCATCATTATATTCTAATTTTCCAAGTTCTTGTTTTGTTATCTGACTAAAATCTTTGAGCATTTGAAGTTTTTTCGGAGTAAATTCTACCGTGGGAACTGTAGGGTGTTGAGTTTTTAAAAGCGGTTTAAAAAATTTCTCTTGTTTTCTTTCAAAGGCTTCTTCACCAGTTAGTTTCTGTCTCCGTTTCTTCTTTATCTCTTCCTGTTGCTTTACAACTTTTGAAACCAACTCTTGATGTTCTTTAAACTTTCTTACTCTTTCTTCGGTATTCATTTTCTGTATTTATTTATTGAAAAATATCATTTAATGAATTGTAAAGGTCAATGGGAAAATTTTCCTTTTCTTTGTCATTATAGTAAATGTGTTGAAATAAATCCTTTTCTTTAAATATTTCATCAAATTCTTAATTGGTATTAATACGAGTTGTTATTTCTTCTTCACTAATACTTGTATCTCTGCTTTTCATACGTTTGCGTTGAGTCTCCTCATCGATATCAAAACCGAATGATAAAATCTTAACTCCATCACCACACAATTGTTTAATAATTTGTCTCATTCCTTCAGGATTAGTTTCTAAAATCCCAAGACCATTAGATTTTACTTTATTTAACTCACTCTTACAATGTGAATATTTTGTAGAACCAAGAGAGACCTCCTCAAATATTTGACCTTCGTTCCTCAATCGCATATGTTCCTCCATTGAAATGTAGTAATAATCTTTCCCTTCTACTTCTCCTGGTCGCTTTGCTCTGGTTGTAGTACTCACAAAACGAATCATAGGGTGTTTTTAAAAAAACTTACAATCTTTTCATTTTTACTATTCAAGAGTTTAGATTTATGAAAGTTCTTTCCTGAAGCAGATTTACCCACAAGATTAATAATAATAGTTATCATTTATATATGTAATTATGTTTAAAATAAAAATACATCCTTTAATATCTCATCTTGTTTCACAACATTATATTTATATTTTTCAATCGTGTGTTTCATATAATTTTCAAATTCTTTTTTACTACATAACGTAGAGCAATTATCTCTCCAAAAATTATTTACATCTATTGAATTTAACTTAAATAAAATAAAAGTATTGGCATTGTTTCTTATTGAGTGTCGAGGGAGTTGAAAATATGATTGACTAAGATATATACAATTACAAGAAGAATGTCTCCCTCTTGTATAGTAGCTATCCATTACTGTTTGGTTTCTCTCATTAACACAATCATCAAAGATGACGAGGTTCTTTTTTGATTTATCTAAATCTTGAGGTGAAGGTATATCATCCATATTATCACTGAGAATACAAGTTATGGGTTTTGGTTTCGATTTTGATTTCTGTGTATCACAAAATAATTGTATTATATCTTCAATATTATAATCATTTAGTTTGTTTTGAAGTTTAAATAAACCGATAATGTCTTCCTTTTTAAGACCTGCATTAAAACCCTGTGAGAGTAGTTGATACTCGGGTTGAAAACTAGACTTTGTAAAAATTATTAAATTATCATAATCTAAAAAATTAGGACCAAGGAACATCTTTAAAAGTAAACAGGTTTTTCCACATCCGCTTGAACCAACTATTAGACATCTCAATGAATTTGGAATGTTTTTATGGTTATTAAATTTTATCTTATTTTCCCAAACGGGTAAAAAATCATTCATTTATATATTTGGGAAAACAAGTCATCTAACTTTTTTTGAGCTATTTTAGAAACTCTATATTTTATCCTGAGTTCGGGTTTAATTTCAAAATAATTCATTATTTTATTTATATAGTATCTTGTATTAACATTTCCATTAAAATTATTTTGAATAATAAATATCATTAAACCCTTATACATTTCCTCAATACAAATAGTCTCTTCCCTTGAAAGAAATGGTGTATTATCATCACAATACTTAACATTCATCTCTCTTATTAATCTTGTAAAGTAATTCATTTTTGGTTCTAATTTAAAAGAGTTATATATATTTTTATATTTTTTATTATCATTAATTAAAATTAAATCACAGAAAATACATTGTTTATATGAACCCTCATTATTAAGCCCTATTCTATCACAAGCCAGACAATTCTCTAATTTATCATATGGAGAGTCTGGAAATTCTAAATATCCTTCAGAACTTATCATATTTATATGGTAAATTTTTACTTAAACTAAACGCAAGTTTATTCATTAATAAATACAATGTTTCAAAGCACAAAAGACAAATTTCAATCAATCTCTACTTCGGTGAAAGATATAGAAAAATATGTCAAAGATGTTAAATTGAACAAAGATAAATATGGAAATTTTTGGGTAAAACCAGTTATGGAAAATAACATGAGCCCCTCTATTTCATTTAAAGGAAGAGCTCTAACTATACCTGGAAAGACATCCATTAAAGTAAATCTAACAAAAGTTTCTCCTCTACTCCTGGCAATTTATTCAAAGCTTGAAAAAGTGATTGACCACGATACTTTGAAAAAGAATGATAAGACCATCAACAATACTCGTGGAGAAATTTGTATTTACTTTAATAATCCAAAGGGTGTAGATCTAAGTAAAATGAATGATGTTAATATTTCTGGTGAAATGTCATTTCGTTCTATGATAGTTAGAGATTATTTAAAGATAACTTTTGATATTAAAAATGTAGAGATTGAATCCGTTAATGAAAGAAAGTATATTGGTATAGATGGAAAGGTTTTTTCTGCTAATTAAATATGAGTCATTACAGCAGTGAAGATTTTACTATTTCATTGAACTCGGACGATAGTGATGATAGTATTTCATTGAACTCGGACGATGGTGATGATAGTATTTCATTGAACACAGATGATAGTTATGATACTAATAGTTTGTGCTCAAATGATAGTTATGAGAGTAGCTTTATTGATGACTCTGAGTATGATTCTGAGTATTCATGTGATAGTTATGACTTAGATGATTCTGAGTGAAAAAGTGTTTTAGTTTAAGCACAGCGATATATATAAAACGGAGCTGTAAAGCTCAAAAGTGTTTTATTTTAAGCACAGCGATATATATAAAACGGAGCTGCAAAGCTCAAAAGTGTTTTATTTTAAGCACAGTGATATATATAAAACACCACGTTTTCTCACGCTATAAATATGGTTTATTGTGATACTTGCGAGAAGGAAGTAAAATATTATAAACAACATATTCTCACCGCAAAACATACATACAACATTCTTAACAAACTTTCCCCTCTTCCACCTAAAACAAAACATTGTAAGGTCTGTAAAACAACCATCCTCAAGAAGGGGTTTAAAGCCCATCTTAAAACTAACAAACACTTGTCAAAATTGTTTACTATTAAAAATACTGATGGTGCTTTCAAAAGACATATCAGGATTCGAATCTTTAACTTCAAACCTCCCGAACCAAAGTCTATAGTTGATGCTGTAGAAATAGTCAAACCTGCTGTTCAAACATTGATTGAAAAAACACTAAAAGAAATGAAACCACTTAAATTTTATATGGGGGTAAAATTAGAAATGACAAAGGATAAAGGAGTTATAGATACACCATACATGAGAACTGAGCCACACTTTATATCTTCATATCAAGATTTTAAAACATCAGGAGTCTATGATGAACTTATTAAACAAGAGCAAGATGTGGATAATTCAATCGTAGGAAGTGGATTCAATATAGGAAAAATTATTTACATAGACATTCATATTCTTAAATCAGATCCTCTAAAAGCTTCTTCTTACATTGATTTACCCAGTGTTATCAAAAATAGAAAAGCAGTTATCAATATCAAAAATAAAGACAATAAATGTTTTCTCTGGTCTATTTTAGCACACTTACATCCTCCACATTTTCATGATGAAAGAGTATCTCATTATAAAAAATATGAGAATACATTAAATACGAAAGATCTAAAGTTTCCGATGACTTTAAATGATATTCCTAAATTTGAAAAGATGAATAATTTATCAGTTAATGTTTATGGTCTAACAGAAACAAACAACATTCAGGTTTTAAAGCTTTCTGACAATTGTAAACAAACTCATATTAATCTTCTATATTTTAATTCAGAGGAAAATTCACATTATACATACATCAAAGATATTGCTAAATTAATAAAACCACAAGTATGTAAAAGAACAAATAAAATATATATTTGTATGCGTTGTCTTAACTTCTTCCATACACAAGAAAGATTAGATAAACATTCAAATTATTGTGGTGAACATAAATCAACGGTAATCAACATGCCTAAAAAAGACTCAAAGATCACATTCAAAGATGAAAAGAAAACAATAAAACATCCATTTGTTATATATGCTGATTTTGAAAGTATTTTAGAAAAAATTGATACTGCTTCTCCAGATCCAAAAGAATCATACACAAATAAATATCAAAAACATACTCCTTGTGGTTTTTGTTATTATATCAAATCATCCGTTGGTGATAAATATAACAAGTTAGAGATGTATAGAGGCTCAAATACCCCAGAGGAGTTTGTGAAACGACAAGACTGTGTTCGATTAACCAAGATAATGAGAGAAACCAATAAACCAATGTCCTTAACAAGTAAAGAAAAAAGGGAATTTATAAAAAGCAATGTCTGTCATATTTGTGAGGAGAAAATTGGTAAAGGTCGAAAGGTTAGAGACCATTGTCATCTCACTGGTAAATATAGAGGTCCGGCTCATCAAAGTTGTAAGATTAATTATCAACTCCCCTCTTTCATTCCTGTCTTTCTTCATAACAACGCTCATTATGATACACATCTATTTATCAAGGAACTCTCAAAGACTTCTGGAAGTATCTCAACAATTCCAAACACGGATCAGAAATACATTTCATTCACAAAAACAATTCACACATCTCCTATTACTCATATCAGATTTCTTGATACATTTAAATTCATGGCAAGTCCATTGGCTAACTTGGTTCAAAATCTAAAAGAGTTTCCATGTCTTTCAGAGTATTTTTTAGATAAAGATTTTCTAACACAAAAGGGAATTTACCCCTATGACTATATGGACTCATTTGAGAGATTCAATGAAACACAACTTCCTTCAAAAGAAAATTTCTATAACAAATTAAACAACAGTAATATATCTGATAAAGATTATGTACACGCACAAAATGTTTGGGAAAAATATAACATCAAGAATCTTGGCGAGTATCACGATTTGTATCTCAAAACTGATGTGCTTTTATTGGCCGATGTATTTGAAGCCTTTAGATCTGTTTGTCACACTGGATATGGATTGGATCCTGCTCACTACTACACAGCACCTGGATTGGCCTGGAGTGCGATGTTGAAAATGACAAAACAAGTTTGGATTTGATAACCGATGTCGATATGCTTTTGATGATTGAAAAGGCAAAAAGAGGTGGAATTTCACAAGTCTGCTCGAGTAGATACGCAAAAGCAAATAACAAATATCTTCCAAATTATGATCCAACGAAAGAGAGTTCTTACTTGATGTACTATGACGCGAACAACCTGTATGGCTGGGCAATGTCTCAGGCTCTTCCTTATGGAAAACTTAGATGGGTAAAGGAAAAAGACTACAAAAACGTTTTACAAGATGTATGTATCTCTACACAAAAAGAATTGGATGAAGAAAAAGTTGGTTATTATTTTGAAATTGATTTAAAATATCCAGAGGAACTCCATAACCTACACAAAGATCTCCCATTTGCTTGTGAGAAAGAAAGTCCAAAGAAAGAATGGTTGAGTGATTATCAACGATCGTTTGATATAGGTGAATCAACAGAAAAATTACTTACTACATTATATAACAAGAAAAATTATGTTCTACACCAAAGAAATTTGCGACAATATTTATCAAAAGGTCTAAGAGTAGAGAAGATCCATAGGGTTCTAAAGTTCAATCAAAGTCATTGGTTAAAGGGGTACATTGATTTTAATACACAAAGAAGAACAGAGTCAAAAACAGATTTTGAGAAAGACTTTTATAAATTGATGAATAATGCGGTCTTTGGTAAGACTATGGAGAATGTGAGGAAAAGACAAAATATCAGACTATCAACATCTTGGGAACAAGCATCAAAATTAATTAATAGACCGAGTTTTACTCGAGCTGAGGTCTTTACTGAGAACTTTTGTGCGATCCATTTGATTAAAGAGAGTATTGAAATGAACAAACCTATTTATATTGGAACAACAATTCTTGATTTATCAAAGTCATTAATGTATGATTACTTTTATAATAACTTGAGGAAGAAATATCAAAATGATGTTAATCTACTTTATATGGATACAGATAGTTTTATTTTGAAAATTAATAACAACGATGTTTATTCAGACATGAAAAGAGACATTAATATCTATGACACGAGTAATTACAGTCCAGAGAGTGAGTTGTTCTCTTCTAAAAATAAAAAGGTGATTGGAAAGTTCAAGGATGAATTAGGAGGAAATGTTATGAGTGAATTTGTGGGATTGAGGTCAAAGGCTTATGCTTATAAATACATTGTGAATAACGTTGAAAAGACTGATAAGAAGTTAAAAGGTGTAAAGAAAAATGTTATTAAAGAAACAATAAACTTTAAGGATTATTATAACTGTTTAACAACAAAGAAAGAAGAGTTTAGAAAGATTAATGGAATAAGAAGTTATAAACATCAATTATATTCAGAAGAGATAAATAAGAAAGCATTGGGGGCTTTTGATGATAAGAGGTTTATTTTAGAAAATGGAATTGATAGTCTCCCTTATGGTTATATAAGTATATAAGTGATAAGTTAAAAAGGGGGTTAGGGATTTTAACGGGCTACCGCCGCCTTTTTACTATTATATAAATGATAGAACCAAGTACCAACCAGACTAAAGAGTGGAGGTGTAATCAACCTTGGTATATAAATGGTAAACATAACGAATGTGAAAAATATCAAATAGGTATAATTGAAAAGACAACTGGTAAAAAAATTTACAAAACAAATAAGAGAATTAATTTAAATACCGGTGAATTGGGTAAAAAAGATGGAAATATTTTTGAGTGGACGGAAAACTTTGATGGTTGCCAGGAAAATATATACTTTAATTTAAAAATGGTATGTGGCACTGGAGGCGCTCAAACAAGAACATTGAGGGAGGTTTACCATTTTATCTTAGCTCAGTTAAAATATCTTAATAAAGAACCAAACTCAAACATCTTTTTTGTTAATATATTAGATGGTGAAGGGAGTGGCAAGAGAGTTAAATTATTTCCTACGCATAAACAAATATTTGTAGGGTCGTTGTTTGAGTGGGCCAAAGATGATTCACCAGATGATATTAAGAGTAAAAGGTTAAAAGGTCCATAAGGTCAGAAGGATCACAGGTTCACACAGAAGGACCATTGTTTAAGTGGTCTAATGAATAAGGATAACATGTCAAAAGGTTAGAAGGTTCGTAAAGAACAGGGTGAGAGAAATAGAGGTGTTTAGGGGCAATGAGGGAGGGGAAAAATTAACATGTAAGTCAATGGGAAAATGAGAGTGTCCCAGAAGCAACATATATACACTACTGATTATGACATTTGTTTTGTCATTTGCCCTCTCAGATGTTTGCAATATGCAAATTAATAAGCAAATGCCCTAATTAGAGAAAAAATATGCATAATTAACATATAGTCTTCACTATACACGTAAATCCCATCACTTCGCATTATTATTGAATGCCAATCATTAGTTAGCATCTCAAATGTGTTCTGCTGGATCCTAAACTGGAAAAATATGTTGCTTATTGTTTTCTGTTGACATGTTCTTGATATTAATTGACCTTTGACATGTACTTGACTTTACTTACCTTGACCCAAGGTGAAATGCCAAATGTCATTTTAACCATGTGATGCGATCAAGCAAAATAAGTCGGATGTCTAGAATATTGATTTTTGGATTCAAGTTCCCAATGCTTTTCTTTATACTGTTCATTCATCATGCTCATTTGCTCATGTTGGTTGGGTTTTTAGCCATTGTTAGTATTTTTAACATTTAATTTGTTGCCTAAAAACACAAAATTGATTCTGGCAGATGTCCAAATCACTTTGCTTGTTCGCGTCACATGGTTGAAATGACATTTAACATTTCACCTTGGGTCAAGGTAAGTAAAGTCAAGTACATGTCAAAGGTCAGTTAATATCAAGAACATGTCAACAGAAAACAATAAGCAACATATTTTTCCAGTTTAGGATCCAGCAGAACACATTTGAGATTTTTTTTTAATTTTTTTTTGTATACTGAATCGAGGCTCGTGAAAGAGCTAACATTTATTTCACAAACAAATCAACCAGACAAACAAAATATACAAAAAGAGGGAGCGTAAAACAAGATGGGGAGAGAAGGGGAAGCACACAACCACAACATTTGAGAGCAGGGAGAAGTGTGGGAGGGAGAGGGCTTGGGGGCAGGAGGTGTGGGAAGGGGAGGGGGGTGGGGGGGGGAGAGGTATAAAACACAAGGGGACCGAAATTAGCGGGGGTAGAAAAGATCAAGGTTTTGGATGGGGGAGGATAAGAGATGGTGGTGAACAGCTGTTTTAAAGACCTGGAGGGTGGAGTGGGATTGAAGAGAGTGAGGGAGTTTGTTCCAGAGGCGGGAGAAAAGAGGAATGAAGGAGTGAAGGTGAGCAGAAAGTCTTGATTTTGGCAGTTTAACCATAAGAGGGTTGCAGGCAGATCTTGTGCGACCTGTAGGAATAATTGGGGGACAGAGCCCAGAGAGGGCTGGGGGGGCAAGGCCAGAGAGGAGTCGGTAGAAGACGGAAAGACCACCAACCTGCCTGCGGTGAGTGAGTGAAAGGCCCTTGGAGTTGGCTTCGTCGTGGGAGATTCCAATGATTCTGAACGCTTTGGTTTCAACAGCGTGAAGACGGGCTAGGTGTGAGGCAGGAGCACCAGACCAGAGGGGAGAGCAGTATTCCATAGAGCTGCGGATGAAAGCCTTGGTAACTAATGATTGGCTGCGGATGAAAGAGATGGTAACTAATGATTGGCATTCCATAATAATGCGAAGTGATGGGATTTACGTGTATGGTGAAGACTACGTATATGTTAATTATGCCTATTTTTTCTCTAATTAGGTCATTTGCTTATTAATTTGCATATTGCAAACATCTGAGAGGGCAAATGACAAAATAAATGTCATAATCAATGTTCCTTGTGAAATTTGCCACATTTTGGTACCAAGGTCGATATACTTTGGATGAAGTATGGTCACTGTAATGACGTTTGAACTTTGACCTTGAGTCAAGGTCACTAGAGGTCAACAGAAAAAAATGGCGACATCATTTTTCCGATTAGTACGACCCAGTAGAATATATTTATAGTGGTTGGTCAAAATTAACATGAACTGCACACGAACTTGAAATTGAGTACATAGGCCCCCCCACTATGAGTAGTACGAGTGAAATGCATGGTGCGTAGGATTGAATTGGGGAGGGGGGGGGGGTGGACTTTGCTTTTTTCTTTAAATCAAGTAACAATTTTTGGAATATAATTATGTTAATTAAATGATTAAATAACATAAAAATTATCAATTTCTATTAATTTTATATTAATATTCACATAAAATTTGATCAATGAATTTACAAGTCATTGCGAATTGTGAATTATCTTATCAGTGTTTCCATTTGTTATAGCCTATTCTGGTGGGTTTTTTTCATTAAAAGCCATATATAGTCATACCCTTTGCTCTGATTGTGCCAACATTTTGGCCTAATTAAAAGTAATGCAAGCATGGGTATAATCATTTGAAAAAGTTTAAATTTTCCAGAAGTGGTGAAAGGGCAACATTTCACATCGCTAAATTGAAATGGGTGGTAATTAGTAAGCCTTTGGTCTTTATTTCTTTAAATCAATGACTTCTTGAATTAAAAACGCCCTCACTGAATTAGAATTATTCAATGCCCAGTGCAGACAGTATCGACTTATTTAACCATTCAAATAAATAATCTTCCTTAACATTTTTTCTATGTTTTATCCATAAGGGAATGCCTGACTGGATGAGGCCAAAGACCCCTAAGACCACATTCATTCATCAGAGAATAACTGTGCTTGATGAGTGATTTTGGCACTTCATTTACAGGGAGATTGTTTTCTTTATTTTGTTCTAATGTGCTTATATGTACATTCATTACCCTGATTGAACACATGTCACTCAACTAGGATCTTGTTTGTAACAGTGAGCAGGCAAATCTGTCATAATATCAGTTGGCATGTCTAATTAGATTTCTATTTATTATTTTCACCACCAATGGTGGACGAGGTTGTATTTTCACCTCCGTTTATTACTTGGCAATTTTTTTTACAGCATAGCCCATAGGGCAAAGCCGTCTAGAATAGTGTTTGTCCGTCTGTATGTATGTATGTATGTATGTATGTATGTATGTCCCCTCAAACGTATACCAATCAGAGCTGAGGATCTGGTCACATGACAGAGTGATGTGATTACGTCTTACGTCATTACGGCAGTACGGCGGCTGACTCTCCTCACTCCGGCATTTTTATTCCAATTTTGGTCAGGCCGTACATATTGTCGAACCTCTCATATATCACAATCGCAATGCTCTACCTTTACGTTTTACATTCAGTGTGAAACACAATCAAACCGATTGTTAAAATGATCATCAAATATCGAAAGCATATGCGTTACGTCTCTTCCAACAATACGGTACAGTATGGTATGTATAGGCCTTAGGCGTTATGCTTCACCTTCTGACCGCTTCGGACAAATTAAGCCCAGGTTTCCTAATACAGTAGTGCATCGTTTCAGTAGTATCGTTTTCGTAATAATAATAATAATATAGTAAATATAACCATAAGACTTTAATCCAAATGTCATGAATGGAAGGTTAATGGATTGAAGCGGTGTATGGTTCATGATCAATGACGAGCGTTGTTCGGCACTAATATTAATAACTGAGGAAGTAAGGAATTCGCCTCGGTTTTTTGATAGTAATATCATTTTCGAAATAATAATAACGTAACATTAATATTGTTGCGGATATGGGATTTGGCCTCCATCCATATCCGCTTGTAAATATTCCCCTATTTCCCCAATACTCCCCAACTGTCCCCAATCCCCCATTCCCTAGTCCCATTGTCTGTAAACAACACTCTGTAGAACCGACCTTCCCCTTTTTCCCCCATTAAATGTCGTGCCCAGGTTCACCGCATCTCACGTAGACAACTATAGGACATCTTGCTAGTTATTCTTAGTCTATGTCAGTTAAGGACTCGTTTCCATTAATTCTGACTCTTCGTTGCACCAGAATGTGATTGTATGGCACCAGTAGTGAGTTTAGGACCTCCCCATACCTCCTCCCATCTTCCTCATGAAACTACAACAACAACAACAACAACAACAACAACAACTACAACAACAGCGCACGGGGAGTGTGCGTCCTCACTCCGGCTTGGTTAGCCGCCATTGCCCATGTGCTCGACGGGGTTACCAAATAGGGGCTCCCTGTCAGCTCCTCGTCAAGGGCGGAGCCCGGTAACCTCCGCACCCAATGGAAGCGGCGGACCGATTCCATCTGGGGCGGAGCTAACGAGCCGAGGGCGTGTCACTCCCCGCTGGATATAGGCAGCCACTTACCGGAGGTGACGTCAGATGCGCCCCCAGCCTGAAGAGAACCAGACGCCACCTCCAGCGCGACGATACCTCCCTGCATCTTTTGAACCACGCTATCCTGTCCCTGAGCCAAGGTGCACCTTGTGCTGTCCAGCGACTACCTGCCCTTCCTTGCCATCAATCCCTGTGTGAGTCAGTCTTGTCCCGTTTATCTGTGGTCTGTCGGGAATTAAGATAAGTGTGTCTAAGTGCCTACCTTCCTATGCTGTACCTCTTGTCCTTGTAATCTCAACGCTCTGCATACAAATATTATAACCTCCTCCGGAGGTCTTGAGAACTGTACCCCTGTTGTCGTGTCATTTAACCCAGCCGTTGTGTCCTTTCCTTCATTGATCTAGCGTAGCGCGACTCGGCCAACGTTCGAGTATAATCGGGTAAACTGTGCAGACGCGGTCATACCAAACCGCTCGGTAAACTAACATCCAAAACCGCGTCTGTAACATTTGGTGTCGAGGAGTTGGATTCGGACCTGGGACTAAATTTGTTAGGCCCAAATTTTGGAACACCAATTGTACCATTAGGGTAACATTTGGTGTCGGGAAGTGGGATTCGATCCGGAGCGCGTTTCACGCGCTCGAAATTATAACGGGATACGATCCGGAGCGCGTGTCACGCGCTCGAAATTATAACAGCGAAATTTAATTGTGTTTTACAAAAAAAAAAAAAAAAAACCCGAATTTTGAAAGTCGCGCTATGGCAGACCAAGACGGCTGGGTTCCGGTAGAAGAGAGTGAGGCAGGGTCGATCCAGGACCAAAATGAGGGACAAGAGGAGAGCGAAGCAGTGAGGGTAGCAGATTCGCAAAATAGCATCGTCGCGCACGAGGTAGCAGACGCACAAAATGGCGCCTCGCACATGGCCACGGCGACCACGCCCGCGACCGTGGTAGCGCCGCTGGTGGATTCGAACCTTTTCCTCCTGCAAATGAGGGCCCTTATGGAACGAATGGGAGACCAAATTGTGGGAATGAGGGCTGATAGTGAGCGGTTGGGAAACCAAATGGGGGTAATGGGGAACCGGATGGATGCTGAGAGTGAGCAATTGGGAGTAATGAGGGACGAAGCGAGGGGTACCGGTGAGGGGTTAGACAATAATTTTAAGGGATTAGACAAGAAATTTGGGAAATTAGACAATAGATTAGGGGAAATACAGGAGGGGTTAACGGGGGTAGAAAATAGAATGGCTGCCCAGGAGAATCAAATGGAAGGGATGCAAAAGGGGTTAGAGGGGTTAGAAAACAGTATGGAAGGCAAATTGAGGGACATGAGGGACCAAGCGGAAAGGGAAGTTAAACAAATGGGGCAGCAGATAGAGGGGGTCAGAATGGGGATAGAAACCAAACTGGATGCTCACAGGGAGGAAATGGAGCAGATGAGGTTGGCATCTGGGCAGGAGATGCAAGTGATGGGAGAGGAGATCAGAAGAGGTGTGAGTGAGGAGGTCAGAGGAGTGCGTGAGGAGGTGAGGCACTGTAAGGAGCACATGGAGAAGGAGGTGAGAAAGGGGACTATAAAATTGCAAGGGGGCATAGAGGACCTGACGCAGGAGGTGGAACAGCTGACGGAGGGACAAAAAGGACTAACGGAGCAGGTTCAAAGGAACACTGCGGTATTAGGAGGGTTAAAAGCGACACAGAAAGAACTAAAAGACGACTTGATAGCGACGAAGAGGCAATGTCAGATGGTACGTGAGGGACTGACAACGAGGTTGGACGAGGTGACAGAGGTAATGGAGACGAAGGACCGGCAGGTGAGGACGCACATGGAAACGGTCAAGGTAGCCTTGGAGGACGAGCTTGAGGAGACGTACCGGGGAATAAAAGAGGTGAAGCAGAAATTAGAAGAAGTGGAAGAAGGGGTGAGCGAAATTAAGAAGCGACGGAGAGAGGATAAGAAAGAGATAAAGGAGGAAGTAAAAGAATTGGTCCAAAGTCTGTGTTTGGATCGTGATGATGTGCTCATTAACCGGATGAGGGATTCGCAGGTGATGGAGGAGAAGCGAAGAGGAAGAGGACCCGGTGTAAGTGGTGACCAATATGGTCGTGCGTATGATGCGCCAGGGGATTTAAGAAGCTTGGGGGTCGAGATGGACCCGGGTGTTCGTGAGAGGCCGTTGGTGAAGTGTGCGACAGGTCTGGTGTGCGAAAAAGGAGGTGTGCGAGAAAGTCCGACTCTGGGGTGTGTGAGGAAAAAGTGCGTGCCAAGGAGTGAGGGTGCTGGCGAGAGTGAGTCGGTCGTAGCGCGTGTGCGAGGGAGCACATGGAAGCGCGGTGTGGTAAGTGTTACAGAGGGTGTGACGGGAGAGTGTGCGCAGGAGTGTGCGCGAGAAAGGTGTGTGACGGACAGGTGCATGAGGAAAGAGTGCGCTGTCGGGAGTAAGGGTGAGTGCGTTGTCAAGAGTGGAGGTGAGAGTAGTAAGAGTGACACGGAGCGTGAGTTGGTTGTGACAGGTGAGAAAGGAAGCACACCTGGAATGGTAGAGCGTGAGTGGGAATGCATGCTGGAATTGGTAGTGAGGCACGTGGTTGGGTGTGCGAGTGAGAGCACACCTGTGATTGTCACAGAGGAGGTGACCGAGGAGGGGGCGCAAAGAGGTGTGTTGGTGAGGTGTGCGAGCGGCGAATGTGTGCCAAAGTGTTCGGTGGTCAGGTGTGTGACCAAGGCTGGGAGTGGAATGAGTGTACCGAGGTGTGTAAGGAAAGGTACGAGGAGCATGGAGACGGCTGGATGTGTGAGCAAGGAACGGGCTGCGGGGTGTAAGCATGCAGGTGAAGCATCGACGTTAAACGGAGCAGCGGTTAGGTCGACTTTTAGCCGAATCGGGCCCTCGGTGCGTGCTGGGCCTCGCTTTGAACGGCCGCGTCCGTGCTCCACTCGGCGGAGCGGGCGGCTGGATAGGAAGGGTCGTCATGGCGACCACTTTTTGTTGAGGCATGCCGGCAGGTCGACATCGGGACATTGGATGGCTCCACGCCGGGGTGGTGCGTGGGATCTCGGCCCGGGTAAGCCCCCGTCCCTGCACCGAGTGCCGGACGCGTCCAGCCGCTGGCACCAAACAACCCGCATTCATGGCTTGGCTTTACGAAGCCGAGCTTTAGAAGTGAATTGGCGCACCGAGAGGCATTAGTAAGTAGACTGTAATGACGGGGATAGTGTTTTGGCCCCGAAATTAGAAAAACAAAATTTGATGATTGGCAAAGGATTGGCAGTAATGATTGGCAGATGATGGGCAGTGATTGGCAAATTTTTGATTTGTTGAAATTTGATGTGCAAAATTGGTAGTGAGCGATGGGCCCGGTGGGTAAGGGTGGCATCCCTGCCACCCTTCCCATGGTGGGGCAAATGCGCAATAGCTTATGGGGTGTATGGCAGTGAAAACTAGCCCGGGTGGGTTAGGTTATATGGATAGGGATCTAGCGAAGATGACATTAGGTAACGTTAAGTTTAGTTAGTGACTGATACCTGTAGTGGGGACGCAGGTAGTTTAGTGTGGATGATAATGACGTGGGAGCGCAATAGTTTAAAGGGACGACTGGGAAGCGCAAGTTTCAGAGGGGAGTAGTTAGATGAGATGATGCTGTGTGAGAACTGGACAGGTGTGTGGAGCAGTGTATGAGTAGTGAGTGTGTGGATCAGCGCGAATGCACTTGGGGAGAGAAGGGTGCAGGTGGCACCAGGTGTGAGAGCACAGGTGTGCAAGTACAGGTGTGTGGAATATATGGAGCAGAGAATGAGTGGTGTGGAGAGAGTTGGAGTAAGTGGTACGGAGTGGTGTGCATGGTGCGAAGGTGTGAATGGGGGAAGAGTGGACCCCCATCATGGATACCCGGGGCGGGTAGTGTAAGTGTTAGGTGGAGGGTATAGGTAAATTGTGGTTGGATATTGGCATTTGTGGTGCGGTTGCAGAATGGTATTGTGGATGGGTGCATTAGTGTTGTGGAAATGGCTGGGCGTGTAGCCTGTTAGTGTGTGTAGTTGGTTGGGCACTCCACCACTGTGAGGATGTCGGCCAGGTGAGGCCGCAGGTGGGCTCTGGGAGCCGTTAGTGTCAGTGGGGCCCGAGGATCCGGAGGACGGACCCGGGTAGCCCAGTGCCAGAGAGGGCACCGAGTGGGGAGAGCGCCAGAGGGCCTTCCCCAGGTAGTTAGGTTAGGGTAAGGAGCAGGAAAGCTCGGAGGCAACTGCAGTGGTGGAGGTGTGCAGGTGGGTAGACCTGCTGGAAGAGCTACACGTCGCGGCCCAGAAATTGTGCGAGGGCACCGGGAGATGAATCGGGGGAGTGAGACCCCAAATTGAAAAGCACCACAGTTTGGTCAATGGGAATTGGTTTTTAGAACCCATAGTGTAAGAGGGCCAATGGTTTGGCAGGAGAAAGACCCCGGGTAATGTAAAGTTGTTAAAGTCATTTAGGAAATAGTTAGGATTGATGAACCTGTCGCACCATACGCAGCCACTTACCTGAGGTGATGATGATGACTCCACACCTGTGTTTTCTTTGTTCTGTGTGCAGGAAAGGAGAAATGCTGTTGGATTTGTGAGACGCATCACGACGTGGATGAGACATTGGGGTGATTCCATCTCTCCCTCCCTAGGAGGGACTGATGATGAATTGGTGATGGCAAATTATGATGTTGAATTGGAGATGGCAAATTTTGATGAGAGTTGGAAATGGCAAATTTGATTGGTTAGGAGGGAGAGAAGACGAATTTGGTTTATGGGAGGAACGGGGAAGACAGTAGGGACGTTTGTTGATTTGTAAAGTAGATGTTTATGGGTAGTGTTGTGTTTTGTGGATACAGTAAGGGGTAAGGGAGGGGCAATGTAGGTTACCTGGTGGGGGGGGGGGGGGGGCGTACGGTAGGAACGTACCTGTCTCACCTGGTTCCCATGTGCCCCTAGTGTGCATTACCTAATGTTGCGTGCACTTTTGCGCCCTTACCACCTTACTCACTTGTCTGCTTCTTTTGTCTCCCACCTCCGAGGATCTGGCTTTGGGGCAGAGAGAGAGGAGAGAGAGGTGCTGGCTCCACAGTTGTGGGCCTGCACTTTCGCTGCTTGCTGCCGGGATCGATACACCATATGGACCGCAATTTTTGTGGCCGCCCACCATGGACCGCAGTTCTCTTGCGGGCAAGCACCACCCGTGGATGGACCTATGGGTCAACGTGGCACCTATGCCATACAGGTGAACCACTTTTAGTTGGCCCCCTGACGGCCACAATACAGAAATGGACGCGGTTGGTGCCTTTCTTTATTTTTGAAAGAAGCAAGAAGGCCAAGTGCACCACATGAAGGCAAGACCAGCGGCAGAACATCGGCCGGCTGCGACACCACCGGTGATTGTTGAACACTTTATTGGTGCACCGGATGGTGCTGACTGTACATGATGGGGTGGTGCTTTTGGTGCTTGGAAGGGGTGCTCTGCACATTATTAAAGGCCGTAAGGCCACAGAGCACTCGTGGGTTGGTGTATCGATGCTGGCATGCGTGCTCTCTCTGTGCATAACATCTGCATGTGTTCCTCCAAAAACAGGTCCTGGATCGTAGTGTAAATATCAGCGTAGTCTTGTGTAAATAATGCTCCCTACCGGCTGTATGTTTAGTTTGAGAATTCTTTCCGCGATTCGGTTATCCTGTGGGTGTGTTTCTGTGAGGAGAAGGGTGCAACGTCGCAGGGGGACATATTTACTCATTTGTGAACATCTGTAAAACTGTCGCACTCAGGGTAGAGTTAATAGTAGAGGGAACTACATCTGAGTGCCACACTAAAGTAGGTAAAAATTTATCGGGTCGGGACGCCCCGAGGGTAGAGAAGGGTGCAATGTTGCGGATATGGGATTTGGCCTCCATCCATATCCACTTGTAAATATTCCCCTATTTCCCCAATACTCCCCAACTGTCCCCAATCCCCCATTCCCTAGTCCCATTGTCTGTAAACAACACTCTGTAGAACCGACCTTCCCCTTTTTCCCCCATTAAATGTCGTGCCCAGGTTCACCGCATCTCACGTAGACAACTATAGGACATCTTGCTAGTTATTCTTAGTCTATGTCAGTTAAGGACTCGTTTCCATTAATTCTGACTCTTCGTTGCACCAGAATGTGATTGTATGGCACCAGTAGTGAGTTTAGGACCTCCCCATACCTCCTCCCATCTTCCTCATGAAACTACAACAACAACAACAACAACTACAACAACAGCGCGCAGGGAGTGTGCGTCCTCACTCCGGCTTGGTTAGCCGCCATTGCCCATGTGCTCGACGGGGTTACCAAATAGGGGCTCCCTGTCAGCTCCTCGTCAAGGGCGGAGCCCGGTAACCCCCGCACCCAATGGAAGCGGCCGACCGATTCCATCTGGGGCGGAGCTAACGAGCCGAGGGCGTGTCACTCCCCGCTGGATATAGGCAGCCACTTACCGGAGGTGACGTCAGATGCGCCCCCAGCCTGAAGAGAACCAGACGCCACCTCCAGCGCGACGATACCTCCCTGCATCTTTTGAACCGTGCTATCCTGTCCCTGAGCCAAGGTGCACCTTGTGCTGTCCAGCGACTACCTGCCCTTCCTTGCCATCAATCCCTGTGTGAGTCAGTCTTGTCCCGTTTATCTGTGGTCTGTCGGGAATTAAGATAAGTGTGTCTAAGTGCCTACCTTCCTATGCTGTACCTATTGTCCTTGTAATCTCAACGCTCTGCATACAAATATTATAACCTCCTCCGGAGGTCTTGAGAACTGTACCCCTGTTGTCGTGTCATTTAACCCAGCCGTTGTGTCCTTTCCTTCATTGATCTAGTGTAGCGCGACTCGGCCAACGTTCGAGTATAATCGGGTAAACTGTGCAGACGCGGTCATACCAAACCGCTCGGTAAACTAACATCCAAAACCGCATCTGTAACAATATTATAGTAAATCTAACCCTAACACTTTAATCCCAATGTCGTGAATGGAAAGTTAATGGATTGAAGCGGTGTATGGTTCATGATCAGTGATGAGCGTTGTTCGGCACTAATATTAATAACCGAGGAAGTAAGGAATTCACCTCCGTTTTTTGATAGTAATATTGTTATGAATGTTGGGGTAGTGATATATAGATTCAGGTAGATCTGCATAGGTAGGTGCTCCGATGATCGTGGCTAGAATGAACCATTTCGATGTACATAAGTCAGGAACCTGTTTAGTCCGAATGTCGGATTAAATGTATATTTGTCCCAATTACGAGGACTGGGGCATGTTAACTAGAGTAGGGATTACGTTAATTTCCCTGTTCGTGAGACCTTGTGATCTATCCTTTATCCCTTATGGCACTGCACATAAACACCAGTGAGGAATCCCACCATTAAAGCACCACACATACTAATTAATCCCCCCCCCCCCCCCACAATAAAACAAACCAGAAGCCAGACATCAACACCAGGGCTAACAACACGGCCTGGTTGAACACACCTTGCTCAAGCAGGCCGAAGAACACTGCGGAGACTCGTGATTGGCCAGAGCGAACCAAGAAGCGACTCGTTATTGGGCGGGAGTTGACCATTGGGAAGAACGGAGTAAGGAAGGACTTGTGATTGGCCAGGGGTGGAGCAAGAAGTGCCCTGCTGATTGGTGGAAGGAAGGCTGAGAAGGAAGCGATGACTGATTGGCCACCGACCGATGGCATGAGGGAGAAGCAAGGCGGCGATTGGTGGAGAACTGGGCCAAGTGTGGGTGGTCTGCGGGGATTGGTGGAGAGAGGCAGGTGACGTCACGAGCCGATGTTAAAAAAGCTGAAGGACTGACATTTTACTCTCTCTTCTTCTTGCCCTCCGCCCTTGCTCGCTTGCCCTCATCTCTTGCCTTCGCTTTTCGCCTTCCTCTCTCTTGTTCTGGACCTTCTCCCTGCGCTGGACGTGACCCTTGCTCATTGACCTTGGACTCGTGCTTGTTGAATGACGACGGACGGTGGAGAGACGGTGGAGCGCTGACGATTCTCGTCCCCTGCGTTCACGTACGGGACCTCGCGAGCGATAGCGCAGGGACACGAGGCTTACCGCTGCAGTGTATGCTGGCCTAGCAGCGTGGATCGAGAGGTTCGCGCCAATGACCAGGCGGTTCCCGCCAAGACCGAAGCCACATCAAGACTGCGCACTCGGAGCTGGACGATCGCTGCCAAGGCGCCAATTGAGCTAAGCATGCACACACACGGTTATTCTTATTTATCTTTCCTGTGTCCATGTTTCAAGTCTGGTGTGGGAGCACTCCATTTTAGGAACATTATTTAGTAACCGGCGCGTTTCCTTGTTATCGGGTTCCGTAAATAAATCCTTTTAGTATTTTTCTCTGTACATTTGAACCCGTATTCCCATTTGTTTATTTCCTGCAGGCTTTGAAGACTGCCTGGCGAGATCGCGACAGGTAAGCTCCAGCTTCTTCTTCTTCATTCTTCCTCCGCATAGATAGAAAGTCCGCTATTGAATTGAACGCCTCCATTAACGCTCGATTTGCTAGCCATGATTTTCCGGTCTTCACTGAGGGGAAGCACAGGGCACAGTCCACACACATGAATCACAGGTTGTTTTTTTTATAGTAATATCATTTTCGAAATAATGATAACGTAACGTTAATATTATAGTAAATCTAACCCTAACACTTTAATCCCAATGTCCTGAATGGAAAGTTAATGGATTGAAGCGGTGTATGGTTCATGATCAATGATGAGCGTTGTTCGGCACTAATATTAACAAGCATTCTGAGTATTGCGCTGCAATACATGTCCCCTACCGGCATTGGGTAGCACTGTCATAGAAGACAGTATAATGACTTACCGCACTCCAAATTATAGTCCGGAAAACTGTTGGGGAAATTCCCAAAGTTCAAAGTGCCATAACTTTGTCAAAAATGATCGAAACGTCGTGAAGTTCGAACTTGATCTGTAACTTATCTCATGACGAAACCATGTACAAATTTTGAAATCATTGGCATTAAGAGTTTAGGGAAAAAAAGTCTGGAAAGCTGTTCTTTGCATGACGGACTGACGGACCGACGGACTGACAGACGGAGGGACGGAGTGCAAACCTATACTATAGTACCGGTGGGGGACTAATAACCAAGGAAGTAAGAAATTAGCCTCGGTTTTTTTTATAGTAATATCATTTTTGAAATAATGATAACGTAACGTTAATATTATAGTAAATCTAATCATAATACTAATGCCTTTGTAGTAACTGCAAACTTACTGGAAGTTAAAATATATCATGTTCTACATATTAAAGGGCGGCGGTTTTGTGCCCGTTACGTCATTACGTCAATGATGTCATTACGACGGCTGACTCCACCGACAGACATTTTAATTCACAAGTAGGCCTACATCCGCTCACTACGGGAGCTGCAAAAAGGGGCATTCATCTTTGGGGTATATAGATTACAGTCGATCTATGGTCGGATCTCATGGCCATTGGGGGTGTGTTCAATTACCAAGTTTCTTGAGGAGAGATCGCCAAGTGGTTTAATCATTCGAGCAAGCACTCCATTTGTAAAGTATCTCGACAAACTGCGATCAATTGTCGTACGCGTTTATTCACTCTGCCGATCAAGGCCCCATTCACAGCAGCGCCATCCGAGGTCTGGCGTAGGGATACAACCCGGTCCCGGTGTAGGGATACAACGGTGAACATTTGCACTGCATACATGACATCCTCCCCTTTAAGTCCAAAATTACCACGAGCAATACGTGCTAGATTTCCAGAATTGACATTTCAAAAGCAACATTTCCAAAACATGTGAAAATATGTGTGCAAACGGTTATGAGAATAATGAAAATACGTGAAAATAGAACATGTATCAACGTGAAAAAAAACATCTTCAAAGATTCAACCGGTCGGGTGCTTTTCTCTCACGCATTGAGCGTCGCGGTGTACCAGTGGATACAGAGTCCGAGGTGATTCCTTTGGGTCGCGGTGTACCAGTGGATACAGAGTCCGAGGTGATTCCTTTGGTCTCCACGAAGGGTGTAGCGTTTGCAGAGGTTTTCGGGGCATCCGAGCCGGCTGGAGCGGCCACGACGATCTCCGGCAGTGGCGGGTCGAACTGTTGTCCTGACTGTGACGATGCTACAGGCTCCATCGACTCACAGTGACGGTAGGTTATGTGGTCCTGATGTCGACGAATTTCGCGGCCGTCCTGCAGGCGAATCACACAGGACAGTGGACCTGGCTTCTCGATGATGTCCCCCGGTAGCCACGTCCACCTGCACCAAAATTTCGGGCAAACACTGGATCTCCAATGTTGATACATCGACTGTTGGACGTCTTATCGTGCACCAACTTTTGATTAAGCTGGCTCTGATAAACATTTGATGACATGTCTGGTTTGAGATTGTCAAGTGTCGATCTCAAGTGTCGTTTCATCAATAACTCAGACCGGTTGTTGATTGTTGTTGTTGTTGCACCGGTTGTTGATTGTGGCGTGATACGGTATTTGAACAGGAGACGAGACAGCTTTGTTTCCAGGGTTCCCTCCTGAAGTTTCTGCAATCCGGATTTGATGATTCCTACGGATCGTTCGGCTAAGCCATTTGAAGCCTGGTGATGTGGGCTGACAAACTTATGTTTGATGCCGTTCCGACGTGTGAACTTGGCAAACTCGGTACTGGAAAAACACGAACCGTTATCACTCACGATCATCCTGGGCAGACCATGAGTGGCGAAACAGCGTCTGAGTCTTTCGATGAAAATGGCTGACGTAGTACCACGCGTCACATAGGCATCAATCCATTTTGTGTGCGCGTCCGTAATTATTAGAATCGTGCTGCCGTTAATAGGCCCGGCATAATCGAGATGTAGGCGATGCCACGGTTCGCTGGGCCATTCCCAGGGATGCAGTGGCGCTTTCGCAGGTGTATTCCGGGTGCTCTGGCAGGGGTAACAATGTCGAACATGATGTTCGATATCAGCATCAAGATTCGGCCACCACACATAGTTTCTGGCGAGTGACTTCATCTTCACAATCCCGGGGTGACAGTCATGGATTTCATCCATGACCCTGGAACGCAGATTTTTCGGGATCACGACACGACATCCCCAGAGTAGGCAACCATTTTCCACGCTGAGTTCGTTTTTACGTGCTTTAAAAGCCGCAAAATCTGGGTCACCCTCAGGTAGCAAATGCCATCCAAGCTGTACAGCCTGGACAGTTCTGGACAGAATGGGGTCTCGTCGAGTATGAGTGTGGATCTGGCCGGAATCGACAGCACAATCTTCCAGATGATCCATCAGTGCGATAATGGATCCTGGTGTAGGCGAATCATCAACGGATTCTGGAAGGGGTAACCGACTCATGGCATCTGCATTTGTGATAGACGAACCGGGCTTATAACATATGGTGTAGTCATAAGCAGCGAGAAACAGGGACCAGCGGATGATCCTGGGCGGTAGTGTGTCAGATGTCGCCTTAGTTGGACCAAACAGACTGATCAGCGGCTTGTGATCAGTGCGAATTGTGAAATGATGTCCAAGAAGGTACTGGCGAAATTTGCCGACACCGAAAACGATTCCCAATCCTTCCTTGTCAAGTTGGGAATAGTTTTTCTCTGCCGGGGACAACGTTCTGGATGCAAATGCAACCGGTCTTTCCGTACCGTCAGGCATCACGTGTGATAATACACTCCCCACTCCATACCGACAGGCATCGCATGTCAGCACAAGATCCTTCTCTGGATCAAAATGAACGAGAACATTGGATGATTTGAGCAGATCCTTAGAGGTCTGGAATGCTGATTGTTCAGTAAACCCCCAGCTCCAGGAGCCTCCTTTCCTCAAAAGCCGATAAAGGGGGCCCAAAACGTCGGTCACATTCGGGATGTAACGACCATAGAACTGAAGCAAACCAAGGTATGACTTCAATTCGGTCACATCTCGTGGAGCAGGAGCATCCTTGATAGCTCGGACTTTCTCATCTGTCGGGTGTAGACCCTCGGCATCAATCGTATGACCCAGGTACGTGACTGATGGCACCATAAACTTGCACTTGTCTCGACGCAAACGTAGGCCGGAGTCCGAAATCCTCTTCAGAACTCTCTCCAGGTTCTGTAGATGTTCCGCGTCCGTACGACCAGTAACCAGAATATCATCCTGGTAACAAACGACATTGCGTTCGGTGGCAAACAAACTGTCCATGACACGCTGATAAATTCCAGGTGCAGATTTCACTCCAAAACTAAGTCGGTGGTACCTGTACAACCCACGATGCGTGTTGATGGTAAGATACTGTTTCGAATTCTCGTCCAAGCAGAGCTGTAGATAGGCGGATTTGAGATCGAGTTTCGTAAAAGTCTTGCCTCCCGTGAGACGAGCATAGAGGTCTTCGATCCTCGGGATTGGATATTTATCCAATGAAGAACACCTGTTCACAGTCATTTTATAATCTCCACATATGCGGATGGACTGGTCCGATTTTATGACCGGAACGATGGGCGCCGCCCATTCGGCATACTGGATTTGCTCGATGATCCCCAGATTTTCAAGATGATCCAGTTCCTTGTCAATCCGCTCACACAGGGCGAAACGGACTGGGCGAGCCCTGCAAAATATAGGATTGGCATCCCGGTCAACCCTGAGTTTAGCCGTATGTCCTTTCAAGGTTCCAAGCTCATCCTTGAAGACATCCGGGTACGTATCCAGCACATTTTTGAGTGTGTATGCTGCGGTAGGAGAAACGTTGGCTGCCCGGAGTTGATGAATGCTTTCCCACTTCAGTCGAATTATGCTCAACCAGTTCCTGCCGAGTAAGGAAGGGCCCTTTCCAGGAATGACGATCAGGGGTAGGTGAAACTCACGGTTATCGTAGCCCACCGTGACGTCACATGTACCGCAGGGAACAATCTTCTCACCTGTATAGGTGGAGAGTCCATAGGTAGTAGGTTTCAGATGGGGTCGGTCAGCATCACTCCACAGGTTTGTGAAAACAGCATGGCTGATGAGCGAGACGGCCGCACCAGTGTCGACCTCCATTTGCAATGGTCGATTGTTGACGACAACATTGGCAAGAAGAGGGTCCCGCCTATGGTGAGAATCAATATGAAGCAGGTCATACGATTCTGAGTTGTCGGAAACAGAGCTCACCTGGTCAAGCGGGGGTTCCTCCGAACCGATAAACTGATGAATCTTGTCAGCAGCTTTTCCTTTTCCCGATTTGCGAGTGATGCAAGCTGGAGCAATATGGCCAGTTTTCGAACAGAAATGGCAGGTGGCATCTTTGAACCGACACGTCTCCGGAGGGTGCTTTCCGTTGCACCGAAAACAGTTGTTGTGGGTTTGAGACTGCACTGGCTTCTGACGAGGAGCCTTGTTCCAACGTTTTGGCTGAACATGATCCAACCGATTCACAGCAGGGCTGGTACCAGACGAGCGAGTGGCACCGATGCTTGTAGCGTTGCGTTCAGCACTTTCAATGGAAATGGCGGTGTCTCTGGCATTTTGGAACGTCAGTCTTCTCTCAGCAAGCAGGCGTCTACGAGTGCGGTCATCGGACATGCCAACCACCAGCAAATCACGAAGCATGTCATCAATCGTGTCCCCAAACTCACACAGATGTGACAGTTTTTTGAGGTGTGCAATGAAGTCTGCGATCGACTGACCTTGCTGCTGTCTGCACATGTATAAATTAAACCGACACAGGATGACTGAAGGAGATGGGTTGCAATGTTCCTTCAAAGCGGCCTTGAGCTCTGCATACGTGAGCTCCTGGATTGTCCGAAGCCGAATCAGGTTTTTAACAAGTGTGAACGTCTCACCTCCGCAAACGGACAGGAAGACGGCCTTCATCCGGCCTTCGGTCGTGATGCCGTTCGCCTCGAAGTAGAAAGACAACCGCTCAGAATACGTGTCAAAATCCCCCTCATGAGGGTCGAATTCATCGATATGGCCGAAAGAAGTCATGGTCTAGATGTTTATCCTCGTCGCCATGTAAAGTATCTCGACAAACTGCGATCAATTGTCGTACGCGTTTATTCACTCTGCCGATCAAGGCCCGATTCACAGCAGCGCCATCCGAGGTCTGGCGTAGGGATACAACCCGGTCCCGGTGTAGGGATACAACCCGGTCCCGGTGTAGGGATACAACGGTGAATATTTGCACTGCATACATGACACCATTCAAAACCGTTAAGGAACGGCTGGCTTGGCAAGCGCTAGCTGGATGCTTGGTAAATGAGCACACCAAACCTTGTGTGGTATATAGATTACAATAGATCTTCACTCAGTTCTGTAAGTAAAACTTACCTCATGGATGTCGAGATTTCTCCAAATTTATTTGTTTAATGTTATAAGCAGCATTAACGACTGTTTGAAAAGCTAATAATATGTGTTTGTGGTTTATAATATTAATATTTTACAAGCCCGGCTACGCCACTGTTAGACTTCCGGTCTTGTTTCCTATATATTCCAACAAGGTAAGTCGTACAATGCACGAGAGGCATTCAGAAAGTGTGATTCATGAGATACGACCTTAAACTCTCCAACAAGAAAGGTAGAAAGTTAAAATAGTGCAAATGTGTTGCTGGGTTTGTATTGCATTTGTTTTGCTTGAGATAAGTTACGTGTACGGTATTATCTAATTCATACATTTTAAAACATCATTTAACTGTTAATATAATACTTGACGAATCCTCACAAATACATTTTCACTTGGTAGTCACACAAATAAATTTGTGAGGAACAGACTTACAAAACGAGGATGACACTCAGCAAAGTGCATACCTCCACCAAACTGAACAGTTTATGTTTTGTATTCCACAATTTCCACTGATAGGCCAGATCTGGATTCGGACCTGAACCAAAATCTAATCAGCCTCTATTTGTCACCTACTCAACTCATCCGCCAAGTTTTTATCATAATGCGGGGAAAAAATTGAATAAGAAAAATAATAATAAGAAATTGTATCCGGATCCGGATCAAGATCTTCACCACAATCGAATCGATTCATCCATGTGAAACACCAAACCTGTCCACCAAGTTTCGTCCGAATCCTTCAATAACCTTTTGAGGTGTCCTGCTCGACAATTGCAAGTGAAATAATCAAGGCAGTGAGAACAAAGCAAAGGTCATCCAAACAAATGTTAACAGATTCCACATGCGAAGCCAGGGAACAGTTAGCATATGAAAACAAACATTCTTAACAGCGAGCAACACCACCATATGGAATTCGACAAACACAAGGACCTTAAAAACAACATCGATGAAACATCCAAGTGAATATATTTTAAAACGTCATTGGTAACTAGGTGGCACAGTAGAACACACAGGGAATTCATTAAAATTATACCTTTGCACATGACTACCAAGTGAATTTAATATGAAACTAATTGGACGTGCTCTGTTCTGTATGGGCAATGTATGAGGAATGGTATAGTATTGTCGCAAACTGCCCATCTCAACATGGTCCCAGAGGTCCAATTATTTATAATCCAAATCCTGTTCAATTATCCTTGATTATTTAGGTCTGAAAACATAGAAAAGGATACATACTTCATTCATGTTTTGATGTCATAAATTGCTGAACATATACAGTGCCCCCCCCCCCCATAAGTATTGGAACAGTAAAGTCACATTTTATTTAATTTTTATTTTTTTGTGTACAAGATCGAGGTTCGTGTAAGAGCTAACATTAATCACATAAAACAAACTGACACAAAAAACATTTGATCAAGGGAGCGGGAGACAAGATGGGGAGAGAGAGGGAAGCACACAAGTACAACAGTAGAGAACAGGGAGATCTGTAGGAGGGAGAGGGCTTGGGGGGAAGAGGAATGGGAAAGGGGGGGAGGGGGTGGGAGAGGTATATTATTGCTAAATCTACTATATAAGAGAGATGTCTGTCTGTCTGTCTGTGTGTCACCATTTTTCTCAGAGATGGCTGAACAGATCTTCGTTAAACTTTCAGAGGTTCACCATTGAGTGCCTGGGCGTGTCTTGGGCAAAAAAAAAAATTATGAAAAAAGATCGTTTTTTTGGAATAGGCCTAATAAATAAAAAAAATCACTCAATAGTGCCGAAGCCTTTTAAAATTAATGAGTTATATACAAGTACACATTCGCATAAATAAATACAAAACAATCACCAGACATTTGAATACAAATAAATCGAACAATTCTGGAAGTGTACGAAGTTGGTAGTACGGCTTCTTCTTCTTCTCCCTGCTCGGCATCACACTTAACTCAGAAACATGATGAACGCCACATTCACAAACCAGCATATCTATGAACCCCCTTCCTCTCCTGCCTTCCCCCTCCCCTCCCATTCCCCCACTCACCCCCTTCACCGCCTCCTTACCCCCCCCCCCCCCCGTTTCCCCCTCCCTTCCCGTTTCCCCCTCCCTTCCCGTTCCCCCCTCCCCTCCCCATCAAGGTGCTTTCCCCTTGATGAACTCTTGGTTGTGTTGGCAGTGTGTTTTGGATTGTTGTCTTGCTGCATGGTGAACCACCACCCAATGATTTTGGAGGCATTTTCTTGCACATAAGGTAGACAAAATGTTTCTATATACTTCCAAATTCATTCTGCTGCTCCCATCATTAGTTACATCATTAATAAAGATGAGAGAGCCAGTTCCAGAGGCAGCCATGCAAGCCCAAGCCATGACATTACCTCTGCCATGCTTTACAGAGCAGGTGGTCTACTTTTGATCAGATGCAGTTCCTTCCTTACTCCACACTTTTGCCTTTCCATCACTTTGGTAAAGGTTTATATTGGTCTCATCTAACCATAAAACATTGTTCAAGAAGTCACTGGCTCACCTCTGTACTTACCGGCAAATTCAAATCTGGCCTTTCTATTTTTGGTGCTGATTTGAGGTTTGCATCTTGCGATGTAGCCCTTGTAATTCTGTTGTTGAAGCCTTCTGCGAACGGTTGATTGTGATACTTTCAACACTGCACTCTGGAGATTGTTGGTGATGCCACTGACGGTTGTTTTAGGGTTTTTCTTCACCTCTCTGATGATTTTTATGTCATCAACTGTAGTTGTTTTACTTGGCCAACCAGGCCGTTGTCTATTGCTAGATACACTAGTGGTTTCTTTCTTTTTCAAGATATTACAAATTATTATATTTGCTATGCCAAATGTTTGTGCTATTAGTGTAGCAGCATAGCAAACCTGTTGTGCATTTTGTGATACAAGCACCAAATTTGGCACAAATGTACATTAATATGTTGCGAACATTTTCAGATATTGGGCCACTTTAAATTCCGTAATTTTTTTTTTCAAATTTTTTCAAATTTCGTAATTTCAAATTTTTCGGGTGACACCGTCACAATTTCGGTCTTCGAGGCCGGCCGATATAGTGGGGCGGCTTAGCCCAAATATTCAAAAGAATTGTGCATTTTGTGATACAAGCACCAAATTTGGCACAAATGTACATTAATATGTTGCGAACATTGTGTGGTCAGCAATGAAGACGAGAGTCTGAATTACATGTATGCAAAAGACCTTGTGAACCAGTGAAGCAAATACACGGGTAAGCATGAATTAAATCTAGGGCATGATATAATTTCCATGATGTTTACCTCTACACTCAATGGTGGAAGGAGGTAATGTTTTGATCCCAGCTTGTCTGTATGTCTGTTTGTCTGTTAGTCCACAAAATTCCAGACAAAGCTTGTAGTAGTGGTAGTTGTAGTGGTAGTGGTGATAACAGAAATTGTTATATAGAACTGAACTTATATTATTATTATATGCAGAAAATAACTTCATTTCTATATGCCCTGCAGTGGACAGGTTAATTGGTTTATGCACTGAAGGGGTCACCCTGGTGTGCACTGCTGTGTTCTGCCTCACTGAGTTGTTCAGGTATGATGTACTCAGCACAAGCTTCCGGTCGGCCCGGAGGTGGGGGTGCGGGGCCTGTCACGGAACGTCAAAACAAACGGCCTGCCGGGGCCGCCCAAAAGTCGGGCGTGAGGGGCGCGTCCACTAATGGAACGCCTCTCGCTTCCCAGATCGAGGGCCACGTGGTCAGGAGAACCTCGTCCCTTCCGGTCACACTTTGCCTATCGGCCGGCCTCGAAGACCGAAATTGTGACGGTGTCACCCGAAAAATTTGAAATTACGAAATTTGAAAAAAGTTGAAAAAATAAATTACGGAATTTCAAGTGGCCCAATATCTGAAAATGTTCGCAACATATTAATGTACATTTGTGCCAAATTTGGTGCTTGTTTCACAAAATGCACAATTCTTTTGAATATTTGGGCTAAGCCGCCCCACTATATATGGTTCTAATTGAATTATTCTGTTCTTTCAGCTTCTAAATTGTTTGCTTTTCTTGCATAGGCAGTTCTCTGGTCTTCATGTTGGTTTATGCCTACTGACTCCAAAGGCAGACACGCAAGGCAAAAGCAAAGGATAAAACCTAGACTGGACATTCTTCTTCTTCTTCTTAAATGTGTGAATAATCAATGCAACAAGAAACATCTGAGCACCAAGAACCACCTGTCAGTCATTTGTTTTAATACTTCTGCTTACCTAAAATGGGAGGACTGAACATAAAAAGTGCTATTGCTCTACTATGGTAAAACATATATACACAGAAATACCAAGAAATAAAAGCTGACCTTTTGTATTCTTGCCTCATATTCATCTTTTAATCTCACATCTAAATTTATTGAGTATATATCAATAATAAGAAATTTGACTTCACTGATCCAATACCTACGGAGGGCACTGTATTCGACTTAATAGATTTTCCCAATTCATGTGGTGGCCATCTTGGTTTTTTCCCGTTTATGGGCGTCAGGGGAACTATTCAGCACCTATTAAACAATATGTGCCAATTTTGGTGCTTTTACGACAAAAGCAGCAATTCCTCTCAATTTTCTCACATATCTGCGCCACTAATTGATATCATCCATTGCTTCATTTATTTGGTTTGCATTTTTATTGTTTTAGCAGGTTTATATTCTGCATTTAGTCCTAGGCTAAATCGATAAACATGAGTGCAGACATTTATGCTTTCATTCACAAAGTTACCCAATCATAAATACTATGCTGTGCAAGTTATAGTTTATAATTATTTGAGACTACACTTAAGCATGGCGATTAACAAACTGTATTTCGAGACACAATAATAATACAGGACATATTTAAATAATAATTTAAAAAACATCAACTCAGGCCAACATTTAAAAAAACATCAACTCAAGCCAACATTTAAAAAAACATCAACTCAGGCCAACATTTAAAAGGACATCAACTCAGGCCAACATTTAAAAAAACATCAACTCAGGCCAACATTTAAAAAAACATCAACTCAGGCCAACATTTAAAAAAAGACATCAACTCAGGCCAACATTTTAAAAAACATCAACTCAGGCCAACATTTAAAAAAACATCAACTCAGGCCAACATTTAAAAAAAACAACTCAGGCCAACATTTAAAAAAACATCAACTCAGGCCAACATTTAAAAAAACATCAACTCAGGCCAACATTTAAAAAAACATCAACTCAGGCCAACATTTTAAAAAACATCAACTCAGGCCAACATTTAAAAGAACATCAACTCAGGCCAACATTAAAAAAACATCAACTCAGGCCAACATTTAAAAAGTCATCAACTCAGGCCAACATTTAAAAAAACATCAACTGAGGCCAACATTAAAAAAAACCAACTCAGGCCAACATTTAAAAAAACATCAACTCAGGCCAACATTTAAAAAGACATCAACTCAGGCCAACATTTAAAAAGACATCAACTCAGGCCAACATTAAAAAAAACATCAACTCAGGCCAACATTAAAAAAAACATCAACTCAGGCGAAAATTTAAAAAGACATCAACTCAGGCCAACATTTAAAAAAACATCACCTCAGGCCAACATTTAAAAAAAACATCAACTCAGTCATGCCAACATTAAAAAAGACATCAACTCAGGCCAACATTTAAAAAACATCAACTCAGGCCAACATTTAAAAGAACATCAACTCAGGCCAACATTTAAAAAACATCAACTCAGGCCAACATTTTAAAAAACATCAACTCAGGCCAACATTTAAAAAAACATCAACTCAGGCCATCATTAAAAAAAACATCAACTCAGGCCAAGATTTAAAAAAACATCAACTCAGGCCAAGATTTTAAAAAACATCAACTCAGGCCAACATTTAAAAAGACATCAACTCAGGCCAACATTTAAAAAAACATCAACTCAGGCCAACATTAAAAAAAAACATCAACTCAGGCCAGCAATAAAAAAAACATCAACTCAGGCCAACATTTAAAAAAACATCAACTCAGGCGAAAATTTAAAAAGACATCAACTCAGGCCAACATTAAAAAAAACATCCTCAGGCCAACATTAAAAAAAACACCCTCAGGCCAACATTAAAAAAACATCCTCAGGCCAACATTAAAAAAACCATCAACTCAGGCCAACATTTAAAAAAACCAACTCAGGCCAACATTTAAAAAACATCAACTCAGGCGAAAATTTAAAAAGACCAACTCAGGCCAACATTTAAAAAAACATAAACTCAGGCCAACATTAAAAAAAACATCAACTCAGGCCACATTAAAAAAAACATAAACTCAGGCCAACATTTAAAGTGTGCACAGAATTCAAAGCAGTGTTTTGTTTAATATCACAAGCTGGTCTTGGCCATAGTGTATGAAAGCAATTTAGTGGTAGCTTTTGAACGTTGTGGTTAATTTCACAAATTTGTCCAAAATTATTTTGGTTCCTATCAATCGTATATAACGTGCTTGTGTTGCAAATCCCATGTGCTGGACTACATTCCCATCTTCCGTTGCATCACTACCGAGGCACTGTTCGGCCGCTGATGGAGTTCCTCTGCACATTAGGGTAGGATTCCAGCAATTTGCCAGGGTAGCATTCCAGAACGGAAAACGCCTTGATTCGCAGCCGACAGGTGGCACACCTCTTGATGAAACACCATACCTGCAAAGCACTAATCCCCCCCATACATTTTTTTTAGTCCCTTACACGAATGGGACTATGGATTTGCTCTCTGTCTGTTTGGCTTTCTGCACTTTTTTCCATTCCCTTTAACATATTCAACTGAAACTTGGTGCATTGCTTTATTATGATAACTTACCTAATAAGTTTGTGTTTCAGGACGTTTTGCCAATTGTTCACTGAGTTATGCCCTTTTTGCTTGGAACAAGGACATTCAATGGGAATGGTACGGGACATGTACTGCAAAGCAGTCCTTCTTTTTTATGACTCTCCTTTGAGACACAGCATTCCTTGCAAATAAGATGCACAAAATCCCCTCGAACTGCTTTGGATGAGTCATAACAAAAAATAATGCGTACAACTGGAAACACTGAAAACGTATCATTTCATTGCAATTGAATGAAATTTCCTCGTGAGGCAGTTTCATATAATTGCATTGAAATATCGTAAACTTGAAATCGCTAGAATTGCCCTGTCAGGATTCGTCAATGTGAAACAAACCCCCTTCCATCAAACCATCTCGCTTCCATCTTCGTACCGTGCTGAGCACAGTCCTTAATCACAGGGACCCAAGGTGAAGTCAGCAGGGGCTTTAGAGATCAAGATACATTTTGTAATGCACACTCCCCTTTCCTTTTACACCCTCAGCCTGCAATTCTGACACTCCTTCCTGCACCCTTTCTTTGACAGCTTATACATAAGTTTTACATTGCAGGTGTGAAAAGGTTGTGGTCGTGGTCTGCAGGTGAAAGGTGAAAGTAGTTGCAATTTATAATGTGCGGTGCAATTTCATTGTTGCCACCTTGCGAACAGATGATCAACTCCCGCTGTATGCAAGCCTTTGGATCACAACTAATCCACGAGGCTGATCAGGAGACGGAATGTAGATAAATATAGGAATACGAGAATATCATTGATTGAGAGTTGTCGAGTTCGTACCATTTGCTGTCCATAAGGGGCGTGGCTTTGTGTTAAGTAATTATAGGGCTTAAAGATTAATTCCCCAGATAGTCAGGTTCACTATGTCAATAAATTATATTTCGTTCAAAATCATGGTAGATTAGCAAACCTATACATTTTTGGAAAGGTTATAGCATAAGGAAACTAAAAATCAATGTTTACATTTGGAGAGATACCTGTATGGCGGCCATTTTGGATTTTCAAAATGGCCACTGTAAAATACATATTTTGTTCTATTTCTGCCTCTAATTACCCTAAAAACTTTTAAAAATATACTAAACCTATATTTTCAGGGACAAGGAATCCAATGAAAGTATTGTGGCGGACACGATGGCTCGCTGGCGCGGTGACATCATTCCACGCACCAAGAGGGTGTCGGCCACGCCCGAGGAGTAGGCGTGGCCTCGGGATATACACGGGGCTCGCAGCCCCGAGCAAGTCAGTGCTACAGTTTGAGCTTTACAATAAAGACTCTTTTGACCCTACGCGTTGTGGCTTACCTTCTTTGGCAAACAAGCTGCGTGCGTAGCACCACGCTACACTGGTGACCCCTTTTGGTTCAGCCGTCGCTGACCACAGAACGCGCCATGGCCAGCAACGTGGTCGCGGTAAAGCTCCCTGAGTTTTGGGAAGCACAGGCCGATGTATGGTTCGTGCAGGCCGAAGCACAGTTCCAGCTTCGAGGAATAACGGCGGACGAGACGCGTTACTATCACGTGATCGCTGCCCTCGGGCCCGGCACGGCCGCCCGAGTCGTGTCCATCCTGCGGCACCCACCGGCGGAGCACAAGTACAGGGCGCTCAAACGTCTCCTCATCGCCACGTTCGGCCTCACGGAGTTTGAACGGGCGGACCGCCTCCTGGACCTTCCCGAACACGGCGACACACGACCATCGGTACGGATGGACTACATGCTGTCATTGCTGGGTGACAAAGCCCCGGATTTTTTATGCCGGGTGCTTTTTCTACGCCAGCTACTGGCACAGGTACGCCTCGCGTTGGCCGGTTCCAAAATAGGGGAACCCCGCGCTCATGCCGTCGAGGCTGACAAGTTTTTCGCGGCTTGTGACACGCGGGCGAGCTTCGGTGCGGCCGTCGCGGATCCCGAGGCTGATGCGCATGCACACCTCGTGGCCGCCGCCATGCCCCGCCCACCACCACTGCAGCGGCGAAAGCCGCGGCCTCCGCTGCTCCCGCCGCAAGCCTGGTGCCTTTTCCACGCCAGGTTCGGCCACAAGGCTAAGAAGTGTTGCCCGCCGTGCTCGTTTGGCAAGTCGGGAAACGACCGAGCCGACGCTCGGTAGCGGCCCTGAGCGTCGGCAATTCCGGCAGCCTCTTATTCATTACGGACACCTTGTCCGGGCACCGCTTCCTCTGTGACACAGGAGCGCAGGTAAGCGTCATCCCAGCCCACGCGTCCGACAAGTGAACCGCGGGCCGGGGCCCCGCGTTGCTTGCAGCCAACGGTACACCCATACGCACATTGGGGAAGCGATGCCTCTCCCTGCGGTTCGGAAGGCAGCGCTTTCAATGGTCGTTCATAACCGCCAGCATGCCCATGGCATTGCTCGGTGCGGACTTCCTATGTGCAAATGGGTTGCTGGTGGACGTGAAGCACAGAAGGCTCGTCCAGGCCGAAACCTTTAGCTTGCTCGCTTGTTCGCTGAGCAGCTCGTTTAGCGGCTCACTGAGCAGCTCACCAAGCGGCTTGCTAAACGGTTCCGTCCCGGCGAGTTTGGTTTGTACGCTTCCGGCAGCGGATGACTTTACCCGCCTCCTCGCCAGTTTCCCGGCCCTCACGCAGCCCACCTTCTCGGCGGTGGCCGTCAAGCATGGGGTGGAGCATCACATCCCCACCGTCGGGCCACCAGTCTACGCCCGGGCACGCTGCCTCGAGCCGACGAAGCTCGCGGTGGCGAAAGCGGAGTTGGCTACGCTGGAGCGGCTGGGCATCGTGCGGCGCTCCAAGGGCGCTTGGGCATCGCCGCTGCACATCGTGCCGAAGCCCAGCGGGGGATGGCGGCTGTGCGGGGACTACCACCGCCTCAACGATGCTACCACCCCCGACCGCTACCCCGTCCCTCACATCCAGGACTTTTCCGCCCGGTTGGCGAAAATGTCCCTCTTTTCCAAGGTGGACCTCATCCGCGGCTACCACCAGGTCCCCGTCAGGCCGGAAGACATACCGAAGACGGCCGTCATTACACCATTCGGCCTCTTCAAGTTTCTGCGGATGCCCTTCGGGTTGAAGAATGCGGCTCAGGCATTCCAGTGGCTGATGGACAGTGTCTTGCGCGACTTGGATTTCGTTTACGTCTACCTGGACGACATCCTTGTCGCAAGCGCGTCCCATGAGGAGCACCTCCGCCATCTCCGCACGCTCTTCGAACGGCTGGGCCAGCATGGCCTGATCATCAACCGAGCCAAGTGCCAGTTCGGCGTCGCCGAAATCGACTTTTTGGGGCACCGCGTCAGCAGGCACGGGGCCATCCCCTTACCGGCCAAGGTGGAGGTGGTCAGGGGGTTTCCGCGCCCCCGCACGATCAAGTGGCTCCAGGAGTTCCTGGGCATGGTGAACTTTTATCACCAGTTCCTGCCCCGCATCGCCCAGCTCCTGCGCCCCCTGCACAAGGCCCTCCGGGGGAAGCCGGGCAAAGGTGACGTTGCTTGGACCGAGCCGATGGACGCGGCGTTCGCGGGCACGAAGCTCGCCTTGGCTAACACCACCATGCTCACGCACCCGGCGCCCGATGCACCGATCGCCCTCACCACTGACGCGTCGGACTACGCGGTGGGCGCGGTGCACGAGCAATGGGTGAAGGGAGCTTGGCAGCCGCTGGCGTTTTTCAGCCGGCAGCTCCGCCCGCACGAACGGCGGTACAGTACCTTCGACCGCGAGCTCCTCGGGCTTCACCTGGCGGTCCGGCATTTCCGCCATCTGCTCGAGGGCCGTTCGTTCACGGCCTTCGTCGACCACAAGCCCCTGGTCTTCGCGATTGCCAAGGTCACCGAGCCGTGGTCGGCCCGGCAGCAGCGTCACCTCTCGGCCGTGTCTGAGTACACGACGGACATCCGGCACGTCGCGGGGAAGGACAACCCGGTGGCGGATTGCCTTTCCCGGTCCGTCGCCCACGCGGTCCACCTCGGGATCGACTATGCCCGGCTGGCGGCGGACCACACCGCCGACCCCGACGTCCAGGCCTTGCGGACCGCCGTCACGGGCCTCCGCGTCACCGAGGTGCTATTCGACGGCGCAGACACGGCCCTCTTGTGTGACGTCTCCCTCGGCCGGCCTCGCCCCATCGTGCCCCCGGGCTGGCATCGTCGGGTTTTTGACGCCATCCACGGCCTGTCCCACCCGGGCACGAAGGCCTCCCAGAGGCTGGTCGCCGACAAGTTCATCTGGCATGGCTTCCAGAAGACCGTCCGCGATTGGACCAGGACGTGCCTCGCGTGCCAGCACGCGAAGGTGCACTGCCACACCCAGGCCCCGTTGGCCCCATTTACTGTGTCCGAACGTCGGTTCGACCATGTTCATGTGGCCTTTGTGGGACCTCTGCCCCCCTCGCGGGGTTTCACCCACGTCCTCACCATGGTGGACCACACCACCCGGTGGCCGGAGGCCGTGCCTTTGGCGGCGACGATGGTGGCGGACATCACGCAGGCGTTCATCGCCACCTAGGTTGCCCGGTTCGGCGCCCCCTCGGACATCTCGTCCGACCGCGGCCCCCAGTTCACCTCGGAGCTCTGGGGGGCGGTCGCGCGGGAGCTCGGCGTGCAGCTGCACCGCACCACGGCCTACCACCCCCAGGCCAATGGCCTGTGCGAGCGCTTCCATCGCTCCTTAAAGGCTGCGCTCCGGGGCACCCTCCGCGACGGCGGCTGGGTCGACAGGCTCCCCTGGGTCCTGCTGTGTCTCAGGACGGCGCCCAAGGACGACCTGCGCGCATCCGCGGCGGAGTTGGTCTTCGGACAACCGCTGCGGGTGCCGGGCGAGTTCCTCCCCGACTCCACGGCACCACGGCACCACGGCGCTCCGCACTGCAGGAGACTGCCCAGAGGTTCGCCCCGGTGCCGACGGCGCACCACGGGTGCCCGCCAACGCACGTCGCCCCGGAGCTTCGCACGGCGGAGTACGTGTTCGTCTGCCACGACGCCCACCGGACACCGCTGCAGCCCCCGTACGACAGGCCCTTCCGTGTGCTGGAGACCGCGGCGAAACACTTCACCCTGGACATAGGCGGTACTCCTGAACGCATTTCCGTGGACCGCCTCAAGCTGGCCCACCTCGACGTGGACCACCCCCCGCCAGTGGCTCGGCCCCCGCGTCGGGGCCGCCCCCCGGCGGGCGGACCCCCGTCACCGCCCAGCCCCGCCGGCACGCCACCACCCTGTCCTACACCCATCCCAGATGCCGCCAGCGGCATCCCAGACGCCGCCAGCCGCCAGAGGGCGCTTCGGCCGGGTCATCCGTTTGCCCCGCAAACTGACCCTTCAGGTGCGCGGGAATTCTGGGGGGGCGCGTGTGGCGGGCACGATGGTTCGCTGGCGCGGTGACATCATTCCACGCACCAAGAGGGTGTCGGCCACGCCCGAGGGGTAGGCGTGGCCTCGGGATATACACGGGGCTCGCAGCCTCGAGCAAGTCAGTGCTACAGTTTGAGCTTTACAATAAAGACTCTTTTGACCCTACGCGTTGTGGCTTACCTTCTTTGGCAAACAAGTTGCGTGTGTAGCACCACGCTACAGTATCAAATTAGTGCTATGGGGAATGGTAAGACACGAATCAAAGGTTTTGAATTGCAAAATACTGTCTTTATTTTCGCGATAAGTTGCATAATCAAATACATGTTATCATTTTGTACAGGCAGTTAATAACATCAAAATGTGTCACAATAATTCATATCACCAAACATACACAGGCAGTCAGCAAAATCATATATACACATGCAGTCAGTATAACTTCACATCTACACAGGCAGTCAATGACAAAATATACACAGGCAGTCAATGGCATCAAACATACACGATTACAGAATATGCCATTTAGAGTTCGTCATCACTGTCCTGTGTGTCGTATCCGACAATATAGTCCGCATCGTTTTCACAGTCCGTTCCACACAAGCAAAGGTCGGTGCAAGTTAAGTCATTTCTTCTGCATGAGCACAGCTGGGTTGAGCAATTGGCTTTACATTGACATCTGACTAACTCGACAAATGACCTGTGGAGCTGGTAGAACCTTGGTGGTGATAGGGAGTATATGGCCTTTCTCGTCCTGATGGTAGCCATGTTTGAGTGGGTCAAACAGCTGTTGCCACATGACAGTGGCTTGGCACCAAACTCTTAGTGGGGGGGCCAATGTTTTCCCGTTGAATTCAAATGTTAATTTGTGGACACTGGTTGGGTTGTCTTTAGGGATGATAGAAGTTGTAGAAAAAATATGTCTCCATTTTTTTCAAGTTCTTTATAGCGGCCATTTTGGATTATCAAAATGGCGTTTGTTGAAAACCGAAATTGTCATTATCTTGGCTTCTAAATGACCTAGAGTGTTAATTTTGGTGTCCAAATGTACATATTTGCGGATACTTAATCCAATAAACACACATTTATACACCTACATATGATCAAAAGGGTTCTTATGGCAGCCATCTTGGATTTTCACGCACTTATGCCAACACATATATATATTTTTTTCCATCATTTTCATTTCTAAATCACATAAAGGCTGGACTTTAGTGTTCAAATGTACACTTATAATGTCTTTGTGCAATATTTTTAGTTGGCAGTGTTCATTGTTACATTGAAGGATCTCCATCCTCCTCATCATCAGTGTTATCGATTCCCATGGGGCGCTCCTGACCCGTGTTACCACACACCTCTTCATCTGCCCCACACATACACATCTCAGAACAGTTGAGATGCTGAGACCTGCATGAGCAGTGAGACATGCATTGGGTCTTCTTGCAGTTACATTTGATTAGATGTGTGATGGCAGCTGGGGCTGGAGGGTCCTTGGTTGTGATGGGCACCAGCTGATCTCCTTCTGCTCTCCATCCATGTTCTGTTGGTTGTGGAAGCTGGGGGTCCGGTACATCAGCCTGATGCCACACCATGGCCTGGAAATGTGCACGAGCAATGGCTTCATGTAAAGCTCCCCGTGTTGGTGGCAGCTTCTGTGCCTCTAGCTGTTTCTTGGTAAACAGTCTCCACCTCAGCTTGCCCACATCCACAACTGTAGTACGAGGCTCATACAGCTGGCATACAAATGCCTCAATGTCACTTTCTGTGTCAGCTCTCAGCTCCTCAGAGGCCCCAAGGTCATGAAACGCAGATACCACCTCAACAGAGCACCTATTGAGGGCTTGCCAACATGTGAGCTTTCCCTTGCCGGCAAACCGACCAGTCTGGTCTGCTCCCGTGAATGCATGGAATCCTGGTAGGGCTGCAGCCTTCCTGACACCAAGTTCATGTACTATTGGTTCCAGTGAGATTTGCCTCTTCTTGTTCCCCACACCCGTGATGAAGTATGTGTCTTTGCATAGTTCATGGTACCGGTGGAGTGCTAGGATGAATACATCAGTATCAGGTGACTGAATGTACAGCTGTGTTGCACCTCTTCGGACGGCATCTAGACTGTGAAGAAAGATCCTCGTATCAGCCTCCTCCTGGGAGCTACGGAGATGCTGTACATCCATGCAGTTGGAGAAGACATCCTGCCTTGAAGTGACGATGAAGACCTTGGTAGTCCCCTCAAAGTGACACAGAGCTTTCTTTGCCAGATAGACAGTTAGCTCATCTTTGGTGTTGGTGTGCGACAGGAACTGTTTTGCTGTCAGTTTCCCAATCGGGGTGCTGTCTTGAACGTGGTAAGCAGTGGGCGGCTTGCCACCTTGGCGCCTCTCCCGTGTGGCCTCTTTCAGTGAATTTGGCAGATCATATCGGTCAAACACGAGGTGGACTTCATCATACCCGTTGGTCTTGCAGTCCAGTGTTGCATTGAAATGGCCAGCCCACTGGGCACATGTTTTGATCCATTGTGGCTTACCCATTGCTTGCACTAATGCCATGCCGTCTATGACAGTCACCTTCTTGGGAGGGGGTGGAGTATGTTCAGGATTGTCGTCGTCTGGCTGCTGACCAGTGCCAGTTGACTTCTTGGGTAGATCTTCTAGGATGCCCATGAGCTTGCTTTTGTCTGTGCATGGTAGTAGTGTCCCAGCCATTGCAAAGAGGGTTCGTGGAAGCGCGGTGAATTCATATTGACCTATGGCATCCTTCAAGTTGATCTCTGGTCGTGAGCGGGCCACGATCAGCATGCGCGCAAACAGTGACCTGTCGTCTTTCAGCTCTACAACCTTGTCTGCCAGTTTGTGCTTCACAGCTTTCCTGGCACTCTTCCACATCTTCAGTTTGACCTTTCCCATTCTGGCCCAAAGGTTGATTTCATTTGTGTTGATGCGCTCTGCAACAAACGTGTTATACGCTTTCTGACCAATCTCATCTTGGTTGCAGACATCCTTCTGTACTTCAGCTGGCATCACCACCTTGGTGATGATAGTCGTCAGGTCTTCACCCTCATGCGTCATGGGATTCATGGACTCTCTGATCACATTCTTCAGTCGACGAATGCTGTCTTCCTGCCGAGCCCAGACTGTGGTTGATAGGTCGTGGTGCTCCTTGCGTGTAGCTGATTGTGAGCCAGCCATCTGACGGGCTTCTTCAGCAAGCCTACTCAGCTCTGGTGCTGTCAGAAAGAACCTTTCGCGGGCACTGGCATTCTGGGTAATGCCCACAATACCCCCTGTCACCTTCATGATCCTGTTGATGTGCTCCAGTGCATGGTCCACACCTACAGCACAGAAGGGGATTTCATTCTTATGGACACTGAAGTTCCCATCCATGAACTCTTGGTAGATCCCTGGATCTGTCATCTTCAGGGCCTTCATCTCTGCAAGGTACCGGGGAGTCAGCCTGGCATATTTCTGTTTGTCATGTGCAAAGAAGTATATGCACATCTCATCCAGTGAAGACAGGTGAAGCTCAAATTGTCCATCACGGGTGGCACGGATGAATGTGTATATCAGCATTATCATCCGCATGTAGCGTCGCACAAACTTGAACAGTGGACTCTTGGCTTCTTTCCTCTCATCAAACTTTGCCATGGCCTCCAGGACTTCGTTTGACTCGAGGACAGCTAGCATGTTGTTCTGCGCGCTTGTCATCTCCTCTCGGTTGTGTAGATGACAGCTCTGGGCAACCTGTTGTGCTGACTGGGTACATGGGCCCCTCAGATGGGGATGCTCTTGGAAGAATTCGTCCACATAGAGGTCGAAGAGGGCTTGGACAGTGGTGATGTGGGCCTCCAAAGCCCTCTTCATGTGCTTGGCTTCCAGTATTTGTCTGGTCGTTGTTGGGCCATAGATATCAGCCTCAGACCAAGCCTCGTCAAGACCACTGTCCTCTATGGCATTCCCAGCAGCCCTCAGTGCAGCCATCACAGTGTGCATCTCCCCTAGTCGCAGTACCCACTTGCCTTTGCAGTCATCTCTGGTCATCTCCAGCTGTTTGGCTCGCTCATACAAGGCCATGTCTAAGGTGATCACTGTCTTCCTATCGGGACCCATGACCATGCAGTTGATTTGCTGTGTCTGTTTCAAGACTGTTATCAGTGTTTGCCATTCATGGGCTGGTGCTGCTACCAATGGCAGGGCGTTGACCTCTGTCAGAGGCTTCGAAGAGGAGAGCAGTGAGTTGTAGGCTGTCCAAGTTGGGATATCGTGATGCTTGATCCTACTGCCAGGTGGTTGTTTTGGATCGTGGACGAGTGACCCAACAGGGTCAGCATGCTGGGGTTCTGCAGCTTGCAGCTGGTCATCTGGTGGGATGATGTCGTCTTGTGCGTCCTCAGCTTCAGCTGTTCGCATGATTGTGCCTGAAAGTAGCCACACTGTGTCCGTCGCAGAGTACGGCTTGGTGACATCTGGGTTTGACCGTGTCTTGAAGCTATACGTGGTACCTGTGGCAGATTGTTTGTTTGGTGCTTGGCAAGGAACAAAGTCTGGAGCAGTCAGAACCTTGAGTGAGCGGTGTCTGGCCTTTCGGTCATGTAGTGTCAGTGTTCTATGTTCATCTGTGGAGGGTGCATGTTCCCGTCGTTGGTAGAGTGCCCAGGCTGTAGCATGGAGTGTCCGCTTCCCATCAGGTGTGTCTTCATTGAAGTCACTGTTGTCCACTGCAAAGAAGACAAACGTCCCTATGCGCATGGTTCTTGGAAAGTATACACCCTGTTCTGTCGTAGACTCTATGACTGAGTTGGCCAGCTGTGTCTCCAACCGCAAGATCCGACTATAATCAACAGACAGACCGAACCCATGCAGGAAATCCAGAAGCTTCTTGTTTCTGGTGGACTGATGGACTACAATGGCAACGGCAAGCTGCTGTGGCCATTCTAAGCGATGGCGGAATGGTGCATCTGGCTCTTTGGGCTTGTACGTGACTTGGCGTTTTGACTTGTAGCCGTACATGATGTTCTGACTGATGGTTATAACATCTCGATGAATAGTGGCTGAGCGCATAGTCTCTGGCTCAATGCTCGTGGCTGGTCCTTCCAGTAGCCAGCGGAGGAAAGCATAGAGTACTTTGGGTACATGCTTTTCAGCATCATCAGTGTTCATTTCTCCTTCAAATTGCCATGGGTGCTTGTTCTGACAAGCAATGGCACTGCGGAGAACAGAGGCACTCTCAAACAGTTGTTCGATGTTTTTTTCATTTGTCTTCGCCATTGCATCTTCGACAGCTGCATCACGCACGGCAGTGGAGAATACACAGTCTGACTCGTTTCGACGTTTTGGTTTCATGAAGTGAACGTCATCAATGTGAGAGTTGATTTTCTCCTTCATGCCTTGGGTAGTAGGTGATGGGACATTGTGCACACCATTATTGTCAAGAATCCTGGAGTAAACCGACTTCAGGTCAGACATGTTGAGAATTTCACCAGCTTGGAGTAGAGAGCGAACAAGGCTGACAAACTCAATGTCTGCGGCTATTTTGATAACATTAGTTTCTTGCAGTATGTGTTCTTTGTCATCACTTGATGTCCCACTCTTGGGAGCACGTTGGACATTCTGCACCCAGCATGGGAGATGATACTTGACGTCGATCGCATGAGCATCATGTGCACTGATGGCAGCACTCAGCTGAACTTTCCACTTGTGGTTGCTGCCTTCTTCAACAGCTTTCTTCAGCTGTTTACCTGCGTTGAACGTGCATACAACATGTACACTTTCCTTAGTGACCTCTTGACAGAAGAAACAAAGGTCTCTGTTGAATGGAGTTGATGATGAACGTGTGAAGCGAAGAGTCTCGTCTTGCGTAGAACCTGAGGTACTTGCAGCGGCAGGTGCAGAAGAAGGACGTCCACACCTCTTATGAAGATGCTGGGTGTCGCCATGTTCGCAGGCTTTCTGGTGGCGAACTCTAGCACGCTCCAGGTGAGCAGTGTTGCATGTAGATCCATAACATGCCCGGTGCCACTTTGCTTTATTGTTCCTCAAGTCAGTGGCAGTGAAACAGCTTAATCGTTCGCTGATCTGTTTGAAGTCGGCATCACCATATCGTGCCCTCTCCTGGATGAACTGGAGAAACTTTGCATATGAGCCCAGTGCTGGCTCAGTCACTAGTGCACCTTGGGGATCCTGGCACTGAATGCAAAGTGTGAAATCAGTTTCTTTCTTGGTTTTCTTGCTTTTTGGCTCCATCATAGCTCAGGGTCACGAATCTGGAACATACAAATAACAAATAACAATTAAGATAGATGTGCATTAAGTTAGATTTTGGACACTGGTTCGGCTGTGCCATAAAAACCTATTTTTATCCCTTGTAGGTTATTAAAGAAGGTTTCATTCAATTCTCTATCCCCAAAAATGTACAACTGGACACCAGAATCGAAACTCTAGGTCATTTAGAAGCCAAGATAATGGAATTTTACGTTTTCGACATCCGCCATTTTGAAAATCCAAAATGGCCGCCATAAAGAACTTGAAACAATTGGAGACATATTTTTTCTAGAACTTATATCATCCCTAAAGACAGCCCAACCAGTGTCCAAAAATTAACAAGCAATTTCACCGGGCATTTCAATCTGCTACATTGGCCCCCCCACTATCTACTCTGTACTCGCACACGTTCAGTGTGCTCCTCAAGTGCACCAGTTGTTGGAGGCAACTTGTTACTTTCTGCCAGATGTTTGCAAAACAGATGCCATCTTAGGTCAGGAATACTTGCGATCTGAATACCTTTTGGGCAATACGCTAAGCATACAAAGCTGGCCAATGTTTCTAATACCTCATGCGTTAGGTCACCATCCTCCGGTAGTTTCATCAGTGCTCTGACTACGTCCCTTTCAGCCTTGATGTAGTGTTGAAACCACTTCGTTTTACCCACTCCTGAGAATCGACCAACATTGTCTGCTCCAGTAAATGCGTGGAATATAGGTAATGCTGTTGCCTTTTCTCTTCCTAGCGCTCTCCACATTGGCCCTACCTCCACGGTTCCTGATACCATCATCATCGATGTGTTTTTGCAGAGCTTGTCATAGGCTGCAATAGCTAGAACCAGGACGTCTGTATCCGGGGTGAAGAAGACTAACTGTGCTTCGGGACAACGTTGTGATGCTGCCGCTGCTAAGCTGATCATCAGTGTGTCAGCTTCCTCATGGTTGTTTGGGTCAAACTGCATGCTCTGGTTGCTTCTAGTGTGGCCTGCTCCTGACGTGATGATTAACTTTGGAGAGTTTGCGTTATACTTGAGTGTTGCCTCAGCAAGGTACACTGTTAGATCAGCTTTCGTCTTTTCATGAGATAGGAAGCGGCCCATTGGTATATGTTTGATGTTTGTATCATCCGCAATCTGGTATTGAACAGGGTCTTTGCCTTGTCGTCGTTTTTCTCTGGTTTTCTGTTTTAAGGAGTCTGCCTTGTACGTGTCGAAGACCAGGATAATCTCATCGGATCCTGCTGTCAAGGTCATGAGGTGGTCATTGAAATGCTGGCCGAGATCTTTGACTGTGGTGATTGTCGCTGGTTTCGTTGTCATCTTCTGGACGAGCACCATTCCATCAACAACAGCGATTCTCTGACTCGTAGATGGTCCTGGAAATGGAGTTACTGCATCGGCAATATCATCAGTCTGTTCTGTTGATTCTGCTGCTTGTGCATCAGTATGATTTTCATTCGTTTTACTGAAGTTCTCGAGGCTATGGATCAGCTTTGACTTATCACTGCATGGAAGGATCGAGCCATCAGGTGCAAACAGTGCTCTGGGGGTAAGAGTGAACTCATAGTTCCCAATCGCATTCTTCTGATCGATGTCACGGCTTGATGTGGCTAGTACCATCAACCGACCAAACAGGTCTTTCGTTTATTTCAGATCGACTGACTGGTCACGGATCTTGACTGTTTGCTTTTTGTTTCCTGCATGGGCATCACTTGGTGAGATTGCATTGTTTAACCTTGTCATCAGCACCGGGTCTTGGGTAATTTGTATCGCTTGCCTAAGTGCATTCCCAGAGTTTCCGGTTCGGACAGTGAAGAGACGCTGGCCGTCATCCACTTGACAGAAGAAACATTGATCTTTCGACAAAGGTTCTGTTGCAGATCGTGTGAATGTCGTTGATGTGGTTGGTGTGTTTGCTTCCATTTCTGAGCCTGTTCTCTTATGGCCACGTTTTTTGACAGCATACCTTCCTGTGGACATGGAATGTTCAAAGCGTTCCCTGGCACGCTGCAAGGATATCTGATTAGTGGCGTCAGAATAGCAGCTTCGATGCCACGTTGTTTTCGCTTTGAGCATCGTTTGTTTTGTGCAGTCCTGGAGACGTCTTTGGATAGCAACATATTCTCCATCCTGTAGGCTGGCTCTGTCGGCCACTATGTCCAGTAACTTCTGGTAGGATTCTGTCCTGGGATTTAGAACAACTGTCCCTTTGTTAGTGTTTTTCTCCTGGCAAATGATGCACAGTTTCCAGTCTACAGACTCCTTGGACGTGCCCAAAGACAACTTGCTTCCATCAGGATCTTCACTCATGATGAGTTATGCACTGAAAATACACAAGAAGAACAACCACCATAAACACCTCCACCAAGATAGTTAATATGTAAAATAAATATATTAACGGAATTTTTTTTGTATCAATGGCTGCTCCCTGGATGCATATTTCCTGAAAAAGAAAGAACTGTTACAGTCAGAAGTCTTATGTCACCAATGGATTCCTTGTACCTGAAAACATAGGCTTAGTATATTTTTTAAAGTTTTTAGGGTAATTAGAGGCAGAAATAGAGCAAAATATGTATTTTTATGGTGGCTATTTTGAAAATCCAAAATGGCGGCCATACAGGTATCACCGCAAATGTAAACATTGATTTTCTGATTTTCGATGTAATAACGTTTCCAAAAATGTATAAGTTTGCTAATCTACCATGATTTTGAACGAAAAAACATAGTGAACCTGACTAAGTGTGTAATTTGCCCCTGTGATCTTCCCTCCATCTTTATTACAATAAATAAAAACAAGTAAATGAAAAAACAATTTTTAGGGCTACACACTTTTATTTTTAATTTATTTTAAAAAATAATTTAATTTAATAAAGATTAAATTAAATTACATTTTGCTAAATGAAAATGTACCAGAAAAGACGACCGTGGGCCAATTTCAGCTATCTAGGACGTATGGAACCTAGAAAACGAACGGTTGAAATGTGACAAACAAACAAAGTTCAGATGAAGTTAAATAAAAGTGTGTAAAAAGCCCACCAAACACCAACTGTAACAAATGACTCATTCACTCACAGTGCCGCCAGGGCGAATAGAAACAGCATTTGCCGATCGGCAAGGAAACCCCGTCGTCATCTGAACATTTCCGAACGACGACTGGACTCTGCACCTCGACGGCTCGTGGCGAAGAGGCCACACCCCGGCCTTCGTGATTGGTGGAAGCGCAATGGGATGATGGAGTAGTGCTCGATGATTGGACAGAGTGTGACCTCAGCGTGGAACATTCGAGAGCTGGAGGACAAAGATGCGGTCTCGCCATTTTTGGTTCTCTTTTGTCCTGGCATTTGTTGGAGGCAGTCGCATTTCGCTTCTCTTTTGTCCAGGCGGTTGTTGTAGGTGATCGCATTTCCTCTTTGTTCTGACTTGGCCGCGGGCAGTGGCGCATCTGTGCGCTTGTGGAAATAGACTGAACAAGAGGGGCTTGGGGGAGTCGGCAGCGCGAGAAGGACCTCACGCTGGGACGTCGAGGAGCGTGACTCCGCGCCATTTTGTGCACTTCCTGCGAAGTGGTTTGGAGGTGACGAACAACCAGCAAGCCTTATCAGCCATTTGGGGATGCAAAGTCGAGTGCTGGCCGATGACTAAAGCATTATTTATTTTCTTTTACTTTCATTCCCCCCTTGTTTGTATATGAGTCTAGATGGAGACGTTTCAAATTAGGAAATAGTTTTTACCTCACATTCATTTTATTTGGTTTACCATTGCTTTTAATAAATTCATTATATTTTATATTTTACTTTTCTTGTCCTGGTTTATGTCTTTGTTTTGTGGGTTCGGAATAACCCAGTGTGTTTCCGATCAGATAGGACCTCAAACCTTCCCGCGCGCGCCAGAAATAATCCCGGCAAGTTTGAAATACACCTCGGAGTTAAAGCTCGTTTCGGTCATTCATCCTCTTGGGGTCTTAACTCCGGGGACACGACAATATATTGTTGCAGATTTGCCTCAGGGTGGATTCCAAGGGGATTTCTCGAATCTACTGCCCCGCCAGCAATCCTGAAGCCACCACTCCACAGATAACTCCATGGTGTGACAGGTTCTTCAACAACCACAGACTCTGTCTGAGACCCTTGATTTAGGTAGAATCCAGAATTGAAATCCCACATTACCTTCCCAGCAAATTAAACCCTACAGATAGGGAATTGTTCTTCCTAACGCACAACCAATTCCAGGATACGGTCGAGCTTTACCGCAAGTTTACGCGTTGCCTACTGACTATTCATAATGGATCAGCTTGGGAGAACTCATTTTGAAGCACACTATATCCAATGGAAACAGTTTGTAAGGGACTATTATTCACAAGGCACGTATTTACAGGTCAAGAAAAATGTCATATATGTAGAAGCCTTATTTAAACACAAAAGCCCCTTGGTCAATCACTTAACATGAATAATGCAGGCGCGACGTTAATTCCCGAGAAAATAAGACAAGCAAGACTGATAGAGAGTGAGAATGATGGGGTATATCTTGTCGACCCCGCTCATACCCCCATGTGAACTGGCTGGCCAATGTGTTACCGAACCGGACGGGTTATATTGGTTTGTGTGAAGAGGTGTGAAGCATGAAGTGCAAGAGAGAGAAGTGTGAAAGTGTGAGATGCAAGATGTCAGGTGGGTCCTAAAAAGGACCGTTGTCACTTTTGATGATTGCTATGCCGTTCAATGGGAACGAGGGAGATATAGATTCGGAGAAAGTATTGTTGTGTCGCCGGCAATTGAGATCACCGGTGACAGATAAATGAAACGGTCTTTAATTCTGAGGCGAGCAACCAAAATTGGTGGTTGGTTTGTCGCGCGCGGATGCAAAGCGCTTACCTGAACAGAGCACATGGGTTTAATTCGGAACCTACAACAAACAGACACAACAATAAATTCAACAAATAATGGTTTAATGAAAATAAATGTAATACGAACATGTCGAAATAAAAGTTGAAGTAAAAACTAAAATTCTAACTGAGGTACCTCACATGCAGACTCAAATACATACACCAAGGGGACAAATAAAATAAAATCCCTTTAGCTGGCCGGCACTTAGCTCTGGTCCCAAATGGCTTTCTTTCATGACGGTGGTCGTTGAAGCTCAATGCCACCGCGTGGGAAGCGCACAAGATGGCCACAGAGTCTGCGCTCCATGGCGCCACGAACATGAGGTGAGTTGTGAGGGCAGTCCTGTTTTGTGGCCCTCTGCCATCTGGGGAAGCACAACACGGACCCCAGTCCACCCGAAGAGCAACACAGACCAACAAAACCTCCTTCTTATAAAACCGCCAAAATGGCTCCAACAGATTTCCTTACAGGTGCACACCAAGGACAATCTTCTTCACCAACTACCGTTTCTCTCCCGAACCTTTTCTCACTGACATCACACCGACCAATCACAAGCTCAGGGGCATGGCCTTCTGGCTCTGATCCTCCATGCCCCTCGTACCACCCTGGTAGCGTAGCCTGCCGGCTTTGCTTGGCGTGAGTGTTCAGTAAGGCGTGGCTTACTTGTCAAATGACAATATCCTGGTACTGTCGGTGGTTGTGGTGGTTTAATCGATATTTTCCATGGCCAGCCTTGTAAATATAAAACGTAAAGGAAAGCGACAAAGGGGAATCACATACTGGGGAAACTAAACTTAATCCCTAACTAGTTAGCACAGCTTCACCCAGCGTGTAAAGACACATAAACAATCTTAAGCTACAGTTTCCCTAAAATACATCGAGAAGTCTCCTACTCGTCCACGGTCCATGCTATAACTATACAATCTTATCTTTACTATGGGATTCCTCCATCTACCCCCACAAACGTAATAGTATGTAAGACCATACACATGTAGCAACTGCTTTCAGGAGCTCTTTCCATGTCGGTCTCGTGCTCTGCCTCGGATTGTCCTTCTCTCACTCCAGGCTCCAGTTTCCACTCCAGGCTCCTCCAGTGTCCTTCTCGTTGCTCCCAGATGAGGTCACTGGGCTCCGGTCTCTGTATCAGACTTATAGAAGAACATGGTTTGTCGGCAAATACGTCCACACACCGCATGATCAAGCAGCTATCAATGGCTGTTTCCCATGATCCGTCAGGTCCCATTGGTCAGCTCGGGAACTCGCCACTGCCATGTGTCCCCTCGCTGCTGCAATTTTCTTCCTCAATGTGTTATTTTGCTGACACCATCTGTCCTTTTGCTGCTGCCATTTATCCTCTCACTGCCACCATATGCCCTTTCACTGCTGCCATGTGTCCTTTTGCAGCCGCCATGTATCCTTTTGCTGCAACCATAGCTGGCTCGCTTCTGCCACTTGTTCTTTTGTGGCCGCCAGGTTTCCTCTCACTGTTGCCATGGATGGCTCATTGCCACCATGTGGCCTCTCACTGCTGCCATAGCTGGTTCGTTTCCACGATGTGTTCTCTTGCCGCTGCCATGGATGGCTCACTGCTGCCATGGATGGCTCGATGCTGCCATGTGTTCTTTCACTGCTGCCATGTGTTCTCTTGCCGCTGCCATGGATGGCTCATTGCTGCCATGAATGGCTCGCTGCTGCCATGTTCTTTCAATGTCGCCATGTGTCCTTTCACTGCCGCCATGTGTCCTTTCACTGCTGCCATTTATCCTCTCGCTGCTGACATGTGTCCTTTCACTGCCACCATTTATCTTCTCGCTGCCGCCATGTGCCCTTTCACTGCCGCCATGTGACCTTTTGCTGCTGCCATTTATCCTCTCGCTGCCGACATGTGTCCTTTCACTGCCACCATGTGTCCTTTTGCTGCCGCCATTTATCCTCTCACTGCCACCATGTGTCTTTTCGCTGCTTTCATGGCTGGCTCGCTTCTGCCATAAGTTCTCTCACTGCTGCCATGGATGGCTCGTTGCTGCCATTTGTCCTTTCACTGGGAAAATTATGCCTTTAGTTGTGCAGAAGCATCCACATCTGGATCTTCACAAAAACAAACTAGAACGGCATTCAGTAGAGAGGATACCTCCGCCTGGATGGACATATCACACAATGGTGAAGAATCACTTAAAAAATTATCCTAGCTGGATCCGGATCCAGATCTTCACGAAAATTGAATCGATTCTTCCTTGTCACACACACAACCGGTCCAACAAGTTTCATCCAAATCCATCCTTAACGCTTTGAGATATCCCGCGATGTATCATTTTTGGCCCTATCCCCAATGGTGAAGAATCACTTAAAAAATTAAATAATTATCATATGCGAATCCATGTTCAGATCTTCACCAAAAATCAAATCGTCCTTGTCAGACCCACAACCGGTCCACCAAATTTCGTCCAAATCCATCCCTAACTTTTTGAGATATCCTGCTATGTATCGTTTTTGGTCCTATCGCCCAATGGTGAAGAATCACTTAAAAAATTGTAGTATCCGGATCCGAATCCGGGTCTTTACCAAAATCTAATCATTTCGTCCTTGTCACATATGCTACTTCTCTGCCAAATTTCGTCCGAATCCGTCCACAACGTTTTGAGATATTTTTTTCACAATCAAAAAAACAAATGGACAAACAAACAGACAGACAGCGGTGAAAACATAACCTCCATCCACCTTTGGTGGTGGAGGTAAACATAATCCCTGTCTCTCAGGTACTTTTCCAAGCATTTTCGGCTACTGTCAGAAGCTTGGTGAGCCATTCCGGACACAAACCTTATTCCAATACATAACATTTCGCCCCAAACATGTCAGTTTCCTGGAGTTCTGCACATGCGCACCGGGTACTTTGTGGCAGATTATGGAATTTCAAAAGTGCAGTGTTGGTCCTGGGAGAGATCTCTGTCTTGGGGATGGCACATAGGTAAGGTGAGCTATCTCTTTTCCAACTACTGTATATATTTAAACAATACTTAAAAAAATTTGTACTCAACAAATTGAATACCGGTACGTGGACGGTGAAATACAATATTTGTCATTATTCTTTTAGATTTACGAATCGATCATTGCTGTGTTCTCGAAAGTTATATGAAATGTTTGTTGCTGAATAAATGGGACTGAGGAAGAAGAAGAATGAGGGAATCGGCCAACACTTACACTGTTGGTGGAAGTGGGTATTATTATTTTAATTTACTTTGAGAGAGATTGTAAGTAACACAAAATAGAACATAATACTGAGTTCGTTATTTATTGACGAGTAATGATGAGGACGTTCCAAGTAATACACCTTCAAACACGGGATTGTGATGACACGATAATAAACATGTAATGATCCATGTAAGAATCCCCTTTCTCTTTTAGGAGTGGGGGGAGGAGAGGGGAGAAAGGGGAAGGTGGGGAAGGGGGAGCAGAGGGTGGGGGAGACAAGAAAGAAGAGAGCATTTTAATAGCCGTTTTGAATGTATTTGGTCTGGTGCGATGCAGACAGTGGAAGAGGAGAGAAGAGGAGAGAGGGGGAAGAGGCGAGAGGGGGAATAGGAGAGATGTTGAATTGGAGAGAGGGTGAGAGGAGAGAGGAGGAAGAGGAGAGAGGGTGGAGATGATGGAGAGGAGAGAGGGGAAGAAGAGTGAGGATGAATAGGAGAGGGAGAGAGGGTGAAGAGGAGAGAAGGAGAGAGGGTGAATAGGAGAGAGGGGGAATAGGAGAGAGGGGGAAGAGGTGTGAGGGTGAATAGGAGAGAGGGTGAATAGGAGAGAGGGTGAATAGGAGAGAGGGTGAATAGGAGAGAGGGTGAATAGGAGAGAGGGTGAATAGGAGAGAGGGTGAATAGGAGAGAGGGTGAATAGGAGAGAGGGTGAATAGGAGAGAGGGTGAATAGGAGAGAGGGTGAATAGGAGAGAGGGTGAATAGGAGAGTTGTTGAATTGGAGAGAGGGTGAGAGGAGAGAGGAGGAAGAGGAGAGAGGGTGGAGATGATGGAGAGGAGAGAGGGGAAGAAGAGTGAGGGTGAATAGGAGAGGGGGAATAGTAGAGAGAGTGAGAGGAGAGAGGGTGAATAGGAGAGAGGGTGAATAGGAGAGAGGGGAAGAGGAGTGAGGGTGAATAGGAGAGAGGGGGAAGAGGAGAGAGGGTGAAGAGGAGAGAAGGAGAGAGGGTGAATAGGAGAGAGGGGGAATAGGAGAGAGGGGGAAGAGGTGTGAGGGTGAATAGGAGAGAGGGGGAAGAGGAGAGAGGGGGAAGAGGAGAGAGGGGGAAGAGGAGAGAGGGGGAAGAGGAGAGAGGGTGAATAGGAGAGAGGGTGAATAGGAGAGAGGGTGAATAGGAGAGAGGGTGAATAGGAGAGAGGGTGAATAGGAGAGAGGGTGAATAGGAGAGAGGGTGAATAGGAGAGAGGGTGAATAGGAGAGAGGGGGAAGAGGAGAGAGGGGGAAGAGGAGAGAGGGGGAAGAGGAGAGAGGGGGAAGAGGAGAGAGGGGGAAGAGGAGAGAGGGGGAAGAGGAGAGAGGGGGAAGAGGAGAGAGGGGGAAGAGGAGAGAGGGGGAAGAGGAGAGAGGGGGAAGAGGAGAGAGGGGGAAGAGGAGAGAGGGGGAAGAGGAGAGAGGGGGAAGAGGAGAGAGGATACCGCAAACAAAGGATAGGGTGAAGAGGAGAGAGGATACAAATACCGCAAACTTTGAAGAGGAGAGAGGATATCCCTCTAGATACCGCAAACAATGTGCATATATGCTTGGTTCATACCATACCCCTCCAGGTTAAAGGTCAAGGTCAAATGGCAGTCTGAAAGAAGACGTGTTTTTTGTCATCGCTCAATTTTGCAACTGTGGAATCTCATAGACTGCTTGGCCTTCCAATATGTTTTTGCATCATAATAGTGTACCTGCACTGAAGTTGTGCACCTGATATTTGATTGCTGTCCTTGACCTACCTTTTTTGGATTGTGATCTAATTAGCAAAAAAAAACTCATTTTGATCATAACTTGAATAATTTTTCTCCGATTCATCCCTGAATGTTGAAGGTCAAGATCATATGGTGGTCGAAAAAGCATGTGGCCATCATTGGATTGCAGTCACCAGGGGAGGCTTACCCTTGGCGATCACTTTGTAATCACAGATATCTCGTGTTGTTTGATATTTTGGTGTGCAATACTCTTTATAGAACATTGGCTGCCAAAACAGTTTCTTGGGAAGGATTAAACAAGTATAACTTGTATTCAAGTATGTTCGCAAAATGGGATGGAACTGGTTTGTGCGAGGCATCTGCAGAACATCTTTTGAGCAATATCCGACAATGCCTTCCTCGGTTGACCAGCTTCGCCCGGTACTTATGGACAAATGGCATAAATAACCAAAGATGTGTCGTGACATCTTGTGAAATGCATTCCACGTCAAAATGTGTTCCTAAAATGTGACTTGCCATAACACAAGACAAATGTGTTGCAACCCCACTGACATCAAATTGAATTTGGTTCTGGTGAACAAAGCAGATGTTTCCAGATGAATCATTTATCTGGAAAGCTTGTGGTCATCGGAACAGACTCTAGTTGAATTACATTTGGGATTATGCGCATAATAATGCCAAAAGTTTTGCAATGCTGAGATTTTTATTTCTGCTTTAAACACGTGTCTAAATCATGAACTTTACAACTTGCATCGATAAAGTAATGTTTATCCAATTCATCTTTCTAATATAGCTCAACAGAACATTCGAGAAACATATTTTCCAAGAACATAGACTTATCTTATTGCACCTCTTCCCTTGCTTCACCTGACATTTCCTCTCACATACATAAATCAGCCTAAGTTACAGAAAAAGGAAAATACTTCAATGTCCTCACGTCTCCCCCTCCCAATGTTGCCTAATCATTTTGCACCTGCAAAGGAAGTCAGGACTAGACCAACTCGGCGACGAGATGGAGCATACTCATCTTGGAGCTGTCTCATCTGGGTTTGGAAAAACAAATTGTATAAAATGCAACAGAAGAGGTGGTGCATCTTAAAGTATGCAGCCATTTTGGAAGTAACTTTACGCTTGCCCTCCAGTCTCGTAGTATGTGGATGTGGATTCCTTTTCAACATTAATTTAATTTGTACATGAATGATATAGCCATATAGGTAGACTATCAAGGTAGTGCAGACTGACACTATGGGTCATATTGACTGACAAACTAAGCGATGCAGACAGACGTACAGATCTGAATGGAAACTAACCAGAAGATCCACATCAAAACGTGGTCTATAATTACCTGCACATTCATCTCACTCTTGGTAACCAATTCCCTCTGTATTTAGGTATTCCCTTTTAATTGACACTCATATGTTTGCAAATAATATCTCAGGCTATTTTACAAGCACCAAATTAAGGAACACTGTTTACTTATTAGAGATTCCATTTTCTTAAATTGTCATTAAAGTACTCGACAATATATTCACGAGTGTGCTATGTAAACCCTGTTGTAGTGCAAATACTACTGAATAAACACATAATTACTGAAAAATTAAACAATAAAAACCTTCAAAACCTCTATTTCGCTCACATTGAATGCTGTCCGTATGGCTGTTGTTTCCAAAATGACGTCATACTGGTGTTGCGGGCGGGCTGCCACCTATTTTCCCAATGGACATCCATCGTTTCAGAGCAAGGAAGGAGGCATAACAACATCCCCTGATTTTAAAAAGGGAATGAAAATGTGGCATGGTGAAGCACAAACATTTGTATAATAGACAGGGGAATTATGTTGCGAAGTGGCACCAGTGTTGACTTCGCAACATAATCCCCCTACCTATTACAGGTGACTAAAATTGCTGGCTGTAACCACCAACGCAAATGTTCCATTGCCCATCGCTTAACCCAAATGCAAATGCTGCCAACGCTTCAAAATTAGATTTCCAATTTCCCAAAAAAATTCTGTGCCAATCACCTGCACTGGAATGAAATATACTGCAAAAACATGCAACGTTATGGAGCACGTATAGTCCGTCACCAATTAAATTTCCATTTGGATACAACCACCCGATTATTTGCCGATTCGATACAACGAGACGATTATTTGCCGATTCGATACAACTCGCCGATTATTTGCCGATTTAATACAACTAGCCGAATATTTGCCGATTCGATACAACAAGACAATTATTTGCTGATTTGATACAACGAGACGATTAGTTGCCGATTCAATACAACTAGCCGATAATTTGCCGATTCGATAAAACTAGCGGATTATTTGCCGATTCGATATAACTAGTTGATTATTTGCTGATTCGATACAACTAGCCGATTATTTGCCGTTTCGAGACAACTAGCCGATTGATGGCGATTCGATACAACTAGTCGATTATTTGCCGATTCGATACAACGAGCCGATTATTTGCTGATTCGATACATCTCGCCGATTATTTGCCGATTCGATACAACTAGCCGAATATTTGCTGATTCGATACATCTCGCCGAATATTTGCTGATTCGATACATCTCGCCGATTATTTGCCGATTCGATACAACTTGGCGATTATTTGTCGATTTGATACAACTAGGCGATTATTTGTCGATTCGATACAAATAGCCGATTACTTGCCGATTCGATACAACTAGCCGATTATTTCCCGATTCGATACAACTAGCCGATTATTTGCCGATTCGATACAACTAGCCGATTATTTGCCGATTCGATACAACTAGGCGATTAATTCCCGATTAGATACAATTAGCCAATTATTTGCCGATTCGATACAATTAGCCGATTATTTGCCGAATCGATACAACTAGCTGATTATTTGTCGATTCGATACAACGAGCCGATTATTTGCCGATTCGATACAATTAGCCAATTATTTGCCGATTTGATACAACTAGCCGATTATTTGCCGATTCGATACAACTAGCTGATGAATTCCTGATTCCATACAACTAGCCGATCATTTGCCGATTCGATACAACTAGCCGATCATTTGCCGATTCGATAAAACTAGACGATCATTTGTCGATTCGATACAACTAGCCGATCATTTGCTGATTCGATAAAACTAGCCGATTATTTGCCGATTCAATACAACTAGCCGATTGTTTGCCGATTCGATACAACTAGCCGATTGTTTGCCGATTCGATACAACTGCTCACTTTTTGCTGATTCAATACAACTTGCCGATTATTTGCTGATTCGATACAACTAGGCGATTATTTGCCGATTCGATACAACAAGGCGATTATTTGCCGATTCGATACAACTGGTCGATTATTTGCCGATTCGATACAACTAGCCGATTGTTTGCCGATTCGATACAACTGGTCGATTATTTGCCGATTCGATAAAACTGGCCAATTATTTGCTGATTCGAAACAACTAGCCGATTATTTGCCGATTCGATACAACTAGGCGATTATTAGCCGATTCGATACAACTAGCCGATTATTTGCCCATTCGATACAACTAGCCGATTGATTTGCTGATTCGATACAACTAGCCGATTATTTGCCGATTCGATACAACTAGCCGATTATTTGCCCATTCGATACAACTAGCTGATTATTTGACGATTCGATACAACTAGGCGATTAATTCCTGATTTGATACAACTAGCCGATTATTTGACGATTCGATACAACTAGCCGATTATTTGCCGATTCGATACAACGAGCCGATTAATTGCCGATTCGATACAACTTGACGATTAAGTCCTGATTTGATACAACTAGCCGATTATTTGCTGATTCGATACAACTGGTCGATTATTTGCCGATTCAACACAACTAGCCGATTATTTGCCGATTCTAAACAACTAGGCGATTAATTCCTGATTTGATACAACTAGCCGATTATTTGCCGATTCCATACAACTAGCCGATTATTTGCCGATTCTATACAACTAGCTGATTTATTTGCCGATTTGATACAACTAGCCGATTATTTGCCGATTCAATACTACTGGGCAATTAATTCCCGATTTGATACAACGAGCCGGTTATTTGCCGATTCGATACAACTAGCCGATTATTTGCCGATTCTATACAACTAGCCATTTATTTGCCGATTTGATACAACTAGCCGATTATTTGCCGATTTGACGATTCAATACAACTAGCTGATTAATTCCTGATTCGATACAACTCGCCAATTATTTGCCGATTCGATACAACTCGCCGATTATTTTCTGATTTTATACAACTAGCCAGTTATTTACCGATATAACATGTATTTATCAGATCAGATCATGAACCATGCTATTTACAGAGCATCGGTTAAACTGAAGCAGTTTTTATGTCTAGGGTTTTAAAAAATCCTGGATGGGTCGCCGCTCCGACACAGGAATTCAGGGCAGAAATTTGGAATTTGGCCAGGGATAGCACACCCACTCTTCATGAAGGTACACCAACAAACGCTGGAAGATGGGACGCTAGTTTAACGTCCATCCGAGGGACACACATTGATCAATGACCCTGCTTGTGAAACACCGAGATGACAGCTTATAGCTAGGTCTGGATTCAAACCCAGGCTAGACAGCTTAGAGGTGAGAGTGCGTACCTCTATTGGGCCATCCTACCAACCCAGACTGGGTGCAGTGAATTCATGTCAGAGTATAAATGGCACATACGCAAGGGGTTAGTGGGTGAATCAAAATACTGGATACGGATACTTATCTGATACGTAAAATACTGGATACATAGCACGAATACTGGTTGTCAACAACATTTATAAGTGGGGAACCTCGAGGAGGCCTTGGAAGAAGTCGATGTAGACCAAATTATATCAGATGGAGAGATGAAATTGAAATATTTCCTGGACTGCAATGGCCCCAAATTGCATCAAATGGAAAAGAATCACAGCTAAAATTAGAAAGCATCTGAAAATGCAAAGCCATTCTGCATCCGTTTGTATTTAGACGTCTTCTTCTTCTTTCGTATGCTCAAAAGATCGAAAACAGTTTAACAAAGAATACAAAATGAAAATTGATGATTTTATGCAACCTTGACCTTTGACATTTGATCTTGAAAAAAGAAAACAATCGACTCTTATCTTATGATTAATGAACCAATTCCATGACCGGATATGCAAATTATTTAAATTTCAAGTCAATCGCCTGAAAATTGGTCATTGTACACAACTTTGACCGTTGACCTTTTGATCTAAAAAAAAAACAATCGGCTTGGAGCTTTTGATTGGTGATCTAATTCTGTGACCCAATATGAGAATTATTTAAAATTTCAGGTCAATCAGATAAAAAATTGACAATTTTATGTGACACTGACTTTTGATCTTTAGACCTTTTGGCCAAATTATTAATTTGCCTTCTCCATATTCTCATAATAAAGCTTTGTTGAAAATTTGACGACAAACCTCAAATCGAAAATTTTAATTTCAGGTCAATTGGATGAAAATGAATGATTTTATGTGATGTTGACCTTTGACCTTTTGACAAAATTATTAATTTGCCTTCTCCATATCCTCATAATACAGCTTTGTTGAAAATTTGATGATAAACCTCAAATCGAAAATTTAAATTTCAGGTCAATTGGATGAAAATGAATGATTTTATGTGATGCTGACCTTTGACCTTTTGACAAATTTATTAATTTGCCTTCTCCATATTCTCATAATAAAGCTTTGTTGAAAATTTGACGACAAACCTCAAATCGAAAATTTAAATTTCAGATCAATTGGATGAAAATCAATGATTTTATGTGATGGACATTTGACCTTTTGACAAAATTATTAATTTTCCTTCTCCATATTATCATAATAAAGCTTTGTTGAAAATTTGACGACAAACCTCAAATCGAAAATTTAAATTTCAGATCAATTGGATGAAAATCAATGATTTTATGTGATGCTGACATTTGACCTTTTGAAAAAATTATTAATTTGCCTTCTCCATATTATCATAATAAAGCTTTGTTGAAAATTTGACGACAAACCTCAAATCGAAAATTTAAATTTCAGGTCAATTGGATGAAAATGAAAGCTTTTATGTGATGTTGACCTTTGACCTTTTGATAAAATTATTAATTTGCCTTCTCCATATTCTCATAATACAGCTTTGTTGAAAATTTGACGGCAAACCTCAAATCGAAAATTTAAATTTCAGGTCAATTGGATGAAAATGAAAGATTTTATGTGATGTTGACCTTTGACCTTTTGATAAAATTATTAATTTGCCTTCTCCATATTCTCATAATACAGCTTTGTTGAAAATTTGACGGCAAACCTCAAATCGAAAATTTAAATTTCAGGTCAATTGGATGAAAATGAATGATTTTATGTGATGTTGACCTTTGACCTTTTGATATAATTATTAATTTGCCTTCTCCATATTCTCATAATAAAGCTTTGTTGAAAATTTGACGACGAACCTCAAATCGAAAATTTAAATTTCAGGTCAATTGGATGAAAATGAATGATTTTATGTGATGTTGACCTTTGACCTTTTGATAAAATTATTAATTTGCCTTCTCCATATTATCATAATAAAGCTTTGTTGAAAAATTGACGACAAACCTCAAATCGAAAATTTAAATTTCAAGTCAATTGGATGAAAAATAATTATTTTATGTGATGCTGACCTTTGACCTTTTGATAAAATTATTAATTTGCCTTCTCCATATTCTCATAATAAAGCTTTGTTGAAAATTTGACGACAAACCTCAAATCGAAAATTAAAATTTCAGGTCAATTGGATGAAAATCAATGATTTTATGTGATGCTGACATTTGACCTTTTGACAAAATTATTAATTTGCCTTCTCCATATTATCATAATATAGCTTTGTTGAAAATTTGACGACAAACCTCAAATCGAAAATTTAAATTTCAGGTCAATTGGATGAAAATGAAAGATTTTATGTGATGTTGACCTTTGACCTTTTGATAAAATTCTTAATTTGCCTTCTCCATATTCTCATAATACAGCTTTGTTGAAAATTTGACAGCAAACCTCAAATCGAAAATTTAAATTTCAGGTCAATTGGATGAAAATGAATGATTTTATGTGATGTTGACCTTTGACCTTTTGATAAAATTATTAATTTGCCTTCTCCATATTCTCATAATAAAGCTTTGTTGAAAATTTGACGACGAACCTCAAATCGAAAATTTAAATTTCAGGTCAATTGGATGAAAATGAATGATTTTATGTGATGTTGACCTTTGACCTTTTGATAAAATTATTAATTTGCCTTCTCCATATTATCATAATAATGCTTTGTTGAAAATTTGACGGCAAACCTCAAATCGGAAATTTAAATTTCAGGTCAATTGGATGAAAATGAATGATTTTATCTGATGTTGACCTTTGACCTTTTGTTAAAATAATTAATTTGCCTTCTCCATACTCTCATAATAAAGCTTTGTTGAAAATTTGACGGCAAACCTCAAATCGAAAATTTAAATTTCAGGTCAATTGGATGAAAATGAATGATTTTATGTGATGTTGACCTTTGACCTTTTGATAAAATTATTAATTTGCCTTCTCCATACTCTCATAATAAAGCTTTGTTGAAAATTTGATGACAAACCTCAAATCGAAAATTTAAATTTCAGGTCAATTGGATGAAAATGAATGATTTTATGTGATGTTGACCTTTGACCTTTTGATAAAATTATTAATTTGCCTTCTCCCTATTCTCATAATACAGCTTTGTTGAAAATTTGACGGCAAACCTCAAATCGAAAATTTAAATTTCAGATCAATTGGATGAAAATCAATGATTTTATGTGATGTTGACCTTTGACCTTTTGACAAAATTATTAATTTGCCTTCTCCATATTATCATAATACAGCTTTGTTGAAAATTTGACGACAATAACTCATGGTAAAAAAAAAGTTAAGGCCTGGACAGACACACACAGACACACAGACACACAGACACACAAGCACACAGACACAGACACACACAAACAAAAAACAAACAAACAAACACACACACACCACACACACCACACACACATAAGTGATTACAAAATCGCGTCTCCTGCTGCGCAGGGGACATGCTAACAAATGTCAAAATCACAGATAAAACATCATGATCAATGTCATGCTTCAAATCTTCAAGAATATCCAATACATCAGTTTCTTATCATGCCAAGAAAAGAATACTTTTGAAAACTTTCCATTCTGTGGAGAAGGTTGACAGTTTAATAGTTCTGATAAACAATAGTTATCACCAAACCTAAAGCAGTGAGGCAATCAATCTGACATCTTAGTAGGATAATTCAGGGGCAGCGCAATCAACTCTAAATTTTGGAATCCGAGATCAAGTCAGCTGATCCACTTATTAGCACTGGACTGTGCAAATGAAGGAATCAGCAGTATCTTTTGAAAGTATCTTTGGGCTAGCCCAATCCATTGCAACTTACCGTGCTCATTGACAGGTGATAAGGTGTTGTGCAGAATCCGTCTCTTGGCAATGGAGGTAGTTAGCCGTTGTGATGCCAGCGGTGTCAAACAGAGAATCGATGTGGACACCAGCACACGATAACCTAATCTTTTTTCAAATGCCCCTGCAGATCTTTAAAGTACACGGAGTGCGAGCAGAATGAACAGCCGGCTCACAGTGCCGTACGAACGAACTTGCAAGCAAAGTTGTTGTCGGATCTAATTCGGTTGAGATTTGAATCCAAATTTTACAACTCAAATGCAAGCAAGATACATGTAAACTCTCCTGTTTCTAAGTTGAAATATTGACCAAAATTCGAATATTCCTGATTCTCTGGCAAAAGATGCCTTTGCTGCACTTAATGATGCCGAAGGGATACGATTGTCTAGCATTGAGTATAGTCAGAACCACCAACAAAAGCACAGATACTCTTCATTACATTTGTAATTCTGACAAGTCAGGAGACGACGATGGTTCACGAGCGAGCGGTATTCAATGACAAAGGACGGACTATAACCGAAACAGGCCCGGACTGGGAGGTCGGGGGCCCACGTGGCAGGTGTCTGCCCCCGACATGCGGTGTACATGCCTATTTACAAAGGGCCCCAATGCGCTGCGTGCACAGGACTTGAAGAGCCAGCTGTACGTAATTGTGTGTGGTGCTGGCCTGGAAATGTCAAAACGAAGGTTACTGACCTTGAAATGAGATAGAAAATAATATATAATCAGTTATGAGGTTAGTTAGCTACACAATACCGAAAATTCGGTTCGATTCCGGCAACTTTGAAAATTTGATCTTTGTGACCTTCAAAGGTCAAAGGTCGAATATACTGAAATTTGTTGGAAAACTTGTATTTCATGATGTATGTGATAATATAAGATCATGTACGACATTTCGCCCGATCAGGAAGCGAACAATGTAATAAAACCATCAAAAATCGACTTTTCTCAATTTCGTGACCTTGTGACCTTGACCTTGGAGAAAAAAGGAAAAATCGAGCTCCGTGGGGCTCGACACATGACATTGGCCTAACCAAATACCGAAACCCCTGTCAGATTCCACCAAACCCCTCGGAGAAGATATAGCTTGAACTCGATTACCCCCTAAAAAGACATATTTTTCGGGCGTCGCTCTGCCCACAATGAGCGCAATACGCCCACTCTAAGCAGGACACAACTAGATCATGATATCAACCTCCCACCTACGTTTCATCAAGATCGGATGATATCATCGGGTAGTTATGCTGTGGACAGACAGACAGACAGACAGACAGACAGACACACAGACAGACACACACCCATGACGAATATAGTGGTCACTCTGTTTGATAACTCGTGAACCAATATTGGCCACAACACCTTCTAGTGCGATCAGCCATGAGGGGAATTTGCTTTAATTACTTCACAACCTGATTTGCCAGGCGAGGCATGATGTTCCACCAGGGCGATTGAGGGCAGGAATTTGGCCCAAATCACCTACACTTCAGAAAAGACACCGTCGGATCTTGAACGGTGGGAAGATGGGTCACCCAGTGTAACACCAACTAATGTGGGAAGATGGGTTACCCAGTATAACACCAACTAATGTGAGAAGATGTGTCACCCAGTCTAACACCAACTAATGTGGGAAGATGGGTCACCCAGTATAACACCAACTAATGTGGGAAGATGGGTCACCCAGTATAACACCAATGAATGTGGGAAGATGGGTCACCCAGTGTAACACCACTAATGTGGGAAGATGGGTCACCCAGTATAACACCAACTAATGTGGAAAGATGGGTCACCCAGTGTAACACCACTAATGTGGGAAGATGGGTCACCCAGTGTAACACCAACTAATGTGGGAAGATGGGTCACCCAGGGTAACACCAACTAATGTGGGAAGATGGGTCACCCAGTGTAACACCAACTAATGTGGGAAGATGGGTCACCCAGTATAACACCAACTAATGTGGGAAGATGGGTCACCCAGTGTAACACCACTAATGTGGGAAGATGGGTCACCCAGTATAACACCAACTAATGCTCGCAGACTGCTCACCCAGTGTAACACCAACTAATGTGGGAAGATGGGTCACCCAGTGTAACACCAACTAATCTGGAAAGATGGGTCACCCAGTGGAACACCACTAATGTGGGAAGATGGGTCACCCAGTATAACACCAACTAATGTGGGAAGATCACCTCTTCCTTCCACGTTGCAAAAGTCCCAAAGCCCCAACACGTCTACCCATCAGTGCACCCGAGACAACAGCGTCCACTCGAGACGAGAGCCATAACGAGAGAGAGAGAGATCAAGATGGCATGACTGCGTCTTTTTTTCCTTCACTCTCGAACCCTCTACGATGACGTCACACTCCTTGTCCAATCACCGAGCACCACTCAATCATGAGGGTCGGGGCGTGGCCTCCCCATTACAATTCGTCGCGGGCGGTGTTTAATCTCCGTTCAGGAATGTTCAGATGATGTTGTTCCCTTGCTGTTTGGCAAATATGCCGGGTTTGTCGGACCTGGCGGCATTGTGAGTGAATGATTCCATTTACAGTGTGATTGTTGTCATTATTGTGGCGGCCCTTTTTGATGCAATAACAACGAAGGGAAAGATCACAGGGCAATTACACACTGGGGTTTATCCCGAAGCCCTACCTAATTAGCATAGCTCCACCCCTCATATGGAGACACATATACGATTTTACCCGGACAATCGGCCTAACATAATTTACATTTAGGTGGCTTCGCGGCATACGGGCAATTCTAACCCTACACGTTCTGAACTTCATTGAGGTATTTCATCCATACCCCAAAAACATAACAATATGTACTTTTTTACAACTAGTCATCATCAACCTGAAGGTGCCTAACTCCTTACAGAGCGTTGGTGCTGCTGAAGCAGTCCCTGGACTAGGGTTAGAGTCATGCTGGGTGGTTTGTCATTGCTTTCCAGGAAAGATGCCCCTAAAGATGCCCCTTTTCCAGGAAAGCAATGGCAAACCACCCAGCATAACTAGTCAGTCCATGTAGCAATTGGTAATTTTAAATTTGTTCAGCGTACCACCGACTGTGGGATTTTGAACATCCACAAACTAAAGATAGTACATGGGACATCCACTCTGATATCCATCTGAGAGACATTATGATTCAACAACCTGACTGCAAAATACCAATCCGACAGGTTATTGTTGAGTCAATATCCAAAACCAGACTATCATATCACATCATGTCATATCATACCTTTGCGCCTTCCTATCTAACAAGACCGGACTATTTTTGGACTCATGATAATAACTGTTTGTCCTGGAAATCTTCTTGAGTTTTCCCCTAATATGTGTTTCTCACAGGTAGCTCATGCTTGTGTTACTGTTTATAAACTCAACATAAAAATAAACTTGTCAAATCTTTATAAGGACACATTGAAATCCTCCACGCAAAAATGAAAAATATTTGAACACAGGTAAAGTTCAGCTAACTTTACTAAACACATGTCAATAAACAAGAGGTTGCCTCAATCACAAAAAAAGCAAAAAGCAAGAACATCACAAAGGGTGGTGCAACAAAAGTCACAGCACTGCAACACAAAGGCATGCACCTGAATACAGTCAAAACAAAATGACACAGGAATGGACACAACACTCCGAACAGTCAAGGACAGAATGACAGCAGTCCTCAATATAGTGTGTGTCCTCCCTGAGCTATGATGCAGGCTGTACACCTCCGACGCATTCTCTGTACCAGGCGTCTGATGCGGTCCTGGGGAAATCTGTCCCACTCGTCCTGCAAGCCTTGAATGAGAATTTCCGATTGACAGCCATTGATCTCCTCGATGCAAGACGTCGACCAAGCTCATCCCATAAATGCTCAATGGGATTGAGGTCAGGGGAATAAGGCATCCAAGGCATCAATTCAACACCCTGTTCCTGGAGGAAGTTGGTGGTTAGGCGAGCAGCATGGGGTCGAGCGTTGTCCTGCTGGAAAACTGCGACGTCAGGATGAGCCTGGAGAAATGCCAGCAGATGAGATCTCAAAACTTCATTGACATAACGCTGACTAGTGAGATTGCCTTCGATGACTACCAGAGGTGTCCTGAAACGGGTAGAAATGCTGGCCCATACCATCACACTGGGTCCTCCCCAACGATTGATCGGACAAATACAGCATGATGCATACCTTTCCCCACCCCACCCGTTGACGCCCATCAGCAGCATGGAGGCAAAATCTGGACTCGTCGCTGAACAAGACTGCACTCCACTGTTGTGTCCAGCGGCGATGCTGCAGCTACCATCTTTGTCTGTTCCGCCGATGCACTGCGTTCAACACTGGACCTCTGCAAGGATGTCTTGCCACCAGGCCCCGGCCTCTCAAGCGCCTCCGCACAGTAGAGACACTGATGCGGTTGTTGTGGCGACCTTTTGTCACTGCAGCTGTAGGGCAGAAACGATCACAAAGATGCTGCAGCACAATCCAGCGGTCTTGGTTTGGGGTAGTTACCCGTGGTCTTCCTCTTCGTGGACCATAATTCGCAGTTCCAGTTTCACCGTAACACCTGGCCAGGTTGGAAATTGCAGGCTGTGAGCAACCAAGATGTTGGGCAACTGTTCGCTGGCATACACCAGCCTCAAGCATCCCAATTGCCCTAAAACGTTGTTCAGATGTCAGGCGTGGCATCTGAATTTTCTTGTGGTTTTCCCTGTCAGAAGCCTCCAGGGTGACTATAGACAGCAGTAAATGAATGTCTAACCACGAGAACTGAAGGATTTCATTATGAGGGTAATTATTTAAAGGGAAAGATCCCTATATTGAACCACTCAAGCATGCTATTGTTGATCAACCAGGTGAATGAAGTGAAGTTCCCATTACATCATCAGCCATTACAATTGAAGAAACGTGTTCATAAAGCTGCACATTTCAAAAAATGAAAATGATAAGTTTATTTTGATGTTCAGTATACATATGTATGGATTGTGAGATTCAAATTTAGCACCTCTTGAGAAACAACAGTGTAAAATAATATGCCATGGTACTAAATTATTTTGTTCCTTGGGATTTTTAAATCTAAGAGTGGTTAATGAATAAATACATCAACATTCTTTTTCTCTATCTGGTGATAATGTGAGAAAAGTAGGCATTGTGACAAAGTTATACTCTATCGTTTTATTTTTATTTATATATATATAAGGTCCCCCACCCCACCACCTTCATTTTCCCACAACTCTCTGTGACTATTATAAAATGGGATTATGCAGGATATGATGAAAATATTTCTACAGCCGTCGGGCCATCCCAGTTGCCTGGTAAGAATCCTGGCGAACAGTGTCAAAGTGGTGAAGGTGGTCGACTGATTTGCTTGTCCTGGGCTGGATCACGTGTCTATCCACCACGATATAGTGTTGAGTGGGACAGCCGAGCCAGTTGATGAGCCACGCTGATTCTGTGCCACACACCTGATCTCTAATAACGGCCCAGCGGATTCGCTAGATGCACGGCATAGCCGTGTTATGGGCGCTGATCACCCGTATCTAATATTTGTCCTTTAATGGATGTGCACAATTGCAACCACGATCAAAACCACCCAAACTCACGCAGAGACCATGTGGTTTTATAATGAAACCAGTAACATGGGCCAGGAATACAAAGGAAGAAATGACAATGAGAAATACACACCGCTTAACCCTCACCGTATATGCACCCACAAATAAAGGGATGAATGGAAAATCTTTATTTATCCAACTTAACAGGCCCAGTCGTTCCACAAGAGATAGACAATAGTGAGGGATGGGTGAGACAGAAAAGATCCCAGTGATGCCCAGCGGGACACAGCTGGACGATGAGGGGCAAGCAGGATCGAGCATACATCCTTGCTGCAGTCCGTTCTGACCCAAGAGGAGGAGAGTGGGCATGGCTGCCTGGGTGGGGTGTGGCGGAGAGTGCAGCTCTAGAGAGATAGTCATTGAGGGGTAAAACCCCACAGTACTCACACGCAGCTCCACCAGGTTTCTCTCCACCACCACCACATGGGTGCATCCGCCTTTATATAGTCTGCCACCACACTCAGCCAGTGATTCACTTAGCTCCTTCCCATTTTTGCCACCGTTTGTCCGTAACCCAGTTTATGGTTGGGACAAACCCTACCATGGCCTCACCGAGAGGGTTGCTGATGGTCGTTGTGGCTGTCGCCGGTTTCCCACCGAAACTTGTGCTTGATGGCCTAACAAGTCTCTTTAAAATAACATAAAAGGAGGATTTCAAAGGAAAGGACATTACGTTTGTCTGAAGGGATGGTGGTTTTAGTTACAAATATTGGGGGTGGGTGGACAGCACATTTAATACATAAAACAACGCATATCTCATATCACAATTAAATAACCTCACGCTTAATTGAATACATTTAATATGAGAGATAACTACCCTCTCCGATACAAACTTAGCTACTATAAGTCATTCCCACAACAATATAATGCAAGCACCGGTATACCAAAAAAAAGTAGATTGATATATTAGGTGAATAGTTAAGGCACTGGCAGGGCCGTCCAAAGATTCTCCTCCACATCTAGGACCTTGAATAATGCTGAATTTAAGTTTTAATCTATTGGCAAGGTTAACGTTGCCAGTAGGCATATTCTTTGGGAGAGCTACTGCAGTTGTTATGACCACATGTTTGCAGACAGGACAGCCAACTTTATTTTTTACTGCACAGGATGTTCCATGATGTATCCTCCCCTATCGACGCATCACCAAAACCGTCGCTTTGGTTGAATTTGAGTTCAGGGAAGATTAAATCCAGGCCCAGACAGCTCAAAGGTGAACACGCAACCGACTCGATTGCCTACCCTGCTTCTGGGCAGAATATCTTTAGGTTCTCATCATAAAAGAAGTGGAACGTTTCACAGATTGGCAGCTCAAATGCGCAAGTCAATACAGTAATCTGATGGCTAACTCGAATGTTGAAACTAAGCTTGATCAAACAGAGTACCAAGTAATGTCACCATTTGTTAGCCCTGGGGTGCAACTATGTTTCCTTAATGGAGTTCTGCCACCTATATCACAAACAGAATACTCATTCGAAAAGGTCAACACGAGGTTTGGCAAGCATCATTACACCCAGTGAGGAAAACTGGCATTTGCAATGATAAAAAAACATGGTGGCACATAATTCTCGCAAATCTGTCGGGAAATTGAAATTCAACGACAGGTCTGAACTGCAATCCTTTACCCTGAGCCACCGAATGAAAGATGGAGGGACGCTTGAAGAAAGCTCATGGAGTAACCGGCACTATATCATATCTTCTTTAGAGTGAAATTAAAGCCAAATTGAAAAAAAAAAAAAACATTTGTCAAATTCCATCAATTAACATCATATCGACATGAAAGAAACACATCAATAATTATTATCAGTGGGTACAACATGTACCACAAAAAGTATACGAGTACATCATATGCAAAAATGCTTGCAATTTGTTCGCTGGTATCGTTTGCTTTGTTCGCTGGTTCGCTGGTATCGTTTGATATCGTTTGCAAAAAAAAAAGTTCCCAAAAAAAAAATTGCAATTTTTTTCGCTAAAGTATTGCAAAAACGTATTGTAAAAAAAACTAAGGTAAAAAATAATAAAAAGTATCGTAAATGTAAGTATTGCAAAAAAAAGACAATTGCTATATCTGATCATTGACAAATTCCATCAATTAACATCATATCAATGTGAAATAAACGCACCAATAACTAGAATGCCACTCAGTAGAGCGCATACTCCCGCCGTGGGTTTAGTTGGAATAATACGTTTTGTTTAACATCCCCTCTCCCAAAAACAATAAATGAAAAAGAAAGTAGGCCCTGTCAGAGAATTTATTTTGATATATCTCGGAATTAGAGGAGAAAAACATCATTTAAGAATAAGAATAAAAGCTTTAATGCAGTAAAACAGAAAAAAAATTCCCAGAAGAATTCCCCCCAAAAATTCCTGGATCCGGAATAATATCCTGAGCTTCACCAAAAACGAATCAATTCTTCCTTATCCCAAGGGCAATCATCCCACCAACTTTCATCCAAATCCGTTCAGAACTTTTCCAGATATCTTGTTCACAAACACACGAACATACGAACACACACGGACGGACACGATCGAATGCGTTACTCCCTGGCGGGAGTAACTAGAACGGCATTCAGTAGAGAGGATACCTCCGCCTGGTTGGCCATATCACTCAATGGTGAAGAATTACTTTAAAAATTATACTATCTGGAACCGGATCTTCACCGAAATCGAATCGAATCGTCTTTGCCAGACACCCAACAAGTCCACCAAGTTTCGTCGAAATCCGTCCACAACTTATTGAGATATCCTGCTATGTATCGTTTTTGGCCCTATCTCCCAATGGTGAAGAATCACTTAAAATTTCTAGTAGCCGGATCCGAATCCGGATCTTCACCAAAATCGAATCATTTCGTCCTTGTAACATACACTACCTCTCTGCCAAATTTCGTCCGAATACGTCCACAACTTTTTGGGATATCTTGTTCACAAACAAACTGACAAATGGACAAACAGGGGTGAGAAACATAACCTCATTCCACCTTCGGTGGTGGAGGTAATTATATTATCAGTGAGTACATGTTCCTCAAAACGTGTACTAGTACCTCGTATGTGGCACCACATGTGCGTTGCACAACCAAACGCATTAACACGTTGTGATGTGAACCTCCTTTTATAGCCAATTGGGGACGACGCAGCTGTGCCCACTGAAAATAGTGCATTCATTTGATATCGTCGGAGAAAGGTCGCTTTGATGAGGGAACATAACTTGTTCGTGCGTGTGAAAGCATCCGCTTTCATGCATTCAAGTGTTCACAGATAAATACATCGGAAACTGAATTAACACATCCAATTCCAATTCGAATTTGAGTGTTCGAATGAATAATAGGAATGGAATTCGGAGCATTTAAAAAGTTTACCAATGAGATACTCGCAACAGTCCAACACATACCGACAGTTTTTTTTTTTTACAATAATATGTATGGTCGGTCCTTGTTCTCCTTTCGTTTAATAATAATGTTTGTATATATTTTAAAAAGAGACATTTTCTTATATCAGAGAGTACGCTAGTACTCTCTATGTTGGGATGGCGTGGGAAAAAAAATGTCGGTCCCATCTGCTACATACAAAACTAAAGTTGGATTATATTATTTAAAAACTCACTTAGGCTACACATGAGAGCCTACCTGGTCTGTTCAGCTGATTGTCGAGGTAGGGATCCCTTTTCAGTTCTCCAGACCATGGGAAAGCAAAATAAAGCGAAAAAAGCGGGATCGATCAAACCCGGGAATTCATCTTCTTGTTCATAATAATAATAACAATCTTCTTCAGATGGCATATTTCCGAGCTGCCTCTATCAATGGCAATGATTCTGCTACCATTCGACAGAGTTTTACTTCCTGCAACATCCTTTGGTATTATAATTCTCGTAGCTTGAAAGGATTCCACGAAAAGTACGTAAAACTACATTCCTATGTAAAACAAGCATTCTGGGTATTGCACTGCAATACATGTCCCCTACCGGCTGTCTGTCGTCCGGAAAACTGTTGGGGACCAAGGGTTATTCACCCGCAGGTTCTGAATCGTTCCCAATCGCTAATTACCTCAGGACGGGCTCACCTGTGATTCACACTCGGGACTTCGATTTATACACCTTGCAGACAGGTCAGCAGATGCATGAGAAAATAAGTTGTTGATAAAGAACCTTTCGAGTCGCTAAATATCAGTAGTTTATTAAATTTTCTGGTTCACGATCAATGATCGATGTGAATATATATGTTGCTCGGCTTGGCTCCGCGCCTCCGGAAAGCGCGCGCTGTGTCACGCTGTTGACGTTCGCGAGACGGGGCTGAGGGCGCGGTGCGGCTTGAGGAGAACTCTGGAATAAACAAGAGATATCCATTTTTAAAATATTTTCGTTTAATTAACGATATCTGCCAAACCACGTGACCTATCGCACATTCCAAAAGGACATTTTAGTAGACTGACATGCTGAACAGATCTGTGAAGTTTCCCCTCGATTGGATCAAAAATGAGGTAGAGGCTCGGTTTTAGAGGTTCATGCTTAAAAACGTCATAACTCTGAAACCATGTGACGTATGACGTCATGCTCGCTGACTTTTTTGTTCGTCATGGGTATGCGATTCTGCCTGCAAAGCTTGGCCTCGATCTGTTCAGCCGTTGCAGAGAAAAAGGGGTTTTCGTGTTTTTACGAAAAACAATATGGCGGCCGAACCACACGACCTGTGACGTCATAATTACCATTACAATATTCTACAGACCGAGTGCCACCGACGGTGGAAATTTGATCTCAATCGGTCCTATTATTGCAGAGAAAATCTTTTTTAAAGGAAATTAAAACTTAAAATGGCACTGAGTTAAGGATCATCAGAATTATCAGAATTCCCAAAGTTCAAAGTGCCATAACTTTGTCAAAAATAATCGAAACGTCGTGAAGTTCGAACTTGATCTGTAACTTATCATGAGGAAATCATGTGCCAAGTTTGAAATCATTAGCGTTAAGCGTTTAGAAAAAAAGTCCGGAAAACTGTTCTTTGTGTGACGGACTGACTGACGGACTGACAGACTGACAGACGGAGGGACGGCGTGCAAACCTATAGTCCCCTCCGGTGTACACCGGTTGGGGACTAATAATAGGACTGGGGTAGGCGTGGCTATGACTGTCAATCAGCTTGATGGGGACGGAGCCGAAAGACACATTTGCCTCAGTGTCGGCGTTATGCGTGATAATGTTATGTAGCATCAAATAATATCAGCAGAAATATCTCTCGGGAAATGCCTTGTTTTTCATTGTTACATTTATGAAAATAAAATAATAACGAGGTACCAGTGCTATGCACAGCACACGGGAGACGTGATCACAATCCCTCAAGTCAGGGGTCAAGGTAAAAGCGAACCACGTGATCAAATGACCCAACTCACCCAAAAGTCCCCAAGGACCAAAAAGTCCTTGATGACCCAAAATACCCAGATCACCCAAAAGTCCACAAGGACCCAAAAGTCTCTGATGACCCAAAAGTCCCCGAGGACCCAGATGACCAAAAAGTCCCGATGAACTAAAAGTCCCCGAGTACCCAAAAAACCCAGATGACCCAAAAGTCACCGAGGACCAAAAAGACCCAAATGACCCTGATGACTCAAAAGTCCCCGAACACGCAAAAGTCCACAAAGACCCAAAGGTCCCCGAAGATCCAAAAGTCCCCAATTAAAATTTGGTCCAATGGACCAGCGGGCCCCCTAGTTTAATAAATAGTTCAACTGACATTTAGTGTTCCTTTCATCTTTGTTTTGGCATACTGCATCGCCTTGAGTGGTCAATGGTCAATTAATTGAGATAGGCTCCACCCCTTCCCTCTGTCCCCATCACATTGGTTAAAGGGAAACCACATCAGTTATTTTGGGCATTTCTAAGTGCAGGCCATTGTGTGGCCTGAGGCTGGATGAAGACATTGCTCTTTGAGAAATGAGCAATAAGACAGAGCTGCAAGATACAGTCAGGGCTATGTAAGACAATATAGGAACACATGTGGTGTTTGACATTGCTGTCTAAGATATCTTGGCACTTTTGTTCCAAGATTGGGTATCCTCTGAGTACCATATACCATTGTGTTATTCCACATTGTAAAAAATTACAGAAACAAGTTAATAAAAAAATTTATGCTAAATTAAAAAGGCAATGTAGGGTTGACAAACTACAGTCTAAAAAATATCCTAAACAAGATAGGGATGATGTTGGTTTAGAGAGTAGCTAACAGTATTGCCTTCACATAACAATCCCTACATCACTGCCTCCAGACTATTGTCTAGGGCTAGGCCTAGCTAAAAGTATTAGGAAGCTCCTATATTTCATTTCTGCATAAGTATAAGAAGCTCCTATATAATTTCAGGGTCTTCTTGCAGCTTCAGTTGTCTTTCCTACTTTTATTTTTTATCAACTTAGAGTAACCAATCACAAATAGAGATAATTATAGAATGCTGTTATTAGAGATGTTCATGCAGTTTGTAAGAAGTTGATGATCATGTACTGAAATTATAACATTGTACTTTGGCTGCTAATTTGTAGTCTCAGTATGTGGCTACACTACAGGAGTAATCAACTACTGTTGTAACCAGTGGAGTGTTTGGAGAAGCTTGAAGCAATAACTGATGAAGTGCAAATGAGGCAGTGATGTAGGGATTGTTATGTGATGGCTATCACATGTGGTGTTATTTGATGTGGTCTGAATGTCTCTTGAACCCCGTTGAGAACCGTCACAGCCCCCGCGTCCTTGTGAGGGAAAAGCACACTGGTTGGCGCGAAGTCCGTGCACGGGAACAGCACACTGGTTTGCGCACAGTCCGTGCATGGGAACAGCACACTAGTTTGCGCACAGTCCGTGCATGGGAACAGGCCCTAGCGTGCCGTTCAGTCTCTCCAGCCGTGCTCGTCCTCATCTCTGCTCCGCACAGCACCGCTGCCCCTCCGGTTCACTTGGTATGGCCCTCAGCTGTCTCGAATCTACGGCCAAGTGCACCAGAGTCCACGAGCCATGACCGCCCCTCCTCACGATCTTCGAAACCTCCAATGTCCCTAGCGCAAGAGCGCTAAAAAATGTGACTGTTGCCTTTCAATGTCCCTGGCGCAAGTGAAAGCAATTATCGACCGTTCGCTATGGAGGCCAGCCCGGAGAGAGAGACAAAAATGTCGGGACATGATCGTTCGCCTCCAAAGCCAGGGCCCAAGAGAGAATAAATTGTAGGAACACAGCCATTTGGTTTCAAGGCTCTTACATCATCCGATGACGTCTGTGTGTCCACTCCAATCAGCGAGTGCCATCTCATCACTCTTGGTATCCTGACCAATCGTTCTTCAGGGCATGGCCTCACACCCCTTCTGTGCCTTTGTGATCACCAGGTCGGTGGTATTTTTCAATGCCCTATTCCGGTTACTTTATTTAGTGTTATTAATGTGCTTGCCTGGCTATGTGTGTGTGCTGCATTGTCATAAGGAACAGAGGACAAATAACAGATGCAATTACATACAGGGAATTTACCGTTAATCCCTAACTAACTAACATAACCCCACGCCCCTCATGGGGACAAAGATACACTCTTACACGACATTCGGTCTAAATAAACGGATAACCTACTTTTGGTACATGGGGTTCTTCTTCTTCATCACGACATATGGAGCATGGTAATCTACACACTTCTACCTAGACATTGGTAGAAGACAGTATTGCATTGCCTACCCCCATAAATGTAACAATACTTATGTTAATTATATATTTCTGTAATTCATTTTTAATTATTTTGTAAAAAATAACTCAAAAAAATTCCACTTTGGCATTATGGGTTATTATGCGTCGATCAGTGACAAAAAAAATCTCAATTAAATCCATTTTATATTCAGGATGTAACACAACAAAATGTGAAAAAGTCAAGGAGTGTGAATACTTTCTGCAGGCACTGTAATTGTACACAGTAATTTAAGTATCATTAGGTATCATAAAGGCCTCCATATCATATCATAAAAAAATGGCCTCTAAACGGTGGTTTTTTTAGGTATCATAAAGGTGCAGCAACCCGCATCCAGCTGCCTCCCTCTATCCTTGATCTTCTCTATCATCTTCCAAACTTCCTTATTTTCACCAACTGCCTTCGTTATTTCCTCCGTCCACCATACCTGGTTTCTATTCCTCGACAATGCACACTTCCTGATGTCCTTCCACACAACACTTCTGTAATTCCCTTAAATGCCTCTTCATACTTCTTCCACTCATCCTCCAAACTTTCCACTTCTTTGCTATAAGGACTTTCAGGAAAGGAAACGAAATTTGAAGGAGATGGATTTGGGATGGATTAACGGGGGTAGAAACGATCAACATTTTGAATGGGGGTACATCGTGTATATGAGATGGTGGTAAATAGCTGTTTTGAAAACCTGGAGGGGGGAGAGGGGTTGAAGAGAGTGAGGGAGTTTGTTCCAGAGGCAGAATAAAGGGAATGAAGAAGTGAAGGTGAGCAGAGAGTCTTGATTTTGGCAGTTTCACCGGAAGAGGATTGCTGACAGTTCTTGTGCATCCTGCAGGAATATTACGGGAACAGAGCACAGACAGAGCTGGGGGAGCAAGGCCGGAGAGGAGTCGGTAGAAGACAGAAAGCCTGCCAACCTGCCTGTGGTGAGAGAGTGAAAGGTCTCAGAATCAGCTTCATCGTTGGAGGTACCAATGATCCTAAAAGCCTTGGTTTCTCCAGAGTGAATCTGAGCTGGGTGTGACAACGATCTGGGAGAGAGGGGGATGAGGACTTGGGGCTGAGAGGGCATGTTTTGCGGACTCGGGGTTCGGGGGTTGGAGTTGAAGACTTGAAGAAGAAGGGGGAGGGTATGACAGAGAGTGGTGAGAATGGGGTTGATCAGCCTTTGGTTTGGGGGGAGGGGGTTGTGGGACTTGGCGTTTGAGGGGGTGGATTGAGGACTTCAATAAGAAAGGGGAAGGGGAGAGATAGATATGTTGGGTGGGGGGAGATGGAGGGGGGCAGAGAAATCTCTGTGAGGGGGATGAGGCTTTGGGGGGTATGAAAATTTGCGGTGTGAGGTGGAGGTTGAGGACTTTGTGTGTGGGAGGTGGGGTGGAAGACATGGGATTGTGGGATTGTGGGCTTGAGGACTTTGTGTCGCAATGGGGGTTGATGACTTGGGGTTGGGTTGGGGAGCGAGGGGAGGGTTTAGGACTTTAAGTCACATTTCACATTAAGCTAAACTTCCGCTGGTCCCGACTTGTCTATTATACCTAATTGTACGTAATAATTTATGCATGCTCCAAGCATGATAGACTGTACAAAATTTAAAAGCTCGATAAACAAATGATTTTTCTCGATGGTACTTGGTTGTACGTCACTCGGTCTCATTAGCGACCTCCAGAAACCAGTTGAGTGCACTTTAATTGCTATTTTGATTAATATATGGGAATAAAATGTGTGCGAGCTCCATAATTTCAATAATTTATCTTCAGATAATGTCTAGAAACACACTTTGAAAAGAGGTTCTGGGAATCAAGAACAGTTCATTTCACTTTAGAATGGAAAAGCATTCATTTAATGAAGGAAGGGCAAGTGAAAATTTATTTTCCTGAAAGAGAAAATCCATTAAGAGTATTTATGAAACCGTTTTATTTTCAACTTTTTAAAAACAGTTCATTGAGTTTTATTTCTTCAACATATATTTTTAGATATTTTTTATTGAATATGTATTAACTTTTTCATGATCAAACGGAATAATCACCGCTTTCATTTCCTACATCATTGGTGGCCTGGGAACATTTGATAGAACCATCATATTGTGTCGTGGAATTCATCACGTGTTCATGCTGAAGTCTGTTACTTTGATGGTGTATAGTAAGTTTTCATACGTTCAAATAAATCTTGGCTTTTTCTCTTCCAAGTAGGAACATTTTTCGTTTTGTTTAGGATGGGGTCATGCCTCACACAATAAAAATCAAACAATGTTGCTTAACCTATGAAAATGTACTCGGCATTTAAAGAGAACAGCAAGCCCCATCATTTAACACTGTTGTCAGCTGGTGCTTGACTCATTCGAGACAGAGTGTTAAAGTTGGAACTAATTGCTCTAATATAATTGTAAGTAGTTTTATTTCTGCACATTTGCTTCCCTTTCATACACAATATCATACCAATTTGTTCCTCCCCTAAAACACCTCCCCACCTGTCCCCACAACCCCCTACCACCGATTAAAAAAACTCAAATATGTATATCTCACCCAATGAGAATTGTTATATGCTTGATTGAACAGGTTGTAGCAAAAGTACGGGACACATTTCAAAATGAAACAAGGATAAAAAGACATAAAATGCCATACCCCCCGTGGTTTTAGTAATCTTTCTGTACGGAGTTAAAGGCCACCAGTCGGCCATCTTTAGTCGGATTACAAAACAAAATCTTCCGCATTTGTATACTCTCATTTATTGCCTTTGTGCCAAGTTTGAACAAAATCGGTCCGTGCAAGTCCGAGAAATGGTTGAGGACATGTTCAATATCGGGTTTTTTACAACTAAAATGGCCGCCAGTTGGCCATCTTGGATCTTATCTCGAAAAGAATGACGTGCATATATATGTGAGGCATCATTCACTATCCGTGTACCAAGTTTGAACAACATCGGTAAATGCATATCCGAGAAATGGTTGAGGAAGTGTTCAATATTGGGTTTTTTACAACTAAAATGGCGACCAGTCGGCCATCTTTGATCGCATCGTGAAGCAAAATGATTTGCCTATTGCATATGTATACATACTTGGTACACTACAACACTGGACTGGAATACGCTACATCACACGAGCTGGATTTTATATGGATGAGTGTGCGCAATTCACCCTTCAACATTCAATGGAGACTTCTTACACTCGCGCTAACCTGTTCCAACAAAATGCAATAATGATGTTTGTGGGCTTGCATCAATTGCACATTTTCTGGCTTTCGTGCGGTTTGTAGCCTCCCCATTTGCATTTTCCACTTCGCACCGGCTGTTTGAAAAAGGTTTGACTAGCATTTCTTAATCACTTTCCTTGATGGAGCTTCACGAGGTTCAATATCTCTAAAAGTGCCACATTTTGCTGTCTGTTCGCAAAATACTGCTCAACATCAGATGCGAGCTACTCGCTATTCATGTCGCCATTCTCAATTTTCAGTATGCAAGTGAAATCCAGAGCTTCTCTCACAATCGGAAACAACAACAAAACTAGAACAACACTCTTCGACGTCACGACGTCAACCGATAAACCTCCGTCCACATTATTACATCATTATACATACATGCACCAAGTTTGATTTAAATCCATTCAGCTGTTCTCAATATATCACATTTTTACCTGACATGGCCTCTGACCTTTGAACTCTTGAACCCAAAATGTATTCAGTTCATGCTTACATCATTATACATACCTGTACCAAGTTTTAATTTAAATCCCTTCAGCTGTTCACAAGTTATCACAATTTTACCAGACATGACCTTTGACCTATGGCCTTTGACCTCGGGACTCTAAAATCTAATCAGTTAATCTTTACACCATTATACATATCTGTAACAAGTTTGAATTAGATCCCTTTAGCCGTTCTCAAGTTATAGACATATTACAAACTTTGACCTGACCTTTGACCTGTTAACCCCAAAATCTAATCAGTTACTCTTTACATCATTATACATACAGTCGTGGCCGAAAATATTGGCACCCTTGCACTTTTTTCAAATAATGCACCATTTCTCCAGAAAATTGTTGAAATTTAAGAATCTTTTGGTATCCACATTTGTATTTCGTTGGATTGCATTGGAACAAAACAAAAAAAGCTGAAAAATTACTAAATCATAGCTTATTCTACACAGAAATCCTAAAATGGCCCGGACAATATTATTGACACCTTTTAGAAATTGTTAGAAATAATTAGATTTCAAGCAGGTGATTCTACTTTACGTTGGAATTAAACTCACCTGTGGTGAGCTGCAGGTGCCTGCAATATAAAAATAAATAGCACCGCAAAGTGGGCGTAACCCCTCAGCCCATGCATGGTGGAAACCAATTTCAAGATGGCTGCCGTGGCGGCCATATTGAAAATTGCAGTGCGCCCATTTTCGAAAGGAACCTTCCTCTACTCAACCCCAACACACACTGCAAAAATGGATTTAATCGGACAAGCCGTTCTGCTTGAAATTGAAGGAAACTAATTTCAAGATGGCTGCCATGGCGGCCATATTGAGAATCGCAGTGTGCCCATGAACCTTCCTCTACTCAACCCCAACACACACTGCAAAAATGGATTTAATCGGACAAGCCGTTCTGCTCGAAATTGACAGAAACCAATTTCAAGATGGCTACCGTGGCGGCCATATTGAAAATCGCAACGCGCCCATTTTCGAAAGGAACCTTCCTCTACCCAACCCCAACACACACTGCAAAAATGAATTTAATCGGACAAGCCATTCTGCTCGAAATTGACGGAAACCAATTTCAAGATGGCTGATGTGGCGGCCATATTGAAATACGCAGCGCGCCCATTTTCGAAAGGAACATTCCTCAACTCAACCCCAACACACACTGCAAAAATGGATTTAATCGGACAAGCCGTTCTGCTCGAAATTGACGGAAACCAAAAGTTGACGGACGCCCAGACGCCCGCCCGGATGACGCCCATGACGACAATACCCCTCAGCCCAATTTGTGCTGAGGGGTGAAAATCACTGATTCAACCTGTTTGAATAGAGAAAATGAGTCATTCTGCTGTTTTGTGTCATGGTATTTACCGCAATGAGCATGGAGAAAAGAAAGAAAACCAGAGAATTGTCTGAGGAGGTCAGACACAAGATTGTAACCAAGCATGGACAATCTCAAGGCTACATGTCCATCTCCAGAGACATTGATGTTCCTGCATCCACCGTACGCAATGTTATCAGGAAGTTTAATGTCCATGGAACTGTAGCCATCCTCCCTGGAAGTGGGCGCAAGAGAAAACTTCATCGAATATTGTAGCGAAGGATTGTTCAAATGGTGGAGAAAGCACCTCGATTATCAGCCAAACAGATTCAAGCTGACCTTCAGACTCAAGGTACGACAGTTTCAACTCGCACCATTCATCGCCAACTCAATGAAAGGGGGTTTTATGGTAGGAGACCCAGGAGGACCCCATTGCTGAGAAAGCCCAACTGGAGTTTGCCAAAACACCTGAACAAGCCAAAATCCTTCTGGGAGAATGTCCTGTGGACAGATGAGACAAAAGTAGGGCTTTTTGTAAAAGACATCATCTCTGTGTTTAAAGAAAAACAAAATGAAGCCTTCAAAGAAAGGAACAACTTCCATACAGTCAAACATGGAGGAGGTTCAGTGAGGTTTTGGGGTTGCTGTGCTGCCTCTGGCACTGGGTGCCCTGAATGTGTGCATGGCATCATTAAATCAGGAAATTACCAAGGTATTTTGGAGCGCAATGTTCAACCCAGTGTCAGAAGGCTGGGTCTCCCTCGGAGGTCATGGGTCTTGCAGCAGGACAATGATCCCAAACGCACTTCACAAAGCACCCGGGCATGGTTCAAGACAAAACGCTGGACTATTTTGAAGTGGCCAGCAATGAGTCCAGATCTAAAGCCCATTGAACACCTGTGGGGAGATCTGAAAACATTAGGTGGGAGAAGGCACCCTTCAAATCTGGGAGAACTGGAGCAGTTTGCACAAGAAGAGTGGGCCAAATTGCCAGTAGAGAGGTGTAGGAAGCTCATTCATGGCTATAGGAAGCGCTTGACTGCAGTTATTTTGTTCAAAGGCCGTGCTCCCAAATATGAAGTTTAGGGTGTCAATAATTTTGTAAATGCCATTTCTTTTTATTTTCTGTTTTTAAAGGATATATTAAGTTCTGAATCAATAACAAAGGTTCTGTAATATTAACAGTGAAATAAAGAATTGTGGAGATCAAATAGTTTTCTCAATTTCAACTTATTTTGAGAGAAAATTGTGAGTTATTTGAAAAAAGTGCAATGGTGGCAATATTTTTGGCCACGACTGTACCTGTACCAAGTTTGAATTATATCACTTCAGCCATTCTCAAGTTATAGACATATTACAGACTTTGACCTTTGACCTTTTGACCCCAAAATCGAATCAGTTCATCTTTACATCGTTCTACATAACTGTACTAAATTCGGTCAGAATCCCATCACTGGTTCACAAGTTATCGTGGTAACAGTATTTTTACAACATGAACGCTGACCTTTGGACTTTGACCTCGTGACCCCAAAATCTAATCAGTTCACCTTTATCTCATTATACATACCTGCAGCAAGTTTGACTAAGATCCGTTCAGCCATTCTCAAGTCATCGCGGTAACGAAAACCTATCACGGACGGACGGAAGAACAACCAGACGGACAACCTGAAAACATGATGCCTCCAGCGACTTCGTCAGAGGCATAAAAATTAACTCCATATATAAATAATTGTCATTTTAAAAAAAAACGTGAACTTCCTAACTATTCTACAAGAGAATTGAACATGTTTCACACCTTTCATTTACAAGAATAACCTTAAAAAAAAAAAACATTTATTTTTACTGGACCTTATTTTTGGAATTCACTTGATTTAAGTATAAGATTAACTATAGGCTTAACTACAGGATTAACTACAGGATTATTATTAAAGTATTAACTACAGGATTAACTACAGGTTTAACTACAGGTACTTTCAAACGTATGTTAAAACACTTATTGTTGAATAAGTACCAAACTGAATAGTTATTTTTGTTCTCTCCATTTCCTCGGTGTGTCCAGTTTAATTTACTTGCAATATATATATATTTTAATACTTTTCTTTCTCATTCCTTTTATTTCGCTATATTTTTGTTTTCATTGTATTTATTTTCAAAATTCTCGTCATTTTGTTAATTTTGTCATTTTATATGTAATATATGGGGGTCTATACTCGACAAGCTTTGCTTATTAATAGACCCCTCCACACCTCTACTTGCATGAATATACAGGGAACTCAGACTCAGATGTTGAAAACAAGGAAGATCTCTTTGTTTAATCCATGTCAACAAAATAATCTTTGTAACTACTTAGTTCTGTGTAGTATTTCTTTACATTCTACTTTTTTACACTTTATTTTCTCTGTTATTTGACTCAAATTGTTTGAAATGTGGAAATAATTGATATTGATGATGATGATGATGATGATGATGATGATGATGATGATGATGATGATGTACCTTCGGCTACTCCCTCTACATCATTTGTTGTACACCATTCCATCAATTTATTATTTTTCACAGTATTGAGGAATTTCAGATTTTTACATCTAAAACAAAGAATGTATAGACACTGACACTGGATTCATTGCATTTGTCACAAACCTCCACATCTGAGTTTTGAGTTTATATAATATCAATAGAAATGAGCACAAACTTTACAGGATGTATTTGCAGAATAGGAAACAAATTGCCAAGTTTTATTTGGCAGCAGAGACACAAGACCCTCTGAACCCTAGCGGCCGGTCTATGGCCAGCACATGCTTTCTTTCTTTCTTTTTTAATCATTTTGTTACTTGCAAAATCGTAGATTTTTCAAGTATATTGGTCGGTTGCGTTTGTGGTTCTGTCTGTCTGTCACCGGCCTACAGGTCGCAATTCTAAACCGATCGTCACGAAACTTCACCAAGTTGTATAGGTCGTCCCAATTGAGAAGCCCATTGATTTTGAGGTCAAAGTTCTAAAATCGCCATTTTAAATCCGATTGACTTGAAAATTGAATAGCATTTGTATATTGAGTCACTAAATTGGGAAATGAATTATTTTTGAGGTCAAGAGGTCAAAGATGAACTCAATGTCAAATTTTAAAAACCATCAATTTTCATCTTAAAAGCCATCAATTCTCAACCGATTGACTTCAAAATTGAACAGCATTTGCATATCGAGTCACTAAATTAGGAAACATTCTACTTTTAAGGTCAAAAGGTCAACTCAAGGTCAAACCTCCAAAATCGTCACTTTTCATCTGAAAAACCATCAATTTTCATCCGATTGATTTGAAAATAGAACAGCATTTGCGTATTGCCTCACTGAATTGGGAAACCAACTATTTTTGAGGTCAAAAGGTCAAAGGTCAACTCTAGGTCAAACTTATAAAATCTTTTTTCATCTGAAAAATCGTCACTTTTCATCCTGTTGACCCGAGCTTTGATCAAGATCGTAAATTTTAATCTTCATGAAATGGACAATTTGCTGTATCAATGGAAAACTTTTGGGCGGCGGATTTTGCAAGTATCGTGCTCTGCATGACCTCTTCTTGTTTATTTATTTATTTTTAAAAAAGATTAATGGTCTAAGGCTCGAATTGGAACTCGTTTTATACATGGTCTAAGACGATTTTTGTCTTGTCTACAAACATATCAGGAGCAACCTCTTGAGGAATTGGTGGCTCCGATATATTACATCTAATCTTCGGTCTGTGTCGCCACTCATTGCACAAGAAGTGTGAGGGAGGTTTTTGTGGATAATTCTTGTGTATCGGAAATCCGGGCAATAACTACTAGTTTGACTTGTACCGCAAAGAAGAGTTTTGGCAATAAACTCTAAAAAGAAGAATGTAAGACAGTCTGTCATTCAAAATATCATTTATTTGTAATTAAAGGCCTAAAAAAAAATTTACAGGCAGAAAACCGAAATCAAGCAAATGTCAACTTTTCAATGATTTTTTTCCAGGAAGCCCTGGGTGGGGGAGCCGAAAACACAAGGAGTTCAGGGTTCGAAAAGTGTAAATGTTTACAGAGCAGAACAAGCAAAAAATTAATTTTCAGATTAAATGATGTGAAGTTTCATAGTAATTTTAGAATAATGAAAGTCGCAGCAGAATATAAAGTGTGGCTGGTGATCTTGAGTCATTGTCACTGATTTTACGTGATTGTTGGCAATTCAGAGAAGGGCAGCTCACTTAATCATCAAAGGATTTCCAATCAAAATTGGAATTTGCATACGCATTCAGCAAGAACATTGCTGTCCGATTGCTTTGTATTTTAAATGAGATCAATAAGTTTAACTGGAACAGTTGAATTAACCGTGTGCCATCAGGTGATGAGCTATTCTTTGGAAAATAAGGATAGATCTGTGGAAAGAGAAGAATGCGCTAAAAAGGACTCCTGTAGTGCAAGGCAAAAGTGTTGGTCCACTTCAGTGAGGCAGAAAATGAATGCAGGTAAAAAATATTACACTTTACACTTTACCTGCTGTCAATTGTTTTACTTTGCCCCAGTGTTATCATTGAAACAGGTATCCCTCTCACGTTTAGAGGAATCAATCAATCGCTAAAAAGTAATTGTGTAAGTGAATTATGAGATTTTTTTGTCGTTTTTTTTTTTGCCTCCTATAATTTACTAAGTTGAGAATAAAGACAAAAAAGACATAAAATGATGGGAGTATGGGTTAAAAAGTTGGAAATACTGAGGGATACTGAGTCCCTGGGATGGCAAGTGGTTGCCAGTCAGGAAGCAGGGAATGGTGAAGTGGGAAACATGGTGGGAAGGTGTGATGTGGGCATGGTGGAAAGGGAGGCAGGAAAATGAGGGGTCATCATTAGGCTTATCATCCCAGAGGATGCAAGCAGCATGACATATTAAGTGCACCCTCGACCATGTAGTAGTAATCCACCTGATAAACGTAGTTTGGTGGTATTGGGGCATCAAGATTTAGGCACGCAATCAAGCTGATTTACAGTGTTGCTTCGCAGAAGAGGGACGGGTCATCCATTCAAACAGAAGTGTTGAAATGAGAACCATTTCCAAAGCATTCTCACAGCACAACAATCTGATGGTTCAGGATCGACCCAAAGCCACAAGGGAAAGTTTATGGGTTTGTTGAACCGAGCAGAATGGGGGACACGAGATGTGGGGTTTGGGAGAGAAAATTAGTTTTGAGGCGAAATGTGCCAACAGGGGAGAAACCAAGAACATTGGGCGAAGAAGAAAAGGAAGGAAACAAAAATAAGGAAATATATATATATATATATATAGGAAGGTGGAACCAAGGAATTTTTTTTTGAGAATGTTAAGTGCACGATGCGAGAAAAAGAGGAAGCTGCTCTGGGCATCAGTCCCATGTTGTGATAGATTGAGGGAAGAGGCAGCATGACAGCTCGCTAATGCCTCTGCACATGTCATGCCACATGCATCAATAAACATGCTCCACAGTGTGTATATATATATATATATATATATATATATATATATATATATATATATATATATATATATATATATATATATATATATATATATATATATGTGTGTGTGTGTGTGTGTGCACCGAAGCTGCATAAAGGCAGTATTTTTCTGTTATGGAGAATAGATTTTAGCTCTTATTCGAGCCTCGGTTTTAGTATCCAAAAAAAAACCCATCAACTGTCGTATCAGTTTTTATATACTTCTTAAATTAGCGGATGCATGCAGTCCAATTGGTGCGGACGTGTCGATCATATTATTTGATAAAGGCAAAAACATCTTTTCACATTGCTTAAATGGATGCCAAAGGTCCCCACTATCTCCTTCTTAAGAATAGGTAGCCTGAGCACATTTTAATCCCTCCGAATGGGCAATAAGCGCAGGTTTGACATACAATGCCCTGGCTCATTAGTACCCTCCCTTAAGTGTAGCAACTCATGGGCCTGCCTGTGAGACCCGATATCGATCTGTGAATGCAAAATGAATTTATTAATAGGCGACTCAAGAAATACTTGGTGAATAAATTCAGCTGATAGGAAGCAATTGTTAGGTTTCTAATAAAAGTGTAAAAGAAAATAAAACAACCAGGCAGGATAGGCAAAGCAGAAAATTGCAAAAAATAGCAAAACAAGATTAAACAAGAAAGGTCGATCAGAGATTGCAGACCCTCACCAGACTTGGTTTGTGTGCTGTCTTTTGTGTGGCAAATAAATGGGAAGATGTACTAAATGAAAGGTCTAAATGTGTAAAGTAAATGTAAGTTGTAAATGTGTAAAGGTCAAAGGTCGGAAAAGTTGTAAAAGTCAAATGGTCTGAAGGTCTAAATGGGTCTAAAGTGTCGAAATGGTCTAAAAACTCTCAATTGTCTGAAGGGTCTTAAAAGGTCGAAGGGGTCTGAAGGGTGTAATTTAAGGTCTAAAGGTTCTGGATTGTCTGAAGGAGTCTAAAGGGTCTAAAGGTCAAAGGGGTCTCCATGGTATTAAAAGATCCAAAAGGTGTGGAGGTTTAAAGTGTAGAAAGCAGTCTAAGGGTCTTTGGGGTTCTAAAGGGTCGAAAAGGATCTAAAGGGTGTTAGAGGTCTAAGGGTTACAAAGGATGTAATGAGGTCCAGAGGATCTATAGGGTCTTAGGAATCTTAAAGGGTCTAGGGAGTCTTATGGGTCTTCTGGGTCTTAGGGGTCTAAAGGGTATTCATTAAGGGGTCTTAAGGGTCGAAAAGGTTTTATGGGTCTGAAGGGTCTAGTAGTTCTTAGGGGTCTAAAGGGTCTTAAAGGGCCTTTTTGTATACTGAGTTGAGGATCGTGTAAGAGCTAACACATAGAACATATAATATAGGGAGCGGGAGACAAGAGGGAGAGAGAGGGAAGCACAACAAGAGTAGAGAGCAGGGACATCAGGAGATCTGTGGAACGGAGAGGGCTGGGGCGAGGTACATGGAATAAACAAAATGGGCACTACAGGGGATTTCATGAAAGCAAACAGAATTTGAAAATGGTGGATTTGGGCTGGATTAACGGGGGTACAAACGATCAAGGTTTTGGATGGGGGAAGAAAAGATTGTTGTGGTGAACAGCTGTTTTGAAAACCTGGAGGGAGTTTGTTCCTGGAGGGAGAGGGACTTTGTTCCAGAGGCGGAAAAACAGAGGAATGAAAGAGTGAAGGTGAGCCGAGAGTCTTGATTTTGGCAGTTTCACCATAAGAGGGTTGCTGGCAGATCTTGTTTGTCCTGAGGGAATATTTGGGGGACAGAGCACAGACAGAGCAGGGGGAGCTAGGCCGGAGAGGAGTCGGGAGAAGATAGAAAGACCACCAACCTGCCTGCGGTGAGTGAGTGAAAGGCCCTGTGAAACTCAGTGAAAGGTGCTCGGGGTCTTCAGGACCTAATAGGTCTTAGTGTCCTAGGGGTATAAATCGTCTTAGGGATCTAAAAGGTATTAGGGGTCTAAAAGGGTATTCGGAGTCCAGAAGGTATTAGGGGTCCAAGGGTGTGGGGAGTGCTGGGGGTCTTAGGAATGTTAAAGGGTCTTAATGGTCTTCAGGGTCTTAAGCGTGACAGTGTTCTAAAGAGTATAAAGTGTGTTAGTGTTTTCAGGGGTCTTTAAGGGTCTTATAGTTTGAAGTGTCTTAGAGGTCTCAAAAGGATTTAGGGTTCTAAAAGGTCTTCATGGTATTAATGGGTCTTATCGGGTCTTATGTAATTATTACACATGCTCACATTCTGTGCGGCCAAACAGACAAACAAACGGACCCAAATGCAATACCCTCTCCTCTGGCGAGGGTAATAATAATGAATTATTTATTAATTTTTTTGAAATCGAGTAGGTCCATAAATTACGTCCAAAAATTGATATAGCAGAAAAATTTTGTATAAGATAAAAATTTACTTTACTGATTCATTAGTATTTTCCGAGCCTCAGAAATCGCATTGTTTGAATCCCAAGGTCGGTGCTGCAGTTTTCCCAACAATGAATTTCGCAATAATCATGTCTTATTGTATTATCAATTGCAATTAGTGTCTGCACATGCATACACCATGAAAATGAGTGTTTGGAAGAGAAAATATTTATAAAATCACCTGACCCGTTGAGCCAAATTGCTTTCATGACCTCATGACCTGGACTTGATCATTCCTGGGAGTCGGACTTGCCTTGGCAGGAATTGACGACATCACTGATTATTTCCACAGAATTCACAACTTTCCATTCTCAATGCAATAAAATATAAACTAGAACAGCACTAGGTAGAGCGCATACCTACGCCAGGCTGAACAGTTTACATTTTCTATCCCACTGATAGGCCGCATCTGGATCCACACCTGAACCAAAATATAATCGGCTTGTTCTTGTCACATACCCAACTCATCCACCAAGTTTTGGCATAATCCGTGTGCAATTGATTGAAATATCATGTTGTACAGTGCATTCAGAAAGTATTCAGACCCCTTCACTTTTTTCACATCTTGTTATGTTGCAGCCTTATGCTGAAATCGTTTAAATTCATTTTTTCCCTCATCAATCTTCACTCAATACCCCATAATGACACCCACCATACCCAGTCGTACCCAGCTGCTCCTGGACTCCGTGTCCTTTCCTCCTGACAAGGTGGAAAAGTTTCTGTCAACCCTCGACTCTGATTCTGCAACTGGACCTGACGGCATCAGCCCACGGGTCCTAAAATCATGTTCTTCCGCTCTTTCACTCCCTCTCTCTGTTCTCTTCACCCTCTCTTTTGCTCAAGGTCAACTGCCATCTGCTTGGAAATCAGCCAACATCACCGCTTTGCACAAAAAGGTGCAAAAACAGATCCTAGCAACTACAGACCAATCAGCCTTCTCCCAATTATCAGCAAAGTCATGGAATCCATCATTGCTTCAGATATGAAATCTTTCCTCTTCTCCAATGGCTTGATCTCTGATCATCAATTTGGTTTCAGACCAGGTCACTCTACTCTGGACATGCTGCTTCTGCTGTCTCAACAATGGATGGAGGTCCTCAATGCCAAACAGGAAATTAGAGCTGTCTCCCTCGACATATCACGTGCCTTCGATACGGTCTGGCACCCCGCTCTGCTCACCAAACTCTCCTCCTTTGGTATCCATGGAAATCTCCACGCATGGCTGGCGAACTTCCTCTCGAGTCGTCGTCAACGTGTGGCCCTGAATGGGTTTCTCTCATCTCCTCTTCCTGTTCAGGCTGGAGTTCCCCAAGGCAGTGTTCTGGGCCCTGTGCTTTTTCTGGTCTTCATCAATGATCTCTCTGACTCTCTTGAAAATCCTCTCTATCTCTTTGCTGATGACTCCACTCTCTGCCACTCCATTCCTCATCCCTCAGATCGGCAGTCTGCAGCCTCCTCACTCTCTGCAGAGCTGGACAAAATCACAGACTGGGCAAACAAGTGAAACATGTCTTTCAATCCTGACAAATCTCACACTCTTACGATGTCTCTCCGAAAAGCCCGACTGGACAACCCTCCCATCTACTTTCTGAATAATCCTCTCCAAGAAGTTCTGTCACTCAAGCTTTTGGGTCTCACTATCTGCCATGATCTTTCCTGGGAAAACCACATTTCCAAGCTGGCCTCCAAAGCCAATCGCCGACTGGGCATCCTCCGTCGTGCGAAGTCCTTCCTTGGCACACCTGAGCTCCTCACCACATACAAGGCTTTCATCCGCAGCTCAATGGAGTACTGCTCTCCCCTCTGGGCTGGTGCTCCTGCCTCACACCTAGCTCGTCTTCACGCTGTTGAAACCAAAGCGTTCAGAATCATTGTAATCTCCTGCGATGACGCTATCTCCGAGGGCCTTTCACTTAATCACCGCAGGCAGGTTGGTAGGCTTTCCGTCTTCTACCGACTCCTCTCCGGCCTTGCTCCCTCAGCTCTCTCTGGGCTCTGTCCCCCAAATATTCCTGCAGGTCGCACAAGATCTGCCTGCAACCCTCTTATGGTTAAACTGCCAAAATCAAGACTCTCTGCTCACCTTCACTCTTTCATTCCTCTTTTCTCCCGCCTCTGGAACAAACTCCCTCACTCTCTTCAATCTCACTCCTCCCTCCAGGTCTTTAAAACGGCTGTTCACCACCATCTCTTATCTTCCCCAATCCAAAACCTTGATCTTTTCTACCCCCGCTAATTTCACCCCAAATCCATTTTTTTGAGGTGACTTTTGACCTCTTTCCTGGAGGTCCTTGGTGTCCTTGCGTTTTATACCTATCCTGCCTCCCCCCAGGCCCTCTCCCTCCAAAAACATCTCCCGATGTCCCTGCTCTCAAATGTTGTGTTTGTGTGCTTCCTCCCCTTCTCTCCCCATCTTGTCGACCGCTCCCCTTTTTATATACTTTGTTTGCTTGTTTGTTTGATTTGTTTGTTTGAAAAATGTTAGCTCTTTCACGAGCCTCGACTCTGTATACAAAAAAAGAAAAAAAGAAGAGAAAACAGGATTTTAGAAAGCTTTGCAAATTTATTAAAAAGAAAAAACTGAAATATCACATTGACATAAGTATTCAGACCCTTTGCTATGACACTTGAAATTTAGCTCAGGTGCTTCCCATTTCTCTTGATCATCTTTGAGATGTTTCTGCACCTTGATTGGAGTCCACCCGTGGTAAATTCAATTGATTGGACATGGTTTGGAAAGGCACACACCTGTCTATATAAGGTCTCACAGCTGACAATGCATATCAGAGCAAAAACCAAGCCATGAGGTCGAAGGAACTGCCTGCAGAGCTCAGAGACAGGATTGTGTCGAGGCACAGATCTGGGGAAGCCTACAAAAAAATTTCTGCTGCATTGAAGGTTCCCAAGAGCACAGTGGCCTCCATAATTCTTAAATGGAAGAAGTTTGGAACAACCAGGACTCTTCCTAGAGCTGGCCGCCGGCCAACCTGAGCAATCGGGGGAGAAGGGCCTTGGTAAGAGAGGTGACCAAGAACCCGATGGTCACTCTGGCTGAGCTCCAGAGATCCTGTGTGGAGATGGGAGAAACTTCCAGAAGTACAACCATCACTGCAACACTCCAACGATCTGGGCTTTATGGCAGAGTGGCCAGACGGAAGCCTCTCCTCAGTGAAAGACACATGAAAGTCCGCTTGGAGTTTGCAAAAAAGCACCTGAAGGACTCTCAGACTGTGAGAAACAAGATTCTGTGGCCTGATGAAACCAAGATTGAACTGTTTGGCCTCCGTCTGGCCACAAACCTGTCACCAAATATCATCCAAATCTGTCCACAACCTTTTGAGATATCTTGCTCGCAGACAAACAGACAGGGGTGAAAACATTACATAAGTCCACCTTCGGTCTTCCACCAAGCATCTTTCACCAAACGTGCAACATTTCCTTCCACAAGACCTTGAAATCAAAAGGCAATGGCAAACACAGCCTTCTTCTGGGTGATATAATTGCCATTTCCTTTCTGCTGCTTTAGCACAATTGTCTCTCAAACAACCACAGCAGGAACAAAATATGTCAGCTGAGACAGATCACTCAGGATCACAGCAACGAGCGCATCGCTTGACCTTTACTGGACCTTTGTTGACTTCCTTTTTATCACAACAATCAAAACAGTTACATTCGTCGCACATTTCCCAATGATTTCATATGTCGAACACTCTTTTTCAATCCCATTTGGAGTTCCATCAAATCATTAGTTGTTGTGTTGGTACATTGTCACCAGGCACTGTTAAATTGTCAGGAATTATGACACACTCCTAGAATAACATAAATCTGAATGTTGTCGCCTGTATTCAGTTGTACGTCGAAAATTGAGCTCTATATTCACATAATATTGTATCTCTCATTGTAGAGGCCAAAATGTTTTTTATGATGCCTCCACCCCTGAAGGTGGCCGGAGGCATTATGTTTATAGGTTGTCCGTCCGTACGGGCTAAGCCTCGATTTTCTCAGTAACCACATGTCCGATTGCGACAAAACTTTCAGGGTAGGAGTGACACCCATGCAGAATCGTTTTATGATAATTGTGATATCATAGGTCACGTGGTGTGGCAGCCATCTTCGATTAAACGCAAATAATTAAAAAAAAATTCTCGAAACCACTGAATGAAATTTTTTTAAACTTAGCACATTGTCAAGTACTCCCAATGTGGAACACAAGCGTGATAATGATTACATAATAGGTGAAGTGCTATACCAGCAAAAAATGTTTTAATCGAATATTCCTTATCCTAAAAATCTGAAATTGCATGCACATGATCTATGACCCATTTGTATTGAAATATTAAATTTGTGACATCATAGGTCACATTGTTTGGCAGCCATATTGGATTTAACCTAAAACCTTTAAAAAACATCTTCTCCCAAACCACCAAATCGATTGACTCAAATCTTTACTTGTGTCATTGACTAGGCATGGCGATTAAAAGATGACCACAAAAACGTCATTGGTCACATGCTGTGGCAGCCATATTGGATTGAAGGAAAATATTAAATAATTATATATCTGAAACCACTTATCCTATTGATGCGAAATTTTACAAATATTATTTAACGCTATTGTTGCATATCGTTTGAAAATGATGATGTCGTAGGTCACGTGGTTTGGCAGCCATATTGGATAGAAAAATGAACCTTATCCGATCAACACGAAACTTCACAAATGTGACCCCTTACCCATACATATGCAGAGTGTAATTTTTTTAAGGTAGTGGCAGCCATATTAGCTTGAAAGCCAATAATTTTTAAAAATCCCTTCTCTGAAACCGCTTCACTGACCTGACATGGCTGGTGAAAATGTGATACTTGAAAACCGCTGAAAGGATTTAAATCAAATTTGTTTATTTTTAGGACAGTGAACGAGGGCATCTACCCGTTGTGGGACTATTCGTAGGCATATTGGCGATACAGTCGCATTGCTCCAGTTTCATGATTTTTGTAATATCAGCCTCATAGAGGGTGAAAATATGAGAAGAGTATGAAAATATGAGAAGAGGATGAAAATATGAGAAGAGGGTGAAAATATGAGATGAAAATATGAGAAGAGGATGAAAATATGAGAAGAGGATGAAAATATGAGAAGAGGATGAAAATATGAGAAGAGGATGAAAATATGAGAAGAGGATGAAAATATGAGAAGAGGGTGAAAATATGAGAAGAGGATGAAAATATGAGATGTGAGAGAGGATGAAATGCCTCAACTCTGTGTTTGCCTCTAAATCTTGTGTCCCAAACCCATCCCTCTCTGTACCCACCGTACCCAGTCGTACCCAGCTGCTCCTGGACTCTGTGTCCTTTCCTCCTGACAAGGTGGAAAAGTTTCTGTCAACCCTCGACTCTGATTCTGCAACTGGTCCTGACGGCATCAGCCCACGGGTCCTAAAATCATGTTCTTCTGCTCTTTCACTCCCTCTTTCTGTTCTCTTCACCCTCTCTTTTGCTCAAGGTCATCTGCCATCTGCTTGGAAATCAGCCAACATCACCGGTTTGCACAAAAAAGGTGCAAAAACAGATCCCAGCAACTACAGACCAATCAGCCTTCTCCCAATTATCAGCAAAGTCAGCAAAGTCAAGGTGCAAAAACAGATCCCAGCAACTACAGACCAATCAGCCTTCTCCCAATTATCAGCAAAGTCATGGAATCCATCATTGCTTCAGATATTAAATCTTTCCTCTTCTCCAATGGCTTGATCTCTGATCATCAATTTGGTTTCAGACCTGGTCACTCTACTCTGGACATGCTGCTTCTGCTTTCTCAACAATGGATGGAGGTCCTCAACGCCAAACAGGAAATTAGAGCTGTCTCCCTTGACATTTCACGTGCCTTCGATATGGTCTGGCACCCTGCTCTGCTCACCAAACTCTCCTCCTTTGGTATCCATGGAAATCTCCACGCATGGCTGGCGGACTTCCTCTCTGGTCGTAGTCAACGTGTGGCCCTGAATGGGTTTCTCTCATCTCCTCTTCCTGTTCAGGCTGGAGTTCCCCAAGGTAGTGTTCTGGGCCCTGTGCTTTTTCTGGTCTTCATCAATGATCTCTCTGACTCTCTTAAAAATCCTCTCTATCTCTTTGCTGACAACTCTACTCTCTGTCGCTCCATTCCTCATCCCTCAGATCGGCAGTCTGCAGCCTCCTCACTCTCTGCAGACCTGGACAAAATCACAGACTGGTCAAACAAGTGGAACATGTCTTTCAATCCTGACAAATCTCACACTCTTACAATGTCTCTCCGAAAGGACCGACTGGACAACCCTCCCATCTACTTTCTCAACAATCCTCTCCAAGAAGTTCTGTCGCTCAAGCTTTTGGGTCTCACTATCTGCCATGATCTTTCTTGGGAAAACCACATTTCCAAGCTGGCCTCCAAAGCCAGTCGCCGACTGGGCATCCTCCGTCGTGCGAAGTCCTTCCTTGGCACACCTGAGCTCCTCACCACATACAAGGCTTTCATCCGCAGCTCAATGGAATACTGTTCCCCCCTCTGGGCTGGTGCTCCTGCCTCACACCTTGCTCGGCTTCACGCTGTTGACGCCAAAGCTTTCAGAATCATTGGAATCTCCTGCGATGTAGTCAACACCGAGGGCCTTTCACTCACTCACCGCAGGCAGGTTGGTGGTCTTTCTGTCTTCTACCGACTCCTCTCCGGCCTTGCTCCCCCAGCTCTCTCTGTGCTCTGTCCTCCCAATATTCCTTCAGGTCGCACAAGATCTGCCTGCAACCCTCTTATGGTTAAACTGCCAAAGTCTAGGCTCTCTGCTCACCTTCACTCTTTCATTCCCCTTTTCTCCCGCCTCTGGAACAAACTCCCCCACTCCCTTCAATCCCACTCCTCCCTCCAGGTCTTTAAAACAGCTGTTCACCACCATCTCTTATCTTCCCCCATCGAAAACCTTGATCTTTTCTACCCCCGGTAATTCACCCCAGAGTCCTTGCAGTGTTCATATGTTTTATTCCTCTCCCACCTCCCCCCAAGTCCTCCCGATGTCCCTGCTCTCAAATGTTGTGTTTGTGTCCTTCCCCCTCTTCCCCCTCTCTTTTGTGTCCTTCCCCCTCTCTCCCCAGCTTGTCTGCCGCTCCCCTTGTTTTTTGTGTTTTGTGTGTCGGTTTGTCTTTTTGTGTGATTAATGTTAGCTCTTTCACGAGCCTCGATCTTGTATACAAAAAAATATATATATATATATATATATATATGAGAACAGGATGAAAATATGAGAGGAGGATGAAAATATGAGAAGAGGATGAAAATATGAGAAGAGGATGAAAATATGAGAAGAGGATGAAAATATGAGAAGAGGATGAAAATATGAGAAGAGGATGAAAATATGAGAAGAGGATGAAAATATGAGAAGAGGATGAAAATATGAGAAGAGGATGAAAATATGAGAAGAGGGTGAAAATGCAACATACTGACAGTGCCAAAGTGGGGCAGCAGGTTGACACAACGAACAAGGGAAAAGGGAAGGAAGGGGAGAGAGGGAGAGAGAAAGAAAGAAAGATAACTCGAATAGCTGCAAATAAGAAGGTTGAGATAGGTCAGGTTAATAGGGTAGAAAATATCTCAGGTAGGGATGGAGACAATATGAGATGGTGGTGTTCTAACCTTGAAGAGAAGATTGTGAATGAACTGTCTTTGGAAGGCAGTTAGAGAAAAAGGAGAATAGAGGAACAATGAGTGGAGGTGAGTGGTAAGCCTGGATTTTGAAAGTTCAATCAGGAGAGGATTACTGTAAGAAAGTGTACATCATAGAGGAAGTGGGGATAGTGGGATGACTGAAAGAGCAGAGGGAGCAGAGCAGAATAGATGTGGTAGAAAGGAAAGAACCTGTCGATGATGCGAAAGCAAAATGCCCTGTGCTTTGACCTTATGACTAGGTATCTAAATAATGTTGAGAGCTATACATTCCACAGATCCATGAGAAACAATGTGATGGTGTGGCCCCAGCCAATAATGGAGAGCAGCAATCCACTGCACTATTGACAAAAGCCCTTTTGGTTGGAAGTAGTTTTGATTTTTCAAGCAATGACTTGGAAGGTCGGAGAATGCCCTGCGGTTGCCTTTGCTAATGGTCAGCCCTGGAGAGGTCATGACTGATGGTGACAATGAGAAATTCAAGAGACCATATCACATCCAGTGGCTGATCATGGAAAAAAGATAAGTGAGTTAGTTTGACAATCCTTCTAGAGCGATAGGGTGAGAATATGAGATTTAATCGGATTTAAAGACATTTGTCAGACCATAATCTAATCAATTCCAGATCAAAAGAGAGTTATGGAACTGCTGTCTGTCTATCATTTGGATGGTGTAATGTAAGATAGAATGTGGAGTCACATACAAAAAGGAAGAGAGGGTTTTCCAGAGATTATGAGAGGACATTTATCTGGAGGATGACAAATATTGGGCCCAACAAACTGATTTGAGGAACTCTAGCTTCCACTTGAAGAGATCCCATCGAGCAACATGATAACTGTGTCAGCGGATGGTCAGCAAGCCAAGTGTAAAGACGTGTTTGTGTGTAGCAGACAACAAGCTTCGCAAGTAGAGAAGAAACCCAGACTGTGTTGAATGTATGAGATATGTATAGCGAGACAGCCCGAACCTCATGCTTGAAATGTAGGGCCTCTGTGCCCATTGCTGAAAGAGAAGCAAAATCATTCCCTGAGTTGATTGACTAGGATGGAATGCACTCTTGATGGTCAGAGATCAGTCTGTTCATTAAAAGAAAGACTACATCAACATGAGTGATAATGGTTTCACAACTTTGCTTGTTACTTGAAGTCAACCTGCCCATCTTTAGCAGCAGATTTGTTTTTTCTCCTTTTTTGTGAATGGAAGTGATGCTAGCTGACTTTGTGGCAGACAGAATGTGGCCAAAGGAGGATGGTAAACCAGAGAAAAAGGAAGAGCTGAAGAGCAGGATTTGAGAACACGGTCACCAATTCCATCTGAACCTGCGATGGATGCAGGATCAAGGCTATATAAACGTTATCTATGTTTTCAGGTGTTTTTCTCTATGTTTTATGTTTTCAGGTATGAAGAGGCAACATGAGGACAGAGCAGGATAGATCGGATACATGTTATAGGTCAGATACGAGGAAATAGAGGTAAACATTGAGTCCTAATAACTTGGAGAACGGTATGCTACCCAGATGAAAATGAAGTGGTTACAGAGAGGAATGCACAGCCAGATGTATACCATTGGGCTCGTAGGGGTAAGTGAAGATAATGATCAGTGAGGAATGGAGTACTTGTGAAAGACAGCAACACCATCTCCAGGGCAGGGGAGGATACTGTCAAAACTAAAGAGAGAATAGCCAGTGAGAGATACAGAGGAAGCAGAGACATCTTGTGAGAGGAACATTTCATTTAAGCATCCGTTGCCGCATTTGCTCCAGTAATTTTGTGTTGGAAGATTGCGAAAGGTGATTCAAATGTACCATCTGGAGCTAAGTAAGTGCAAAGCCCATACACTCCCCACCCCTCCGACAGTAAAAGGAGGAACCGGTCTCTCCTCCCCGAGTCTGGGGACACAAACACCGCGTTCGTCTGGACAGGCCAGAGACGCACCTCACAGCACATCAAGTGTCAGAATCTGAAGCCTGTTTGTCTCATCGATTCTAGGCGAGGGCACCTCACTCGGTTCAAACAGGCCTAAGGATCACTGGACCACCCCTTTTATTTATTTTATCCTCGCCGCATCTTCAAACCCTTCTGTTTCTCCGATTATCTCTTGTGTGAATCTGTTGTCAATAAGAATAAGTTACGTTAAATGAGACTGGGATATTTATCTATATATATAAAAGAAAGTTTTTGTTTGTTTGATTGTTTGTCTGCGCAAGCTAATCTCCTGAACATGAAAGATAGGAGGAAACCTCTAATGCAAAAAATGTCGGGGCGGGCCCCAGGAAGGTTTTAGGTTAGGTGGCGAGACCGGTCCAGGCCCACCTCGGCCGGGCTGGGCCCATTTCGCAATTAAAAGCTGAGCTGAATTATAGTAGTCAATCTTCTACGGCCGCGAGGTAAAAGCTCAATTATGTTAGTACATTCATTCAAAAAGAACTAAAAATGTCGGGACGGGCCCCGGGAAGGTTATAGGCTAGGTGGTGAGGCTAATTGAGGCCGCTTCGGCTGGGCTGGGCCCATTTCGCAATTAAAAGCTGAGCTGTATTATAGTAGTCAATCTTCTACGGCTGTGAGTAAAAGCTGAATTATAGCAGTAAATGCATTCAAAAAGAACCCAGGCAACTCCGGGTGCTTTCGGCTAGTCTACTATACTGAAACGCAAAAGAAACTTACCACCTTTGAAACCTTTAAATATCAACAATAACACTGCGTGTAGTAAATGTGTGAACTTATTTGTTGACAATAGTGTCCTCACTGTCAGACAAAATGGTCACGGATGGTCACTTGAACCTTCAATGGTCACTTCGTAGCACAGCTGTTGAACAGCCGTTTTGACTGTCAGTGATTAGCCAAGGGGTACGGGATGATTTTAATGAGCTGCACGTGATGTCTTGATATTGGCTTTAAAAAGGCCAGTGCAAAATGGGCATTTCAATCAACATGCCACGATTGTCAAGGGATCAACGGCAGCGTGCCCTGGGCATGCTGCAAGGCGGACTGAGCTACCGTGAGGTGGCACGTCGCCTTGGCTGTTCACACCAGACGATATCGGCCCTGGTGGACAGAGACACCCTCCACAACTCTGCAGATGACAGACCTCGATCAGGGAGGCCAAGAGTCACCACTGCAAGGCAGGACAGGCAGATGGTCCAAAGTCACCTGCGGGATCGATTCCGTCCAGCATCCCGCACTGCGGCAGAAACTCCGGGGCGTGCAAACCCACGGATCTCCAATGATACTGCACGAAGACGACTGCATGACTATGGTCTGACTGCCAGAAGACCATACAGAGGCCCCGTGATGACGGCTGCCCATCGCGCAACCGACAGAGATGGTGCCAGCAGCATCAGCGGTGGACCTTGGCGCAGTGGAATGAGGTCGCTTTCAGCGATGAGTCAAGGTTCTGTGTGGACAGTCCTGATGGGTGTGAGCGTGTCTGGAGAAGAACTGGTGAGCGATATGCCGATTGTTGCGTGCGTCAGGCCAACAGGTGGGGTGGCCCAAGTGTGATGGTGTGGGCCGCCATATCAGGCCGGTACAGGACGCCACTGGTGGTTGTGGATGGGAATCTTAACGCCCAGCGGTATGTGGATAACATCCTGCGACCTCATCTGCTGCCATTCCTGCTAGACCACCCAGAACTGAGAACCTTTCAGCATGACAACGCTCGTCCCCATGCTGCTCGCTTTACCACTGCATTTCTCCAAGGCGAGAACATCAACACCATGCAGTGGCCTGCGCTCTCCCCTGACCTGAATCCCATAGAGCACCTGTGGGATGAGCTTGGGAGACGCGTAGTTGGCAGGGCCAGGACACGGGCAGAGCTGCTTCAGACATTGAGGACTGAGTGGGACAGAATCCAGCATCAATCCATCCAAAGACTGGTAGGCAGTATACGCCGACGATGCACTGCCTGTATCCAAAACAATGGTGGCCACACACGCTATTGAAAGGGGACTGACATTGCACCCTGTGCTGTTCTGTACTGTAGAACAAACTGATGAGATGGTGTATCTTGGTCAAGAACTTGACATGTCATCAATAAAATGCCAATGTTTCAATTAGCAATTGTTGGTTTGTTTTATTTTGAACTGTTACAATTTTATAATTGTAACAGTCGGTTGCGGGGATGGGCAGCCGTCATCACGGGGCCTCTGTATGGTCTTCTGGCAGTCAGACCATAGTCATGCAGTCGTCTTCGTGCAGTATCATTGGAGATCCGTGGGTTTGCACGCCCCGGAGTTTCTGCCGCAGTGCGGGATGCTGGACGGAATCGATCCCGCAGGTGACTTCGGACCATCTGCCTGTCCTGCCTTGCAGTGGTGACTCTTGGCCTCCCTGATCGAGGTCTGTCATCTGCAGAGTTGTGGAGGGTGTCTCTGTCCACCAGGGCCGATATCATCTGGTGTGAACAGCCAAGGCGACGTGCCACCTCACGGTAGCTCAGTCCGGCTTGCAGCATGCCCAGGGCACGCTGCCGTTGATCCCTTGACAATCGTGGCATGTTGATTGAAAATCCCATTTTGCACTGGCCTTTTTAAAGCCAATATCAAGACATCACGTGCAGCTCATTAAAATCATCCCGTACCCCATGGCTAATCACTGACAGTCAAAACGGCTGTTCAACAGCTGTGCTACGAAGTGACCATTGAAGGTTCAAGTGACCATCCGTGACCGTTTTGTCTGATAGTGAGGACACTATTGTCCACAAATAAGTTCACACATTTCCTACACGCAGTGTTATTGTTGATATTTAAAGGTTTCAAAGGTGGTAAGTTTCTTTTGCGTTTCAGTATATATAAGAGAGATGTTGGTCTGTGTCGCCATTTTCCTCAGAGATGGCTGAACGGATCTTCGTCAAACTTTCAGAGGTTCTTCAGTGAGTGCCTGGGAGTGTTTTAGGCGAAAAATTATTTTTGGGAAAAAAAAAAGTTTTAAAAAAAAATCGCTCGATAGTGCCGAAGCCTTTTAAAATTAATGACAGTTATATACAAGTACACATTCACATAAATAAATACAAAACAATCACCAGGCATTTGAATACAAATAAATCAAACAATTCCGGAAGTGAACGAAGTTGGTAGTATGGCTTCTTCTTCTTCCTGATGGGCATCACACTTAACTCAGAAACGTGATGAACGCCACATTCACCCACCAGCCTTTATATGAAACCCTTTCCTCTCCTGCCTCCCCCCTCTTCCCCCCTCTCCCCTCCCCTCCCCCCCTCTCCTCTCCCCTTTCTCCCCCCCGCTCCCCTTTCTCCCCTCCCCTCGACCCCCCCCTCCCCTCGACACCCATCCCCCTCCCCTCAACCCCCCTCCCCCCCACCCCTCGATCCCCCCTTCCCTCGACCCCCTCCCCTCCCCCCGTCTCCCCCCCCTCAAACCCACCCTCCCCCTCTTTCCCCCCTTCCCATTCCCTCCCCCCCTCCCATTCCCTCCCCCCCTCCTTCCACCCTCCCCCACCCGGCAATGGCGGGCACTTCTGCTAGTAGTTTATAAGCGTGATTGATTTTTCGATCAGGACATCATCTTCTTCATATTCATTGATGTAACTGTTGTTATTGTTTTGTGTGTTCCTTCCCTGATTTCTTGTACACATTTTAATTAAACTCCATTATCTTTTTTTCCTGTGTTTTTTGGGATTGATCACTTCCTGTGTGTGAACCAATTATTGTCAGTGGGCATGCGCTCATTACATTCTCAGCATTTGTGACCAAATTTAGAATCTTAATGTTTTCCCAAGCTGACATTTTGACCACACTGTAAATGAAATTAAACCTTCCTCTTTCAAACCATCTTTCAGAGTGTCAACTGCGTTGACACCAGGTTTGAGTCAGGTAGGGAATGATATGTTTTCGAATAAATTCCCACTTGGGGCTAGTCTGAAAAAATCCTGACTCAATCCAGGACTCAAACCCAGAAACTCTTCACTAAAATGATTACAGCCCAACGACCTATTGCATATTTGGGATAGCCTCAGGAGTTTCTCACAGCAAAACTGCAATGTATAATACAAATATATATAAATATATATTTAAAGTCAGACCCCAACATTCGTGGTCCCAACATTCACGGGTCTGCATATTCGCAGTTGATAAATTGCAACCTGCTCCTACATTCGCAGCGCTGTGTCCCAAGTATTCGCGGCTTTTCACGGGCCCAAATTTGTTTTTTTACACGAGCGCGAGCATAACACCGTTCTAAACGAGAATGGCACTCAATAGAGAGCTCCACCAGCCTGAACAGTTTACATTTTGTATCCTATTGATAGGCACGATCTGGATTCAGACCTAAACCAAAATTATAGCGATTCGTCCTTGTCACACACCAAGCCTGTACACTAAATTTGGTCCAAATCAGTCCACAACTTTTTGAGATATCCTGGTCACAGACAGACAAACAAGTTAAAAATCACTCATCGAGCGACACTTGGCAAAAGAGAACAAAGTAGAATGGCACTCAGTAGAGCACCCTTTTGACCTCAAAAATAATTGGTGGTTGAATTTAGTGTCCAGTTTTGCATGAATGGCCGCTTGGTGCAGTTCGCCCTGGATGGCTCGTTGGGCGTCTTCAATTTTTAAGTTAGTCAGATGAAATTGATAATTTTGGAAATTTGGCCTATGTTGACCTTTTGGCCTAGGTTGATCTCAAAAATAATTGGTGGTTGAATTCAGTGACCTGATATGCAAATCGTCTTCAGATTTTAAGATAATCAGATGAAAATTGAGGATTTTAGAAATTTGAAAAAAGAGGTTGACCTCAGGCCTATGTTGACCTTTTCGACTAGGTTGATCTCAAAATTAGTAGGTGGATGATTTCAGTAAGCTGACATGAAAGTTCTATGCAAATGTCAAGTAAATCAGATGAAAATTGAGGATTTTAGAAATTTGAAAAAAGTGGTTGACATTTGGCCTATGTTGACCTTTTGACCTTAAAAATAAATCGGATTCTGTCGGACCACCAACTCTACCATTTGGTGAAGTTTTGTGAAGATCGGTTTGAAATTGTGACCTGTAGGCAAGTATATGTGAGCGGATAGACAAACACACAAACACACACACACAAACACACACACACCAACACACAAACATACAAACACACAAACATACAAACACACAACACACAAACCAGAGTGATCAACATACTTGTCCAAAATTTTTTTTTGCCAACTAACAAACAGACGGGTGAAAAAAAATCCTCCATCGGTATACACCTTCGGCGGTGATGGTAAAAAAAAACAAAACACATCTTCCGCCAGTCACACACAAAGAAACTGTACATATGCAAAAAACATATCTTCCTTCAACTGCGAGAATGGCCTGCTCCTACACTGGCACAGATTAAAAATAATACATCTTCCACCAACCATGCACAAAGTAATTGGACGTACGCAAAAACATATCTTCCACGAGCTGCGAGCATGACCCGTTTCTACATTTCCCACCTTGTCCTTCACATTTTCATGACTTTTCTCAGCCAAATAAAAATATTGAGTGAGTTTGCGGGATGAGCGAGCTTTGCGGGATGTCCCATCATTCACAATGTAAACATAGCTTCGAGGGATGTACCACCATTCACCCTCACTATAAACATAGTTTTGCAGCATGGCTCTCCACTGTATCTATTAGTACAATTACCTATCCACCTTTGCTGCAATGAAACAATGCCCCACACATTCGTGGATTTCGATTGACATTTGCGGGATTTTCCGTGAATCAGGAACTGCTGGGAAACTATCCCCCCTTTTCCCATTGAAACGATGCCCCCCACATTTGCTGATTTGACATTCGATGCATTTTCCAGCAATGTATCCACTGCAAATGCCAGGGTCCAACTGTATATATAATATACCATCGGACCCCGCTATTGCAGTTCCGCTAGTCGCGGGAAAAAGTCCCGCGAATTCGTGGGTTTTTTCTATTTGCGGCCGTGTCCCACAAATTCGCGGTTTTTGGGGAGCAAAAAAATTTTTTCGTGCCATCTCGCAAATCGTGGCATTTCCCAGTAACGTATCCCACACAAATAGTGGGGTCCGACTGTATATAGACTGGCAGAAGAGGTACGCACACCCACTCGCCTCTAGGCTTTCCAGCCTGGGGTTGAATCCCAGCTCTCAAATGGCATCCCATTCTGCAACTGGTCCTGACGGCATCAGCCCACGGGTCCTAAAATCATGTTCTTCTGCTCTTTCACTCCCTCTTTCTGTTCTCTTCACCCTCTCTTTTGCTCAAGGTCATCTGCCATCTGCTTGGAAATCAGCCAACATCACCGGTTTGCACAAAAAAGGTGCAAAAACAGATCCCAGCAACTACAGACCAATCAGCCTTCTCCCAATTATCAGCAAAGTCATGGAATCCATCATTGCTTCAGATATTAAATCTTTCCTCTTCTCCAATGGCTTGATCTCTGATCATCAATTTGGTTTCAGACCTGGTCACTCTACTCTGGACATGCTGCTTCTGCTTTCTCAACAATTTTCGTTTCCGGTCTTCCGTTTCAAGTAAACGGAAGACCGTTTCCGGTCTTCCCCTCCTAAACTTTCTGACTTCCGTTTCCGGTCTTGCTGGCGAGGGTTCGTTTATTCTCAGCTCTCCATGCTATCCATCGAAATAGAAGTTAAGTAATTGTTCCCATTTGTATTTTCGTTATAACTATTTATTTTATGGTGTATAAATTGTCTCCCGACGAAGATTTTCGGTGCAAATCTTTCATACCTGTATTGAAAATCGTGTTAATTCGGGTCGTGTTTTGAGGCCTTGTAGTTGTACAGTGAACACTGTACAACCTTGAGGCTTTGTTTTTCTCTCAGCGGTCCGTGTTTTTGTGATCCAATAACTTTCGTTCTCTGTTTTCCCAATCTTTTCACCCCATAGCCCTCTTCCTTGTGTAAATCACAACTCAAAAAAATCCAAAAAAAAAACATTTCCTTCTCTGTTCTCATTCGTTTATTCATTCTTATTCGTTCGTTCGTTCGTTCTTCGACCACGTGTTTCTCCCCAATTTCCCCAGATAGATTGTCAAATTTCAACTCGTTATTTTATCGTCCATGCGTTATTGTTTTGATTATAGTTACTTTTGGTTTGAATTTCCTGTAACTTGTAATTATTTAATCGTGTTCTGCTCCTCATGTGCGGCCTTGTAGTTGTACCCCCGTCGGTGTTTGTTATCTTAATCGTGTTTTGCTTGGCTCTTAGTTTTTTTCCCTTCTACCCCGAACATAATACTCTGTCTAACGTTCTAAATCCCCACCCCCATAAACCAAAAAAAAAAAAACAAAAAAAAAAACATTTATTTTCCTTTCTCCACGTGTACTGTTGACTCATCCTGTATTTTCTGTCCAGGTGTGCTGTTCGCCCCGCCCCCATTAACTCCTTGCCATCCACCGTTTGCCCTTCACGTGACTCGTGGTGGTCCCTCTCGGCTCTCCCCCCGTTGGTATTTTTGTGCACATAAGATTGTTCACGGTTCTGTTTAAATATTATTTAAATATGTATAACCTTTCCCCTTCAGTGTTTTACTCAGTGGTATTTTACAACACGCTGTTTTTCTTCCTATTTAAAAGGCTTTTCTCAATTTCCTCTCCAACTCATTCCACCTCAAAAAAAAGAAATTCAATATCTTATACGTCTCCCTCACTACATGGTCTAAATTCACATTCATTCCATCCCTCCTCCATCATTCTGAACCGGATTGCTAACTTGAAAATCACAACAAACCCAATTTGTTTTCAATGTTCGTCTTTCATTAATCATCCACTTTCTAAACTCCCCTCTTGCCCCTCCCATCCAAATCCCTCCCCTTGCACCTACACTCCTAAACTCCCCCCTTGCCCCGTCACTCTTAAACTCCTCCCCTACCCCTCCACTCCTGAACTCCCCCCTTGCCCTTCCACTCCTGAACTCCCCCCTTGCCCTTCCCCTCCTAAACTCCCCCCTCACTCCTCCCCTTCAAAACTCCCCCCCAACCCCTCCCATTCAAATCTCCCCCCATACCATTCCTCTCCAATTCTCCCTCCTCCCCCCTCCTCCTCAAAGCTGCCTCCGCCCCACTTCGTCTCCCTTCTATCTCATACCTCCACCCCCCCAACCTTCTTCTTTCCTCTGCCCCCCCTCAAACAACCCCTCTCTGTTCCTCATCCCTTCACCTTCAAACCTTTCATCCTCCTCATCCTTCACTTTCTTGGAACTCTTCTGCAATCGCTGACACACTAACAACTGCTCTCCCTACCTCCCCCTCTCATCCTTCATCTTACCCTACTCCTCCCCTCCCCTGTCCTGTACCCGATGCTCCCCCTCTCTCTTCATTAACGGTATGGACTTCAAACATCCGGGGCCTTCGCTCAAACCTGACTGATCTCTCCATACAGGTTGCTTCTGACAATCCAGACTTGATCTGCTTAACAGAGACTTTCCTCCTTCAAGATGTCTCTGATTCCTTAATATCTCTTCCTGGTTACTCCCTCCTCCGGTATGACAGACCTGAGCCTCGGCCTGGTGGTGGGGTGGCTATCTTTATCAAAAACTCTCTTCCTCACTCTCCTTGCACTGCCCTCTCTCCTCCTCACCCCCAGGAGTACCTCTGGCTACGGCTTCCTCTCCGCTCCCACCTTTTGTTCATATGTGTTCTGTACCGTCCCCCAAACAGTGATGACTCCATCCACATTTCACTGTCTGACAACATGGACCAACTTCTATCCACTCATCCCAACTCTCTCTTCCTCATATGTGGTGACTTCAATTGTCATCATGCCACCTGGTTGGGTGTGGGTTCCTCTCTCACCAGTCATGGCACCTCAGCAAAGGACTTCTGTGACTCACTGGGATTGACACAATCTGTCAATTTCCCGACCTGGATCTCAGCCAATGGAGTATCTTCTCTTCTAGACTTGGTTATGACTAACTTCCCTGCTAATGTCTGCTGCTCTTCTTCTGCTCCAATCGGTTCTTCTGAACATGTGCTTGTCAAAGTGGACATCTCTCTGGCCATTCTCAGAGAGCCTCCTCAGCGTCGACGAGTCTGGCATTTCACTCAAGCCGACTGGGACGGTCTTCAAGCAGCCATCAATCGTCTGGATTGGTCTCCCATCTCCACTACCTCTGACATCAATTCTTCCTGGGAATTCTTCCAAAGCAAACTGATCTCTCTCATGCACAGATTTATCCCATCTCGCCTTCAGTTGTCTTACCCTTCCTCCCGTCCATGGTACACTGAATCTTGTGGTGAGGCAGTTGCCCTGAAACAACTTGCCTTTACCTCTTGGAAGGCTAATCCAACTGAAGGAAATCTCAGTTCCTTCCACCAAGCTCGGAACAAGTGTGTGTCTACCCTCAGGAGTGCCAGGAAGCACTATCTCTCCTCACTCAAGAATGAACTCTCAAACCTGTCTCCTTCCTCCAAATCCTGGTGGCGTCTGGTCAAATCCGTTTCTGGTGTTTGTTCCCCTCCATCCCCTCCCTTACCTCAAATGGCCACACAGTTGACATCGCACGTGACAAAGCCGAATGCCTCAACTCTGTGTTTGCCTCAAAATCCTTAGTCCCAAACCCATCTCTCTCTGTTCCCACCTTTCCCAGTCGAACCAAACTGCTCCTGGACTCTGTGACCTTCTCTCCTGACAAGATGGAGTTTTTGTCAAACCTCGACTCTGATTCTGCAACTGGACCAGATGGCATCAGCCCACGGGTCCTAAAATCCTGCTCTGCCGCTCTATCTCACCCTCTCTCTGTTCTTTTCACCCTATCCTTTGCTCAAGGTCATCTGCCAGCATCCTGGAAATCAGCAAACATTACCGCTTTACACAAAAAAGGTGCAAAAACAGATCCTTGCAACTACAGACCAATCAGCCTGCTCCCAATTATCAGCAAAGTCATGGAATCCATCATTGCTTCGGATATGAAATCTTTCCTCTTCTCCAATGGCTTGATCTCTGATCATCAATTTGGTTTCAGACCAGGTCACTCTACTCTGGACATGCTGCTTCTGCTGTCTCAACAATGGATGGAGGTCCTCAATGCCAAACAGGAAATCAGAGCTGTCTCCCTTGACATATCAAGTGCCTTCGATACGGTCTGGCACCCAGCTCTGCTCACCAAACTCTCCTCATATGGTATCCATGGAAATCTCCATGCATGGCTTGCGGACTTCCTCTCTGGTCGTAGTCAACGTGTGGCCCTGAATGGATTTCTCTCATCTCCCCTTCCTGTTCAGGCTGGAGTTCCCCAAGGCAGTGTGCTGGGCCCTGTGCTTTTTCTGGTCTTTATCAATGATCTCTCCGACTCTCTGGAAAATCCTCTGTATCTCTTTGCTGATGACTCCACTCTCTGCCGCTCCATTCCTCTTCCCTCAGATTGGCAGTCTGCAGCCTCCTCACTCTCTGAAGACCTGGACAAAATCACAGAATGGTCAAACATGTGGAACATGTCTTTCAATCCTGACAAATCTCACACTCTTACTATGTCTCTCCGAAAAGATCGACTGGACAACCCTCCCATCTACTTTCTCAACAATCTTCTCCAAGAAGTTCTGTCGCTCAAGCTTTTGGGTCTCACCATCTGCCATGATCTTTCTTGGGAAAACCACATTTCCAAGCTGGCCTCCAAAGCCAGTCGCCGACTGGGCATCCTCCGTCGTGCGAAGTCCTTCCTAGGCACACCTGAGCTCCTCACCACATACAAGGCTTTCATCCGCAGCTCAATGGAATACTGTTCTCCCCTATTGGCTGGTGCTCCTGCCTCACACCTGGCTCGGCTTCACGCTGTTGAATCCAAAGCTTTCAGAATCATTGGAATCTCCCGCGATGAAGCTATCTCTGAGGGCCTTTCACTCACTCACCGCAGGCAGGTATGTGGTCTTTCTGTCTTCTACCGACTCCTCTCCGGCCTTGCTCCCCCAGCTCTCTCTGTGCTCTGGCCCCCAAATATTCCTACAGGTCGCACAAGATCTGCCAGCCACCCTCTGATGGTTAAACTGCCGAAATCTCGGCTCTCTGCTCACCTTCACTCTTTCATTCCTCTTTTCTCCCGCCTCTGGAACAAACTCCCACACTCACTTCAATCACACTCCTCCTTCCAGGTCTTCAAAACAGCTGTTCACCACCATCTCTTATCTTCCCCCATCCAAAACCTTGATCTTTTCTACCCCCACTAATTCACCCCAGATCCACCTTGTTTGAAATTCCAACTTCTTTCCTGGAAGTCTGGGCAGTGTCCATATGTTTTATACCTCTCCCACCCCCCCCCCCCCTTCCCATGCCTCCCCCCAAAGCCCTCTCCCTCCCACAGTTCTCTCGATGTCTCCATATCTCTCGGTCCCTGCTCTCAAATGTTGTGTTTGTGTCCTTCCCCCTCTCTCCCCATCTTGTCTACCGCTCCCGATGTTATTTGTTTTGTGGGTCTGTTTGTCTTTCTGTGTGATTAATGTTCGTTCTTTCACGAGCCTCGATCTTGTATACAAAAAAAATATTTAAAAAATAAAAAATGGATGGAGGTCCTCAATGCCAAACAGGAAATTAGAGCTGTCTCCCTTGACATTTCACGTGCCTTCGATACGGTCTGGCACCCTGCTCTGCTCACGAAACTCTCCTCCTTTGGTATCCATGGAAATCTCCACGCATGGCTGGCGGACTTCCTCTCTGGTCGTAGTCAACGTGTGGCCCTGAATGGGTTTCTCTCATCTCCTCTTCCTGTTCAGGCTGGAGTTCCCCAAGGTAGTGTTCTGGGCCCTGTGCTTTTTCTGGTCTTCATCAATGATCTCTCTGACTCTCTTGAAAATCCTCTCTATCTCTTTGCTGACGACTCTACTCTCTGTCGCTCCATTCCTCATCCCTCAGATCGGCAGTCTGTAGCCTCCTCACTCTCTGCAGACCTGGACAAAATCACAGACTGGTCAAACAAGTGGAACATGTCTTTCAATCCTGACAAATCTCACACTCTTACAATGTCTCTCCGAAAGGACCGACTGAACAACCCTCCCATCTACTTTCTCAACAATCCTCTCCAAGAAGTTCTGTCGCTCAAGCTTTTGGGTCTCACTATCTGCCATGATCTTTCTTGGGAAAACCACATTTCCAAGCTGGCCTCCAAAGCCAGTCGCCGACTGGGCATCCTCCGTCGTCCGAAGTCCTTCCTTGGCACACCTGAGCTCCTCACCACATACAAGGCTTTCATCCGCAGCTCACTGGAATACTGTTCCCCCCTCTGGGCTGGTGCTCCTGCCTCACACCTTGCTCGGCTACACGCTGTTGAGGCCAAAGCTTTCAGAATCATTGGAATCTCCTGCGATGTAGTCAACACCGAGGGCCTTTCACTCACTCACCGCAGGCAGGTTGGTGGTCTTTCTGTCTTCTACCGACTCCTCTCCGGCCTTGCTCCCCCAGCTCTCTCTGTGCTCTGTCCCCCCAATATTCCTTCAGGTCGCACAAGATCTGCCTGCAACCCTCTTATGGTTAAACTGCCAAAGTCTAGGCTCTCTGCTCACCTTCACTCTTTCATTCCCCTTCTCTCCCGCCTCTGGAACAAACTCCCCCACTCCCTTCAATCCCACTCCTCCCTCCAGGTCTTTAAAACAGCTGTTCACCACCATCTCTTATCTTCCCCCATCGAAAACCTTGATCTTTTCTACCCCCGGTAATTCACCCCAGAGTCCTTGCAGTGTTCATATGTTTTATTCCTCTCGCACCTCCCCCCAAGTCCTCCCGATGTCCCTGCTCTCAAATGTTGTGTTTGTGTCCTTCCCCCTCTTCCCCCTCTCTTTTGTGTCCTTCCCCCTCTCTCCCCATCTTGTCTGCCGCTCCCCTTGTTTTTTGTGTTTTGTGTGTCGGTTTGTCTTTTTGTGTGATTAATGTTAGCTCTTTCACGAGCCTCGATCTTGTATACAAAAAAAAAAAAAAAAAAAAAAAAAAATTGTTTCACAGGCAGGGTGATTCATCAATGTGTGTGATGTCATCAATGTCTCAAAGATGGACGTTAAACTGAGCGCCCTGTCTGCCGTTATTAATTAATGGACATTAAATATCCCACGGTGTTCTTCATGAAGAGTAGGCGAGCTATTGCAGGCACCCTGAACAAATTCTAAATTCCTGCCCTAACCTTTTGGACGTGTCTGTATGTAGTTTTTAAAATGTTGCCACAACCCACGATGGTTCAGGAGGCACCTTGATGGTAGCCGACCCACAGGATGTCACTGTGTGCCACATGAGTGGCAGAGCCAATCTGGGAGGAGGGAATCATGTGTGCTGTGGGTGAGGCCTGGGGGAGGTGATAAAAGGGGTCGCGGCACAGGGCTGGGCAGTCAGAATAAGTGAGAAGCGAGTCAGACGCCAGTGGGAGTTGAGTTGGACTATGCTGGGGAAGAATAAGGGCAGTGAATGTGTTGGAAGAGCAGTGAGTCAGAAGCCTGTACACAGGCAGTCCCTCCTCTCTTATCCTCACTATGCTTCACCTCTCTCTCCTTGGTCTTTAGTGCCATGGCTGTGGGGCTTGCCATACCTCCATTGCTGCCCATGCTGCTCGCCCTAGAGACCTGCCTAGGTAGCTTTTTTCCGCACCCGTTTATCCATTGAAAGACCTTTCCTGGCCACCAATTATGAGTGCATGAGATTGTGTGCTTGTGGCGCTATACATATATATTGTTTCGGATCTCGAGCTCGTTGACGTACTGAGGGGGGGGGGGGATAAGCTCTGCTCCCCCTCGAGCTTCGAGTCCACGAGGCCGCCCCCACGCTATACTCGTCGAGGACGGATTGCTGGGCAATTCCAGCCGCTGAACCCACAGATAGTGCGTGGAAGGGTTTTCGGTCACAACCCGAGTACCTTCGACACACTCAGCTGTGAGAACGGGGCTGGACCTCACACGAGTCATGCGGGTATGGTACGCCCAAGCGGTTTGCGTGTCGCGTAACTCGTGCCGTTAATCGCTAGGAACCCGATTGAGCGGTTTTAACTCGTGCAATGCGAGGCCAATGGTGAAGGGATGAAAACGACCAAGTTGGAAACAAACCACAGATTTATTCACAAATGTACACTGGTGATAGAAAAGGGACACAGAAGAGAATCTTAACCACCTTACTTACGTTTCCCAGACAAGGGCCCTCAGACTCGTTCGGGGAAGGGAAGGAAGAAGGGGACGCGCACAAAGCGTGGCCGCTTGGTGCAGTTCGCCCTGGACGGCTCGTTGGGCGTTTCCCCCCGAGGATGTTCGCGGCAGGGACATCGACCTCGGTCGGTCACGAACGGGAATCCATGCAGCGTGTCCCGAAGCCAGCGAGGCAAAGCGCACGTGCAGGGAGTCCAGGCAGGGAGATCGTCGGGCCAGAGAGAGCGGAGTCCAGGGAGCGTCCAGAGTCCAGAGAGCGTCCAGCCTGCGAATCCCGAGAGAGTTCAGCCTGCTAGAGAGTTTGAATCCAGAGAGGTCGTCCTGCCAGAGTGAGCAGAGTCCAGGGCCAGAGAGAGAGTTTGGGGGGTCCGGGCCAGGTCTTATATCCCCCGGCGCACCACTTGAATGTTCCACGGGCCTCCACTGGCCGCCGGGGGTCACATGTCGTGATAGCCCCCTATCAGTCACTCCCCTTAGCTCTCATTGGCCGCCGTTCTTGGCCACTCCCCTTAGCTCTCATTGGCCGCCGTTATTGGCCACTCCCCTTTAGCTCCTGTTGGCTGTTTGCTGCTTACCAGCCATGCCCACCGGCTCCTCCCTCGGGCCTGCTCGACTTGTCCTCGGCCCACCACATGGCATTCCAGGCTCTAATGAGGCCTACCCTTAATCTACCTGCCTCAACGCATACTAACACTGGGAAGGAGACTATACTTCACATTTGATAAGAAATAACTGACTAAGCAAGGCTACATGTTGTGGTGCAACTAACTAAAGGGGGGTTGCCTTTATTCCAAAAACCACAATATATATATATATATATATATATATATATATATATATATATATATATATATATATATATATATATATATATATTATATATATATTATATATATATATATATATATATTATATATATATTATATATATATTGTATATATATATATATATATAATTATATATATATATATATATATATATATATAATTATATATATATATATATATATATAATTATATATATATATATATATATATATACAGTGGAACCTTGACTTACGAGTGCCCCAACTTACGAGTTTTTCGAGATACGAGCCGTCGCTCGGGGCGGTTTATTGCTTTGAGATGCGAGCCGAGATCCGAGTTACGAGCTTTCGCCACCCGGTCACGTGGTTATCTTGCCGTGCACGTACAGTACGTATCTCTGTCGTATAGCGCTGCATTTTTTTTTTCGCATTTTGGTTATTTCGAGTTCACGCCGCCAGGTGGGTTCTGGTCACGTGGTTATCTTGCCGTGCACGTACAGTACGTATCTCTGTCGTATAGCGCTGCATTTTTTTTTTCGCATTTTGGTTATTTCGAGTTCACGCCGCCAGGTGGGTTCTGGTCACGTGGTTATCTTGCCGTGCAAGTACAGTACGTATCTCTGTCGTACAGCGCTGCATTTTTTTTTTCGCATTTTGGTTATTTCGGAAAATTTCTTAGTTTTAACCATGGGGCCTAAGAAAGTGAGTGGCAAGTGCAGTGCTGAGAAGAAGAAGAGGATGATGTGCTTGGATATAAAACACGCAATCGTCGAAAAACATGAGCGAGGTGCCGAGGAGGACGTATATAACGGCAGAGGAGAAGAGCATGCCAGGCCACAACTTGTTCAGAATGCCGGCGATAGCTCGCCTTCTCTTTGTGGAAAACACGGTGAGATCCTTAACATCCAACAACGAATGGGACGCAAACGGGGCGCCCAGTTTAGCGGTACACCCATTGATGAATCACCCTGCCTGTGATTCACCCATGACAGGTTATAGCTGGGTCGGGATTCAAACCCAGGCTGGACAGTTTAGACTTTAGAGTCAAGTGTGCGTACCTCCAGTCCAGGCCATCCTGCCAACTTGTATACTGCATACAGGTGAAATATAAAGCGCGAGATATTTTTATATATACTGTATATTTAAAAAAAAATTGGTGTGGTTTTTGGCGGGCTGGAACGGATTAATAGCATATCAATGCATTTCAATGGGGAAATTTGATTTGAGATACGAGCAATTTGAGTTACGAGCTCGGTCACGGAACGAATTAAACTCGTAAGTCAAGGTTCCACTGTATATGCATATATATATATATATATATATATATATATATATATATATATATATATATATATATATATATATATATATATATATATATACATATATACAGTATATATATATATATATATATATATATATATATATATATATATATATATATATATATATATATATATATATATATATACATATATATATTATATTCCCGGTGTTTACCACGGTTTAGAATAGATACACCGTATCCCTGCGCATCGTAAGAGGCGACCAAGGGTTGGTGTCAGGAAGGGCATCCGGCCATAAAATCATTGCCTCAAACAGGGAACCATGATTGTCATGGGGCCTGCAAGGCCAACCCCCGCTCCAGCGGGGAAAATGGCCGTAAAACGATCATTCATTCATTCATTCATATATATATATATATATATATATATTATATATTGTTACGGACCGCGGATAAGATGTCAATTTGCCGAGCGGATGGCGCCGCGGCCCGAACCGTTAACAATGACTAAGACCCGATTCCTTAAACGTGGGCCAAATCGTGCCACAGATATTCAATGGGGAAAAGACAAAGGCGACACGGATGTGAAGAAGAGGAAGACAGGAGTAGGAAATACGAATATAATTTATTTGTTATTTACAACCAAAAGTAACCAAGGAGAAGGAAGGATAATAAAATAATTTACAGAAGAAATCAAGGAGACACAGTGAAATGCTAGCTTATCTACACAGGCTTAACTTATACCCTGGACAGAACAAACAAAACAAACTCACGTACACAAAAGGATGGAAGGACGAATCGTTTGGAGGGATGAGCAGGTGGAATCACAGGGCACAGCGAGCAGGTCCACTCCGGGCGGGAAGCGAGGAGCCGGCAGCTCCTTGTATTCGGCTTTACACCGCACACCGGCAGGGTCACTCGCTACCCCGTCAGGGCTTCACGCGGCTGGTTGAAGCGGCTCTCTGCAGAACTCTTTCTTTGCACTTCTGGACTTGGACTCCTCTGCCGTCTCTGGCGCACTTCTTGTTTCGCACTTCTCGCAACCCTTTCTTTGCACTTCTCACTTGGCCTCTTTCTCATCACTCTTCTCAAAGGCTTCCGCACGCGCTTTTTATAACGCCCGCGGGCGACCAAGCCGCCGGCCTCTAGAACACACCCATCGGTGAGCTCGCCTCGGCCCTGATTGGTCGGCACGGGCCCTCTGGCTCCACCCTTGATGACGATGGGCGGCACGCCCAGGATTCAGCAGCTCCTCCCCCTTCTTCTCCAAGCCTACCTCGTGGCTAATGGAGTCGCGGTGAATGCAGTTGGCAATTGAGGCTTTGTGAAATGAAAATGAAAGGGGATCTATCTCTTTGAATTCGGTGCAATGGAGTGTCAATTAATGGAAGACAAATCCTTAGCCTAATACACAGAATAAGGAAATAACTACAAACAAGCAGGAAATCTATTATTGGCTAACCGTGATTGTATATGACCTAACTACGGGACGCCCTTTGACCTTTATACACAACTGGAGGCAGGAGGGTCCACAATAAAGCAATAAAAAAAAACACCATTCTCATATCCACAACAATATGTATATATATTGTTGCGGATATGAGAATGGTTTTTTTTTTTTATTGTATAGTAAATTGTTGTAAATATCACCCTCTGTAAAATGTAATGATTCCTTGTAAATACCTCCGTAGTGTAAAGGTCAAAGGGCGTCTCGGTAGTTATTCCATAAACACCACATTGCAGGACCCGATAAAACCCTTGTTCAGTAGCTTATATCTTATTATGTGTCTTAGGGTAAGGCTGTGTCTCCCATTAATTTAAATACTCCATTGCACCAAGTGAAATAAGAGTAGATCCCCTTTCATTTCATTTCAATGGCCAACTGCATTTTGGGCGGTTTTCTTCAACCACCATTGGCCATGAGGCAGGGTTGGGGAAGAAAGGCGGGTCCCCACCTTGTCAGAGAGGGGAGGAGTGGCCCGGCCCCGAACAACCAACCAAGCACGAGGGGTTTGGTTTGAGAGGGCGGAGGAAGAGCGATCGGGGAGGTTCGCAAAGGTTCAAGGGTGGGGCTATATATAACCCATGAGAGACGCCCCCAGGGGAGATGCGCTTTTACTGAGACAAGGAGATGAGTCTGAAAAGAGAGGTCCATGACAAGAGCTGAGTTGGTCGTCAGGGGTGGTCAGTGGTTGCGTTGAGTGGTTGCGTTGGAGAAAGAGTGGTTGGACAAAAGAAAGAGAGAGGAGAGAACCCGTCACGCCAGACCCCCCACCAGCGCATCGGCTCCGACCGTGATCCGATCCGTGATCCGACCCGTGATCCCGCGCACACGACAGGATCGGTGGCATCAGCGGCCGTCGAGGTCCAGCCCGACGTCCTGTGCAGGATCAAGCTCCAGCCAGCTCCGTGCCGTCCTCCCCCTCCAGCCACACACCTCCTTCCAGCCAATCCACTCTGCAATTCCCCGTGTGAGTCGTCTTTGTTTGTTCTGTCCTGGGTAGGTAATTAAGCTTGTATAAGGAATTCACTGTGTCACCTGCGTCTCATGTCCCTGTACATAATCGTGACTGCTCTTTTTCTTATGTGTGTAAATAGTAATAAATCCCGTTACTCTTCTGTACGTCTTCTTCCTCTTTGCATTCGGTCGCTTTAGAGTTTTCCCACATTGAGTAGTTGTGGCGCGATACGGCCAACGTTGGGTGAATTGGGTTTAGTGGGGAACAACTGTTCGGCCGCGGTTATACCTCCGCTCGGTAAAATAACATCTAATCCGCGGACCGTAACAATACACACACATATATATATATATATATATATATATATATATATATATATATATATATATATATATATATATATATATATATATATATGTATATATATGTATATATATATATTGTTACGGAACCCAACGTCGGCCTATGGTTCCCCCTTGAGGGGGGATTAGTACCCTCGATTATTGCTGACCGACGTGGTCCCTGAAGCTGCACCGTGGCCTCCGGAAAGGCCGGTGCACAGCCCCGTTCGTACCGCGGATAAGATGTTACTTGATTGCCGAGCGGTGTTTCGCAACCGCAGCACGAACTGTTACCAAAGACTAACCCGATTCTCAAACGTTGGCCAAATCGCGCCACGTACACTCAATATGGAAACCTCTAAAGCGACCGAAAGAGCATGAAGAAGTAAAGACAAAGTAGGGAATAACAAGATTTATTACTATTTATACACACTAAGCAGAAAGGAAAAGAAAGATGATTTATAAGGCAATGGAAGGAGCAGGAGACATAGTGCAATGATTAGCTTATATATGGCAGTCTTAATTAATACCCCAAGACAACATGAAAGACGGACGAACAATCACACTTACACGGGGAAATGATGGCAGGAATCACTGGAGGGAGGAGAAGGTCCAAGCCGATGGCAGGGCAGGAAGGTCCGGGCAATTCCACACCGTTGAGGTCCACGTTCCGTGCTCGAAGCGAACAGCAGCTGGCAGCTCCGCGTCTCCACAACCGGCAATAGGGCCTAGAGGGTCTCGGCGTATTGCTGCAGTATCAGCACCCCCTCACGTCTCGTTCTCTCTTGGCTGCTTTAGCTGGATCGCGCATCTGCCGCACCTCTCTCTCAATCTTCTCCGGACCTCTCAATCTTTTCTCAGGACTCTGTGACTTCTCCAGGACCTCAATCTTCTCCAAAAGCCCTATAGAAACCCGCACGTGTCCTTTTATAACGTGCTTTTGGGTTTCTTACCCACGTGCGTTGTAAACACCCCTCGGTCAGCTCGCCTCGGCCTTGATTGGTCGCGAGGGCTACCGATCCCGCCCCTCTTGATGACGCGTTGGCAAAGCCACGCCTTGTTCCTCGTGCTTGGCTGACTCCTCCCCCCGATGATGAGGTGGAGACACGCCTTCGTGCGTAATGGAGTCAAATGCAGCAAACCTGGCAAACCTGGCACTTGGAAGCTGCCATGTGGCGTTGGAGGGGCCTACTCTTATTTAATTCGGTGCAATGAAGAGTCAAACTATTGGGAACACACATCATTAACCTACATAGAATAAGGGACTAACTATTTAAAAGGATATATGGTGTCCTGTGTGTAGGTTTATGGAATTAACTAAGAGGACGAGCTTCGACCTTTCTTTACTTACGGAGGGTGCCATGTACACACAAAAAAACCATAATTCTCACATTCTTTACATTTTCACGAATTCGTTACACTGCACCCTTCTTCCTTCAGGCCCGTACTCGGGCCTATAAAACTTTACTTTTAGTGTGACACGTAGGTATAATTCCCTCTACAATTAACCTGACCCTGAGTGTGACAATTTTAAAACACAAATAAATATGTCCCCCTGCTGCATTGCACCCTGCCTAACATATTTGCGCCCACAGGATAACCAAATTGCGGAATTGTTTTCAAGCTATACATTTACGGTGGGGAGCATTATTTACAGTGACGTTATTCCTTATTTACCACGCAACCCAGGACCTGTGTTTTTTTCTTTTTAGGGAAACAAAGAGAAGGAAATTCCTGTTGGGAGGGAGAAGACAGCATGCATTGCATCGATGCACCAGTACCAATAACACCAAAGCACCCAAAAGCACCAACCAGTGCACAGTCATTACTGTTTGTAATAAACACAAAAAAACAACTGGTGGTGGTCTTCTCCTTCTCTGCTGGGCCGATGTTCTTCCCGATGTCTTCTTGCTTCATGCGGCCTACTTGGAAATATAAAAAGCACAAAGCGTGTCCATTTTTATTTCGGGCCACAGGGGCCAACTAAGGGTGGTCCACCTGTTTGGCATAGGTGCCACCTTACCGAGGTCCACAAGCAAGATTCCCTGGCCACTATGGCCGGTCTCCAACAGAGGTGCCCTGCCCCAGAACCTGGGGTCCATCAAGTGGTACTTGGCCGCAGGACAGCGGTCCATAAAGTGGTACATCAATGCAATGCATGCTTGTTGCGAGGGTCCTGGCACACAAAGCGACCTCCGCATGCTCCCCTCAACGCCCAGTGGCACACAGTCCTCGGGTGGGAGAAAGACAGGTGAGCGAGGGGTAAGGGCACAAGGGTACACGTCAAACAAGGCAATGCAAGGCGAGGTGCATACGGAGAGCGAATTTAGAAAGCTCGTCCCTACCGTTCGCCCCCCCCCCCCCCCCACATCTGACCGACACTACCCTTGCCCTTACCCCATATGTACAAAATCTACACATTACAAATTCGTCACTACTGTCACTTCTCCCCCATATTTCCCCTACACCAAATTCGTCCCCACAATCTCTCTAACCAAATTTGCCATCACCAATTCATCATCAATCCTCATAAGGAGGGAGAGATGGAACACCAGCACAATGTCACACCCACGTCATGATGCGTCTCACATTCCAAACATTTGCACAATAAAAATAACAAAACAACCTGGCATGGTGTGGAGGTACGTCATTTCAGGTGAGTGGATGTAGATGGTGCCCTAGATTCCTAATTCTAACTACCTTCTAAATGACGTTAATACACTTTACACTACCCGGGGTCTTTCCCTGCCAAACCATTGGCCATATTACTCTATGTGGTTTTAAGAACCAAATTCCCATTGACCAAACTGTGGTGCTTCTCAATTTGGGGTCTCACTCCCCCGATTCATCTCCCGGTGCCCTTGCACAATTTCCGGGCTGAGTGGTGTAGCTTTCCCAGCAGGTCTACCCACCTGCACACCTGCACCACTGTAGTTGCCACCCGAGCTTACCTGGCTCCTTGACCTAACCTATCTAATTGGGGAAGGCCCCTCCTGGCTCTGTCACCCCTTGGTGCCCTCTGGCAATGGGCTACCCGGGTCCGTCCTCCGGATCCTCGGGCCCCATCCACAACAACTCTACCGGCTCCCAGAGCCCACCTGCGGCCTCACCTGGCCGACATCCTCACAGTGGTGGAGTGCCCAACCAACTACACACACTAACCGGCTACACGCCCAGCCATTTCCACAACACTAATGCACCCATCCAGACTCAATTCTTCCACACGCACCACAGATGCCAATATCCAACCACAATTTACCTGTACCCTCTACCTAACACTTACACTACCCTCCCCGGGTATTCGTGATAGGGGTCCATCCTCCTTTCCCCCATCCACACCTTCGCACCATCCACTCCACTCCACCGTTTCCACCATACTCACTCCACGACCATCCATTCCAATACTCCATATACTCCAGACCATTTATTCCATACACCTGTTCTCCATTCACCTGTTCAGTTGCACACCTGTGCAATCACCTGGTGCTTCCTGCACCCTCCTTCCTCCCTGGACCATTTGGTCAACACAACACGCAATCACCACTACTCATTCATACACTGCTCCATACACCTGTTTAGTGGCACACCTGTGCAATCACACCTTTAAACACACACACGGCATCATCTGTTCTACTGGTGCCCTGCTAAAACTCGCGCTTCCCCGTCGCCCCTTACATTATTGCGCTCCCTCATCATTATAATCCAAAATAATCTACCTGCGTCCCCACGACAGGTATCATTGTCACTACCTATACCTTACCGTTACCTATTGTCAATCTCTAGATCCCTATCATTATCCTAACCCTCCCGGGCTAGTTTTCACTGCCAACCCCATAGCTAGTGCTCCTTTGCCCCCGATGATGAGAGATGGCAGAGTTGCCATCCCACCACATCGGGCATCTTCTACTATCAATTTTGCTCACCAAATTCCAGCCAATTAAAAATTTGCCAATCACTACCAATCATCACTCTGCCAATCTTTTGCCAATCATCAAATTTTGCTTTTCAATTTCGGGTCCAAAACACTATCCTCATCACACGTCTACTCACTTGAGCCTCTCGGTGGGCCAATTCATTTCTAAAGCTCGGCTTCGTAAAGCCGAGCAATGAATGCGGGTTGCTTGGTGCCGGCGGCTGGATCCGTCCGGCACTCGGTGCAGGGAAGGAGGTTTACCCGGGCTGAGATCCCACGCACCATCTCGGCACAGAGCCGTCCAATGGCACGATCTCGCCCTGCCAGAACGCCTCAACAAAAAGGGGTCGCCATGATGACCCTTCCTACCGGGCCGCCCGCTCCGCATAGCGGAGCACGGACGCGGCCGGTCAGAGCGCGGCCCGGCGTGGATCCCGCATGGCGGTTCTTTCGAAACCGCCGCGGTCACGATCCCCGCGGATCCCCGCGGCACGCAAAGCTGCCCGGCACGCACCGAGGGCCCGATTCGGCTAAACGTCGTTCTAACCGCTAACCCGGTTAGCGTCGATGCTCCACTCGCATGCTCGCACCCCGCAGCCTGTTCCTTGCTCATACATCCAGCCGTTCCCATGCTATTTGTCAATGCACCTTCTCTTACACACCCAGGTACACTCAATCCGCTTAGACTTTGTCACACACCTGACCACCGCGCACCTTTGCACACACTCGTCATTCGCACACCTCACCAACACACCTCTTCGCGCCCCCTCCTCGGTCACCTCCTCTGTGACAACCACAGGTGTGCTCTCACTTGCACACCCAACCACGTGCCTCACTACCAACTCCAGCGTGCATTCCCATACGCGCTCTACCATTCCAGGTGTGCATCCTTCCATTCCAGGTGTACATCCTCTATCACCTGCCACAACCAACTCACGCTCCGTGTCACTCTTACTACTTTCACCACCACACTCGGTCGCGCATTCACCCTTACTTTTGACAGCGCACTCTTTCCTCATGCACCCGTCCGTTACACACCTTTCTCATGCACACTCTCCCGTTACACCCTCCGTAACACTCACCACAGGTGTGCATTCTCCCTTAGTCTTGACAGCGCACTCTTTCCTCATGCACCCGTCCGTTACACACCTTTCTCGCGCATCCTCTTGCGCACACTCTCCCGTTACACCCTCCGTAACACTCACCACAGGCGTGCATGCTTCCGTTACATCCCTTGTAACACTCCCCACGACGCGCTTCCATGTGCCCCCGCCCCCCCCCCCCCCGCACACGCGCTACGACCAACTCACTCTCGACAGCACCCTCACTCCTTGGCGCGCACTTTTTCCTCACACACCCCATAGTCGGACATTCTCGCACACCTCCTCTGTCCATACACTCCGTACCTGTCGCACACTTCACCAGCGGCCTCTCACGAACACCCGGGTCCAAACCAACCCCCAAGCCGACTGAAGCTCCCCTCACATCATATACATTTCCGCATATATCGCCACTCACCTCGACACCTCGTCTCCGCACCTCCTTCGCCACCTGAAAACTCTTTATTTGGTTAGCAAGCACACAATCACGATTTGAGCACCGACCTTGTACATATTCCATCACCTCCTCCTTTATCTCCCTCTTAGTTTCCCTCCGTCTCTTCTTAATTTCACTCACCCCCTCTTCCACTTCCTCTAACTTTTGCTTCACCTCTTTTATTTCCGGGTGCGTCTCCTCAATTTCGTCCTCTAAGGCCACCATGACCGTTTCTATGTGCGTCCTCACCTCCCGGTCCTTTGTCTCCATTGCCTCCGTCACCTTGTCCAACCTCGTTGTCAGTCCCTCACGTACCATCTGACATTCCCTCTTCGTCGCTATCAAGTCATTTTTTAGTTCTTTTTGTGTCGCCTTTAACCCTCCTAGTACCGCAGTGTTCTTTTGTACCTGCTCCACTAACTCCGTCTGTCCCACCGTCAGCTGTTCCACCTCCTGCGTCAGGTCCTCTATGCCCCCTTGTACCTTTGCCGTCCCATTTCTCACCTCTTTCTCCATATGCTTCTCACCTCGCTTTACCTCCTCGCGTACCCCCGAGACCTCCTCGCTTACACCTCGTCTTATTTCCTCCTTCATCTCCTCCATTTCTTTAGTAGATGCTGCCCTCATCTGTTCCAATTCATTCCTCTGAGCATCCAATTTACCTTCTAACCCGATTTTCACCTCCTCTATCTGATTCCCCATCCGTTTGATTTCCCGGGCGGATTGCTCCCCTATTTCCCGCAATTTGCCTTCCATCTTATCTTCTAGCCCCGTTAACCCATTCTTCAGCCCTTTTATCCCGTTGTCTAACCCCTCAAATTTATTGTCTAACCCCTCAAATTTGCTGTCTATCTTCCCAATTTGGGCACTGGTACCCCTCGCTTCGTCCGTCATTGCTCCCAATTGCTCACTATTAGCCCTCATTCTGTTTTCCATTCGTTCCATACTGTCATTCTTTTTCTGCATTTCCATCATGAATTGGGCCATGAAGGCTTGCATTTGGACCACGCCCATTGGTGCCGCGGGCGTGGCCCCCGCAACCACGTGCGAGCCGCCATTTTGTGTCCCTTCAACCACGTGCGCGAGGGCGCCATTTTGTGCACCTGACACCTCCTCAACCACCTCATTGCTCTCCTCCATTTCTTCCCTCTGGTCCTGGGTTACCCCTAACCCTTCTTCTAGTTCACCCACCTGCATCCGATCGCCTTGATTGTCCATGGCACGACTCAATTTTGGATGTTAAACAAAATTTCGGCCGCTTGTAATTTCGACCAAATTTTTTTTTTGTTATAAAAAATTTCGTTCGGGCCTCGAATCTCACTCCGACACCAAATGTTACGGAACCCAACATCGGTCTATGGTTCCCCCTTGAGGGGGGATTAGTCCCCTCGATTATTGCTGACCGACGTGGTCCCTGAAGCTGCACCGCGGCCTCCGGAAAGGCCGGTGCACAGCCCCGTTCGTACCGCGGATAAGATGTTACTTGATTGCCGAGCGGTGTTTAGCAACCGCAGCACGAACTGTTACCAAAGACTAACCCGATTCTCAAACGTTGGCCAAATCGCGCCACGTGCACTCAATATGGAAACCTCTAAAGCGACCGAAAGAGCATGAAGAAGTAAAGACAAAGTAGGGAATAACAAGATTTATTACTATTTATACACACTAAGCAGAAAGGAAAAGAAAGATGATTTATAAGGCAATGGAAGGAGCAGGAGACATAGTGCAATGATTAGCTTATATATGGCAGTCTTAATTAATACCCCAAGACAACATGAAAGACGGACGAACAATCACACTTACACGGGGAAATGATGGCAGGAATCACTGGAGGGAGGAGAAGGTCCAAGCCGATGGCAGGGCAGGAAGGTCCGGGCAATTCCACACCGTCGAGGTCCACGTTCCGTGCTCGAAGTGAACAGCAGCTGGCAGCTCCGCGTCTCCACAACCGGCAATAGGGCCTAGAGGGTCTCGGCGTATTGCTGCAGTATCAGCACCCCCTCACGTCTCGTTCTCTCTTGGCTGCTTTAGCTGGATCGCGCATCTGCCGCACCTCTCTCTCAATCTTCTCCGGACCTCTCAATCTTTTCTCAGGACTCTGTGACTTCTCCAGGACCTCAATCTTCTCCAAAAGCCCTATAGAAACCCGCGCGTGTCCTTTTATAACGTGCTTTTGGGTTTCTTACCCGCGTGCGTTGTAAACGCCCCTCGGTCAGCTCGCCTCGGCCTTGATTGGTCGCGAGGGCTACCGATCCCGCCCCTCTTGATGACGCGTTGGCAAAGCCACGCCTTGTTCCTCGCGCTTGGCTGACTCCTCCCCCCGATGATGAGGTGGAGACACGCCTTTCTTCTCCGTTGGTTACCTCGTGCGTAATGGAGTCAAATGCAGCAAACCTGGCAAACCTGGCACTTGGAAGCTGCCATGGGGCGGCGGAGGGGCCTACTCTTATTTAATTCGGTGCAATGAAGAGTCAAACTATTGGGAACACACATCCTTAACCTACATAGAATAAGGGACTTACTATTTAAAAGGATATATGGTGTCCTGTGTGTAGGTTTATGGAATTAACTAAGAGGACGAGCTTCGACCTTTCTTTACTTACAGAGGGTGCCATGTACACACAACAAAACCATAAATCTCACATTCTTTACATTTTCTCGAATTCGTTACACTTCTCAAATTCGTTACAATATATATATTTCTGTGTTATGTGCCTTTCGTTTTACTGTACACATTTTTTCTTCATTCATTGTTTTGCCCCACCCTTCATATCAGGCATCTCCATTCATGTTGTCATTTCTTTGCAGTAATCTGTTAATTTATAAAGTGCATGTCGCCTGATACCTGCCTTTATCTCGTGCGTGCAAACCGTTTGCATCCTCTTTGGTCAATCCCTGGGGGAGATAAGCATTTATTGAACATTTACTTTAAGAGACACGCAAGATTTGGATTCTGACCGGGCAAAGCCATAATAAGAAAGGGGGAGTGGGTTTTAAGGACTTGAAAAAGCATGCTTCACTTGAAGAATTTGACCATTTGTGAAGCACATTGCTTCACTACTGCTTCAGTGTGGCGGGTCCGAATTAGCCGAACCTGTCGATGTGACTCTATATATATATATATATATATATATATATATATATATATATATATATATATATATATATATATATATATATATATATATATATATATATATATACATAGGTTGAATTTATTTTGGTCATTCTTAAATAACATCATACCTCACGATGTTCTTCATGAATGTCACCTCCATTCCCATGTCATCAACACAAATGGTTCAATCTGATATTCTTAGTATTAGCCGTAGTTCAAATCTTGCAAAGTCCTCTTACAGAAGCCATAATCCTCTAACAGGTCTTTAGCTATTGGCTTCAACAGCTTGAGTCAATGCATGTAACTTTATGCCACGTGGCATAAACATTTTGTTTTATGCCATCACATTTTGCAGTATTTTCCATATTTTGTCCTTAATTTGCAAGACGAATTTAAGCGGAGTTGAGCAAAAAAAATAAAAACTCAGCAGAAGTTTTTAAAATAATCACCAAATTTGGTTTCTGTCCCCCGGAGCTTTTCGGTCTCCGATTTTGCACGTTTCCAGAATGTTTGTGAGTCCCTGCTGGGTAGGTTCTCTGGCCACCATGATTTGTTTGGTTATTATAAAGGCTTTATCAATCATCGACGAATATCCGCACGCATGCACCATGTTTATGTTTTAAGAGATCATAGCAAGAGTGAATGGAATGATAAAATGGGTGAAAGAGACTGTAATGTAATAGCAATGGGAAGGGAAAGGGAAATGGTGTTGGAAATGAGAGGGTTGGTTCAAGGTTATCCTGCACCTTTCTGAATCACCAATTAAGAGGAAAATAGTCAGAGAAGCAGGTACAGAATAACCTGGATATTCTTTGTTGAGGGTTCTTCACAGGTGGCGGTAGGGGGTTGAGGAGGGGTTGGACAGAAGGGATCTTCTAATGATTCAGTAATTATATATTTAACAAGTCAAGTATTTTGTTTTCCTTTTTCATTTGACCTATTTGCTTGATGAGAACCAAAAACCCACATTATTTAATAAAGAAGGGACAACCAACCTAAGGCATTTTGTGTTTAATAAATCAATGAGTTATTTAAAATTCCAACCACATTGTACATTAAATCCATATGTTTGTGGAAAGGGGGTTTGGTGGGGGCAGAGTGATTATATCAGCAGCAAAGAATCATCTTCTAAAAAAACAAGAAGTTGGAAAATGTCGCAAAGAGACGTTCCCGAAAGTTGTCTTTATCCTCGTTGTTATCTATGGATAAGTACTTGCTAAAGATAGCTTGAAGCCTTGCAACCTGAGATGCCATTTGGAGATGAGACATCCCAGACTAACAAATCAGCCACTCAACCTTTTGCAAGGAAAACATCAATCATTAAATCAGCAAAATGTGCCAGCACAGGTAAGTATTCCATAGTGTCTGCGAAATGTCTTCAAGCTTCTTTAGGCTGTGTCATACCACATTACTACAATGTATACCCTAATCTATGGTAAAGAGCTTACCTTTTGCAAAGCTTCAGAAAACATTTACTCCAATATATTTCAATAAAGCTCAGTTGTGCAGGTTAGTGGCGAATGATACAAAGCGAGTTGAGAATGTTCATCACTCAACAGTAATATGAAAGCCCAAGGTAGTAGTTGTATACAAAATCTAGGCTCATGGAAGATCAGTGACAAAGGGAGAAAGTGAAGGAGCTGGGGCTCCCACGTCGATCGGAAGAATGAACGCGACAAAAAGCTGGAATTCATCCGAGTTGCTTTAATCAAACCAAACACTCAGGCACTCTGAAAAGCCCGTTTATCGGGCAGCAATATATATACATATTATCCCGGAGCGTTTGCCCAGGAAAGGCGAGAGGGGGCGTGGCCCAGCGTCCCGACCGAGGCCTGGCAAGTTGAGCGCGGCCCTGCCCGGGCGTCCTGGACGAGCCCGGCATGGTGATCGCTCCGCGTCCTTGATAGGTGCAAGGCGATTGTGAAAACCCAGCGGTAGCCGCTACACACGTCCCCCCAGAATCGACTTGCACCGGCAGGGTGAATTTGAAGGGGGTCCTGATGACCCGGCCGAAGCGACCCCTGGCGGGTCGTGGGAGGGGGTCCGGTGTGGTGGTGGGCGGTCGAGTGGGGGGCACCGTGGACGGGGGGCGGCCTCGCCGCGGCGGAAGGGCCACCCGTGGTGGGTGGTCGACGTCCACGTGCGCCGGCTTGAGGCGGTCCACCGCAATCCGGTCCGACCTGCCGCCGATGTCGATGACGAACGACTTGTCGTCCCGTCGCAGCACCCGGAAGGGCCCGTCGTACGGCGGCCGGAGTGGCCCCCGATGTGCGTCGTGACGCACAAAAACATACTCCGCTGTGCGAAGTGCTGGGGGGACGTAGGACTGGGGGTCACCGTGGTGGGATGTTGGCACCGGGGCAAACCGTCGGGCGGCCTCCTGGAGGTCCGAGCGCTGGTGAGCTGCGGACCAGGGACTGGTAGCGTCGGGCACGAATTCGCCCGGGACGCGTAGCGCCTGGCCATAGACAAGCTCGGCGGTGGATGCCTGGAGGTCCTCCTTGGGGGCCGTGCGGAGGCCCAAAAGGACCCACGGCAGCCGGTCGGCCCAACCGCCGTCTTGAAGGCCGGCCATGAGCGCGGCCTTCATGGAGCGGTGGAATCGCTTGGACAACCCGTTTGCTTGGGGGTGGTAGGCCGTAGTACGGTGGAGCTTGACCCCCAGGTTGCGGGCGACTGCGCCCCACAGCTCGGAGGTGAACTGTGGTCCGCGGTCTGACGAGATGTCCGCCGGTGCGCCGAAGCGGGCGACCCAGGTGGCGATGAAAGCCTGCGCCACGTCGGCGGTGGTGGTGGAGACGAGGGGAACGGCCTCCGGCCACCTGGTGGTCCTGTCCACCATGGTGAGCAGGTGTGTGAACCCCCGTGACGGGGGGAGGGGGCCCACCAGATCCACGTTGACGTGGTCGAAACGTCGTTCGGGCACGGTGAAAGGTGCCAGCGGGGCCTGGGTGTGTCGGTGGACCTTGGCCCGTTGGCAGGCCGTGCAGGTGCTGGTCCAATCGCGGACGTCCCGACGAAGGCCGTGCCAGACGAATCGCGCCGACACCAGCTTCTGGGAAGCTTTCCGGCCCGGGTGGGAAAGGCCGTGGAGGGAGGCGAAGATGCGGCGTTGCCAGGTGACGGGCACGATGGGGCGAGGCTGGCCTTGGGAGACGTCGCAGAGCAGGACAGTGTCCGCGAAGGGGATGTCGGCCAGGCGGAGGCCCGTGTCCGCCGCCCGGAGGGCTTGCACCGTGGTGTCGGTGGTTTGGTCCGCCGCCATAAGCGCAAAGTCCACGCCCAGGTGGACCGCGTTCGCGCTGGCCCGGGAAAGACAGTCGGCCACGGCGTTGTTTTTGCCGGCGACGTGCCGGATGTCCGTGGTAAACTCCGACACAGCGGAGAGGTGGCGCTGTTGGCGGGCCGACCACGGCTCCATGACCTTGGCCATGGCGTAAACCAACAGCTTGTGGTCGACGAACGCCGTGAAAGGTCGGCCCTCCAGGAGGTGGCGGAAATGGCGGACGGCCAGGTGTAGACCGAGGAGCTCCCGGTCAAACGTGCTGTATTTGAGCTCGTTCGGCCGGAGCTGCCGGCTGAAAAAAGCGAGTGGCTGCCAAACCCCGTTCACCCATTGCTCATGTACGGCGCCCACTGCGTAGTCGGAGGCATCCGTGGTGAGGGCGATGGGAGCGTTGAGCACCGGGTGAGCGAGTAGTGTTGCGTCGGCGAGGGCCCGCTTTGAGCTTTGGAAGGCCGCATCCATTGCTGCGGACCAGGCGATGTCGTGCTTGGCCGGCTTCGTAGAGGGGCCGCATGAGTTGAGCAGCGTGGGGCACGAAGCGGTGATAAAAATTCACCATTCCCAGGAATTCCTGCAGGGCCTTTATGGTGCGGGGACGCGGGAACGTGGTGATGGCCTCAACCTTGGTTGGCAGCAGCACGGCCCCGTTCTTGGTGATGTGGTGGCCCAAAAAATCAACGGCCGTCGTGCCGAAGTGGCATTTGGCCGGGTTGACGATGAGGCCGTGCTCGCTGAGGCGCCCGAACAGTGTTGGGAGGTGGAGGAGGTGCTCGGCCCGGGACGTGCTGGCGACGAGGATGTCGTCCAGGTAAACGAAAAGGAACGGCAGGTCACGCAGCACGCCGTCCATCAAGCGCTGGAACGCCAGAGCCGCGTTCTTGAGACCAAACGGCATCCGCAAGAATTCGAATAAGCCGAACGGCGTGATGACTGCCGTTTTAGGGACGTCGGCCGCCCTGACAGGTACCTGGTGATATCCCTGTATGAGATCAATTTTCGAAAAAATGACCCGTCCCGCCAGACGGGCGGAGAAGTCTTGGATATGCGGGATCGGGTACCTGTCGGGGGTGGTAGCGTCATTGAGATGGCGGTAGTCGCCACACGGGCGCCATCCACCCCCCGGCTTTGGCACGATGTGCAGTGGCGAGGGCCACGCGCTATCGGAGCGCCGCACGATGCCGAGGTGCTCCAACGCGTCGAATTCGGCCTTCGCCACGGCGAGCTTGGCTGGGTCGAGGCGGCGGGCCCTGGCGTAGACCGGCGGGCCCGTGGTTGGTATGTGGTGCTCGATCCCATGCCGTACTGCGACGGCCGAAAACGTCGGCCGCGTGAGGGCCGGGAACTCCGTGAGCAGGCGAGCAAGCTCGTTCGCCGCCGGGACGGCGCATGCCAGCTCGGTCGGCGCGGAGCTGCTCAATGTGCATACCAGGGAGCTGAAGGTTTCGGCGTTGATTAAACGACGCCGTTGGACGTCCACCAGCAGTCCGTGTGCGCAGAGGAAGTCGGCGCCTAGCAGAGCCATGGGCACGTTTGCGGTTACAAACGTCCAAGCAAAGCGTTGGCCGCCGAAGCAGAGGGTGACGTTGCGCGGGCCGAAGGTGCGGATGGTCGATCCGTTGGCCGCAACCAAGGAGGGGCCGCAAACCGCGGATTGCCTGTCCTGGTCAGAGGCGGGTATGACGCTCAGTTGGGCGCCGGTGTCGCACAGGAAGCGCCGTCCGGACACTTTATCCGTGATGAACAGTAAGTTGCCCGTGTGGCCGGCGCTCATGGCTGGTAATGAACGCCGGCCCGGCCGTTTCCCGGCCTGCCGAAGGTGCATGGGGGTCGGCATGTCCGGGCCTTCTGTCCGAACCTGGCATGATAGTAACACCACGCTTGGTCAGGTGGAGGCCCCGGTCGTCGTGCTGGAGGTGGTTGGCTCGGTGTAGCGGCCGCCAATTGCGTCGGCAGTTCGGTCGTCGACTGTGCCGGGTGCTCGGGCGCCATGGGTGTTGCGTCGGACGGCGGTGGGTCCCATGTCGCCGCTGCGATGCGCTGTCCTGCGGCGGAGATCTTGTCGGCTTCTCTGGCAAGGGCCCGGGGATCTGTGATCGTCGTGCTTGCCAGGGCGAGGCGTACCGGGTTAGGCAGCTGACGGAGGAACAGCTCCCGGAACAGGAATGCCGGAGAGTGCTCGCCGAGCAGTGAAAGCATGTAGTCCATTCGCTCGTAAGGGCGCGTGTCGCCGAGCTCGGGCAGGTCAAGCAGGCGCCGTGCGCGTTCCGCCGATGGGAGGGCGAAAGCATCGAGGAGAAGCTTCTTAATCGCGCCGTATTTGTCAGCGGCTGGCGGGCTCTCGAGGAGGCTGAGGGCGCGGGCCGCGGTGGCCGAACCGAGCGCTGCTACCACATGGTGGAAGCGGGTGTCGTCGGCCGTGATGCCTCGCAGGGCGAACAGGGAATCCGCCTGTGCGAACCAAACCGCCGCGTGAGCCTCCCAGAAGGTAGGCAGTTTAAGGGCGACTGCCGTGTCCATGTCGGTAGGTTACCAATGAAGGAGCTGGGGCTCCCACGTCGATCGGAAGAATGGACGCGACAAAAAGCTGGAATTCATCCGAGTTGCTTTAATCAAACCAAACACTCAGGCACTCTGAAAAGCCCGTTTATCGGGCAGCAATATATATACATATTATCCCGGAGCGTTTGCCCAGGAAAGGCGAGAGGGGGCGTGGCCCAGCGTCCTGGCTGCGGCCTGGCAAGTTGAGGGCGAGCCTGCCCGGGCATGCCCGGGCATGTCCGGGCGTCCCGACCGAGGCCTGGCAAGTTGAGCACGGGCCTGCCCGGGCGTCCTGGACGAGCCCGGCATGGTGATCGCTCCGCGTCCTTGATAGGTGCAAGGCGATTGTGAAAACCCAGCGGTAGCCGCTACAAAAGTACATATACTGACAGTTGGGCAATGGGCAACAGTTGGACACGATTAGCAAGGCAATGAACAGGGAAAGAAGAGAGAGGAGGGGAGGAAACTCAATTACCTGCAAGGGGGTTGGATTAGGTAGAGTTGATGGCATAGAAACTTCATGGGTGGAGGTGTGGAATGATATTAGATGATGATGCATTGCTTGCTTGAAGCCCTGGAAGGAAGGGTTTGATTGATCCACCCCCGGAAGGCAGTGCCACACACAGGAGAAAAATGTAACAAAGGAATGGAGATAGGCAAAAAGTCCGTATTTCTTTGGCATTAAACCTTGTTCTTGGAAGAGCACGTGCATCAATGAAGAGCTGGAAGGGTCGAAGTGCCGAGAGAGTAGAAGGAGCAGAGGGAGAAGAGGAGGTGATAATAACAATAAAAAAGACAACACTGACCTGCTTGAAATGTGATTCATTGTCATTGCTGAAGCTGCAAGTAATGTTAAGAGTTTCGATTGAAGAATCCAGAAAATGTAGATGTGATTCTGGGGCCCCATCCAATAGTGGCCAGCAGTGTTGAACTATGTAATGAATCAACTCGATCAGACTACCGATATTAGTGGAGCTGCACAACTCAATGTTTATGTCAGATTGGTGCAGGAAAGCTACACCTCTGGAGGAATTTTACTTTTGATGACTCCTTCCAACTACACCCAAAAATAATAATAAGTTAATACACCGCAAATCCACCTTTTTCAAAATCCGTTTTCTTTCCTGTAAGTCCTTATATTGTCCATTTGTTTTATCCCATGTACCCCGCCCCAGCCCTCTCCCTTCCACAGATCTACCGATGTCCCTGTTCATACTGTTGTTGTGCTTCCCTCTATCTCCCCCTCTTGTCTTCTGCTCCCTTTATTACGTTCATGTGAGTTTCTGTTTCTGTTTTTGTGTTTTATGTGTTAGCTCTTACACGAGCCTCAAATTTGTACACAAAAAAAAACTAAAACAAGGGTTACGCCTAGGTCCCCAGTCGGTGAAGTGATGTGAGTTGATAAAGTGGAAGGCACAAGGCGGCCATCTTGGATTTTGACGTGGCGACCCAATTTTCAATAGCGTTCTTCCTTGTGCGTAGATACACCCACACACCAGATTAGACGTCAATAGTTCCTTTATTTTTCAAGATATTTCGCTCACAATGTTCAGACATATATATGGTGGCGGCCATCTTTGATTTTGACGTTTCGACCCAATTTTCAATAGCGTTCTTCCTTATGCCTAGATACACCGACACACCTGATTAGAAGTTAGTAGTTCGCTTATTTTTCAAGATATTCCGCTCACAAGGTTCAGACATACATGGCGTCAGACATACATGGCGGCGGACATCTTGGATTTTGACGTGGGTTGCACCCGCACACCAAATTAGAATTCGGTCCTTCGCTTACGCACGCGCGCATGCATGTACGCACATACGCACACCCGCACGCACGGAAGGACACACGGACGGAGGGGAAAACCATAGTCCCCCTTTCGCTCCGCGGTGCGACGGGGGTCAAAAAAAACTGGCACAACCAGGGAACAATTTTTTTTTTACAATATCAGATAATTTAATTGATGACAAAGGTCTGAATTTGAATGTGTTGGGATTTTCAGTGGGTGCTTGATAGGAAAGCAAAGCATTTTTGTTACTAGAGTTCAGCAATCATCCCTCTAGCCGTCCCTCTATCCCCTCCAATCCCCCACATCCAGAGATAAAAGGGCAAACTGTGTAATACAGAGAGAAACCTTGACTGCTAAGAAAATTATCCACCTATACAAGTGAGTTATCCTCCAAGAAGTGCAGGCAATCTATTTATATAAGCAGGCCAGCTATTTTATTTTCAATTACAATTTTGACCAATAAATATTGTTTTATAAGCAAATGGCACAATATAAAAGCAATAAACAGGTGAAGGTGCCATTCCGGAAAGAACCATGACAATGGCTTCACTGTGTTAAAAAATTATTACATGGAGAATTTCAAACACTCATTCAACCGTGATAGTGGAATTTGCATCACAGTTTTCCTGTACGAGAAACCCACGTGTTTACACCTTGTAACGTGGGAAAATGGGTCGTAGTTGTGTGTGATGCAATGTAGTTGTGAAATAATTTTATTTTGTGGTCAATAAGTCAACAAGCTTGATTTGTTTGTCCAACATCTTGTCTTGAAAGAACAACTCGTAAAGCCATAACCCCTGCAGCAAAATGATCTTAAATTATTTGTATTACATAGGAGATTGAGGTAAAGGGCCTTTTTGGTGGAAAGTGGCTGCCTGTTGCCATGGTGGCACAAGGTCAGGTTGCTCTCTCTGATGGGCTGTAACAAACAAGGTTGATTGTACACCCACTCGTTTAACTCTGTTGAAAAAAAAAAAGTCATCTGAAGGTGACACGGCAGCCTGGATGCAGAATATTTCTGATAATTCAAACTTTTTATTTTCAACGAATATATCCATAGATTAATATATCACGTTCTGATTTGATGGCATTAAGGTGACTATCATAGGCGTAGTTTGACTTTGTTTTTTTTTGGGGGGGGGGGGGGGGACTTAATATTAATAATGGATAGCGAGGTATTACTCCCAAAATTACCGTTTCTTCGTGTAGTTACAGTGTACGTGAAATAACAAAGACCGTTTACGTTCATTATTGTTACTCACGTTTAAATACACGATGTTTTTATCTTAATTGCAAACTACTGATAAAAAGAATGGTGGGAGTATTGACCCCTCTCCCCCCCCCCCCCCCAAAAAAAACTCCGCTGGTGGTGACTATTCCTACCATAATTGTGACTTTTGTAAAAAAAAAAAGTTTAATGTAATTTTTTTAAGTTGTATAATGTTCGTTAATGACATATATTAACACATGATCCCAACCCGTCCTTTAAAAAAGTGGAAATACATTTGAAATTTTTTTTTGCGTAATCGCATATAAAGAGATGATCGACAATACAATATAAAATGAATGAATGAGGCCCATAAACTGTATGAATAATGTAAAATTGTAGATATTTTGTCTGTGTGAATGAAAAGAAGAGCTTCCCTGATATTTAGGTGATTATTACAATTTTGGGTTACACTTTTCCATTAAAAGTAGATTTATTTAAAAACTGTTTTAAAAACTGATTTTGAAATATTTCCACAATCAAAATGTCACTGAAAGTTGGAAATAGTTTGTCATATGTAATCTGAGGCTCGTGGAAGATTTGTGTCAACCAACACAAGACCAAAAGTCTAACAGCGGCGTAGCCGGGCTTGTAACATATTATAAACCACAAACACATATTATTCGCTTTTTAAACAGTCGCTAATGCTGTTTATAACATTAAACAAAGAAATTTGGAGGAATCTCGACATCCATGAGCGACGTTTTACTTACAGAACTGAGCGATGATCTACTGTAATCTATGTACCCTACAAGGTTTGGAGATGTGCTCATTTATCAAGCAGCTAGATAGCGCTTGCCAAGCCAGCCGTTCCTTAACGGTTTTGAATGGCGTACTTGCTTGAATGCTTAAACCACTTGGCGATCTCCACACAAGAAACTTGGAAAATGAACACACACCCAATGTTCTTGAGACCCGACCATAGATCGACTATAATCTATATACCCCAAAGAGGAATGACACTTCCTGCCGCTCTCAAAGTGAGCAGGTGTTTACGCCATAATGACATAGTGTACGTAATGACGTAGCATGACGACCGGACACAAAACTGCCGCTACTTTAATATATATAAGATATATATTTAACCTTCAGTAACATTGCAGTCAATACAAAGGAATTAGTGTTACGATTAGATTTACTATAATAATAATAATGTTACATTATTATTATGAAATTTATACTTCTTTTTTTTTTAACCGAGGTGAATTCCTTACTTCCGTGGTTACGCCGCTTCAATCCATCAACTTTCCATTCACGACATTGGGATTAAAGTGTTATGATTATATTTAACATAATATTATTATTATTACGAAAACAATACTACTGAAACGATGGCACTGTATTAAGAAACCTGGGCTTAATTTGGCTGAAGCAGAAGGTGAGTCATAACGCCTAAGGCCGATACATACCGTATTGTCGGAAGAGATGTAACGCCGATGCTTTCGATATTTGATGATCATTTTAACAATCGGTTTGTTTGTGTTTCACACAGAATGAAAAACGTTAAGGTAGAGCATGGCGATTGTGATATATGACAGGTTCAACGATATGTTCGGCCTGAACGAATTTGGAATCAAAATGGCGGTGAGTGGAGAGTCAGCCGCTGCACAGCCGTAATGACATCAGACGTAATCACATTACCCTGTCATGTGACCAGTTTCTCAGCTCTGATTGGTATATGTTTGAGGGGACATACAAACATACAGACGGACAAACACTGTTCTAGACGGCTCCGCCCGATGGGCTGCGCCGTAAAAATGCATCAAAAATATAACACAAACAAGGAGGGAGGCAACTGTAACATATGCAAAAGAATGGGGGAAATTTTTGATATTGACTTGATAACAAATGGATAAATTGTTGTTGACCTTTGACCTTTTGACCTTAAATAGTTGGTTTCACAAATCAGCGATACATTATGTAATTGCTGTTTTTTTTTTTTGTTTGTTTTTGTACAAAGAATCGAGGCTCGTGTTGATTATGAAAACACATTGATCATGAAAACATGCACAGACACATAAAACATGCAATGAAGAGAGCAAGAGACAAGAGGCGGGGGAGAGGGAAGCACACAAGCACAACAACAGAAGAGAACAGGGGTGTCGGTAGATCTGTGGAAGTCGGAGGGCTGGTGGAGGAGGGAGGGGTACACAGTACAAAGGAAATGAACACTTCTAGGAATTTCAGGACAGAAGTTGGGGATTTAAAGAAGCGGATTTGGGGTGTTTTAACAGGGGTAGAAAAGATCAAGGTTTTGGATGGGGGAAGATAAGAGATGGTGGTGAACAGCTGTTTTAAAGACCTGGATGGAGGAGAGGGATTGAAGAGAGTGTGGGAGTTTGTTCCAGAGGCGGGAGAAAAGAGGAATGAAGGAGTAAAGGTGAGCAGAGAGTCTTGATTTTGGCAGTTTCAGCAGAAGAGGGTTGCTGGCAGATCTTGTGTGTCCTGCAGGAATATTTGGGGGACAGCGCACAGAGAGAGCTGGGGGAGCAAGGCCGGAGAGGAGTCAGTAGCAGACAGAAAGACCACCAACCTGCCTGCGGTGAGAGAGAGAAAGGCCCTCAGAATCAGGTTTCATCGCGCGAGATTCCAATGATTCTGAAAGCTTTGGTTTCAACTGCGTGAAGCCGAGCTAGGTGTGAGGCAGGAACACCAGCCCAGAGGGGAGAGCAGTATTCCATTGAGCTGCGGATGAAAGCCTTGCATGTGGTGAGGAGCTCAGGTGTGCAAAGGAAGGACTTCGCACGACGGAGGATGCCCAGTCGGCGACTGGCTTTGGAGGCCAGCTTGGAAATGTGGTTATCCCAGGAAAGATCATGGCAGATAGTGAGACCCAAAAGCTTGAGTGACAGAACTTCTTCAAGAGAATTGTTCAGAAAGTAGATGGGAGGGTTCTGCAAGCCATGTGTGGAGGTTTCTATGGATACCATACGAGGAGAGTGTGGTGAGCAGAGCGGCGTGCCAGACCATATCGAAGGCACGAGATATGTCCAGGGAGACAGCTCTGATTTCCTGTTTGGCATTGAGGACCTCCATCCATTGTTGAGACAGAAGAAGCAGCATGTCCAGAGTAGAATGACCTGGTTTGAATCCAAATTGATGATGCAAGATCAAGCCATTGGAGAAGAGGATGGATTTGATGTCAGAAGCGATGATTGATTCCATGACCTTGCTGATTATTGGGAGCAGGCTGATTGGTCTGTAGTTGCAAGGATCTGTTTTTGCACCTTTCTTGTGTAAAGCGGTGATGTTGGCTGATTTTCAAGCAGATGTCAGATGACCTTGAGCAAAAGAGAGGGTGGAGAGAATTGAGAGAGGGTGAGATAGAGCGGCAGAGTAGGTTTTTAGGACCCATTAAGTTATTAGGAGTTAGGTTCGGATTTTAGGATTGCCAAGTTAATTGGATGAAAATTGATGATTTTAGAAGTTTGACCTTGAGTTGACTTTTGACCTTTTGACCTTAAATAATTGATTTCCCAAGTCAGCGATACACTATGTAATTGCTGTTTAATTTTCAAGTTAAATAGGATGAAAATTGATAATTTTTCAGATGAAAAATGATGATTTTAGAAGTTCGACCTTGAGTTGACGTTTGACATTTTCACCTCAAAAATAGTTGGTTTACCAAATCACTGTCTCAATATACAAATGCTGTTCAATTTCATAAGTCAATCAGATGAAAAATTGCGATTTTAGAAATTTGACCTCCAGATAACCTTTGACCTCAAAATCAATAGGCTTCTCATATTGTGACGATCTCTACAGCTTGGTGAAGTTTCATGACGATCGGTTGAGGATTGCGTTGGCGAGTGACAAACAGACAGACAGAATAACAAACGCAACTGGACGATTTTGCAAGTAATTAATAATTTGGACTTAATGGAAGAAAAAAGATAAATAAATAATGATGGAAATGTGTGCTCTTCCATTGACGCATTATCATTAACTAGAAGAGAAATACAAACAAATTAATAATATTTATATAATAATCATTTCACTGACGTGTGATGAAACATTTCCACAATTTCTGCTGGCAGGATGGAAATATATGATTGACAAGGCGTGTATTACGATAAGGGGTGTAAGACTTTTAAACTACGTTAACTTCATCGTCAATTACATCTCTCCAGCCTCAAAAAATAATAAACAAAAAAAAACTCACAAACAGGACGAATGAAAATTTTCTGATGCGAAATGAAAAACAGTTCAAAGAAATGCTCCAGCCACAGATTGTGAATAAAAGCAGTTGCTTATACACATACAGTAAGATGAATTATTAGAGATGTTTATATATTTGTTGAGGGCCTTCATAATGCGTATACAACTCCTTAATTATGCAAGGGGTATAAACAAAGTCTTCATACTTTGTATTATGTGACAAACGCATATAAATTTTTATAATAAAAATAACTTTCGGCACTCTGAATACTCCTCCAAAAGCAAAGCACTTTTGTCAAAAACGTCGATATTTCAGATGACTTCCTTGAATCTCACTTTCCAAGAGATTTAAACAAATTTACCGACGGTGTATTTCGCTCTGTTCCATCGTTAAAATCACAGGCAAGAAAATAACGATTTCCTAGAGCTCTATCGGCAGTGGGACACTCGAAGGCAATTTAATTAATTAAGGTGGATTGGAATAACTTCGAAAACGAACTCAGGTTTTTAATAGATGTTCTAAAGTTGGTACATTGTGATTGGGACAGAAACTAATAGTATTAGCTAATAGTCAGGTTCACTATGTTTTTTCGTTCAAAATTTTTGGAGATGAGCAAAACTATACATTTTTGGAATATTCAGAGCATGACGAATCCAAAAATTAATGTTGGCATTTGCGTAGACACCTTTGCGAAAATGACACTCAGGACAGTGATGAAGATCTGTAAAAGCATATTCCTGAACGGTATAGACCTAGTTGATCCTGTTTATAGGACTTATAGTTCAATCTGATACTACAAGGCTGCTTTCTTGCTTTATAAACCCATACCTATTGTTGTGAAAAACCAGTCGGGTCCACAACTTTAGTCCATCTGGTGGTTTAATTCCATTAAGACCATGACATCATTCTGTAATACAGGAAATGCAATAGGAATAAGGTTTGGCATCACATGGGTCCATCCATAACATTCAATGCAAGCAAGCTTAATATTCTATGCAGGCGTACCGTTAGCGAGTCCGCTAGATGTAACATGTCACAGGAGAAGTCCCCCTGAGCACCGACCGCAGCGGGTCTTATAGCCGCGCCCCTAGCGGTGTCAGCGAGCAACGATCATCACCTGGGTTCAGCATTAGCATGAATACGATTTCACTATATTCTCCCCACCGTTAGAGTTATACTGCAGAGCGGCTAGAATCGAGCGAGCGGCAGCATTAACAGGGTGTGGAACATGGTATCAGTCGACCCAACCGTACCGGTCCGGGCAGCGAATTTCTCTGCCAGCACGCGTCCGAAATTCCCCGGGTACGGCATCACGTATCCCAGAGACCCCGGCGTCGGAGGAGCTACCGGAGTCAGGTGACGAAGGGGGTACCGCCAAGCCTTCGGGCACGGGTAGACGCGGCGTGGGGAGGGTCGGCAGACTTTCAGCGACGGGAGCATCGGAAGAGTCCATAGTCTCATAGATTGGTTTGATCGGTTCGTCCGATTCCCTACAAGGGTCGGCGACCCCACATGGGGCAAGATGACGTACGGAGACAGTGGTCTCACGTCCATCAGCCGTCATCACACGAGCATGCTCAGGATTAGCCTGGAGTATCTGCACTTTGTCCACTAAGGGGTCGTACTTACTCGTGCGAACCGCCCGTTTGAGGTAGGCCGGCCCGGGCTCAGCGAGCCAACTGGGTAAAGACCGTATACACCCTGTGCTCCTGGGGTGGTGGAAAAGTCACTTGTGGGGAGTCTGGTTGGTGCCTGTGCACAGTAGAGCCCTGATCGAGTTCAACGCCGCAGGTAGCGACCAAGCCCATTTATCGAGGCCCCGGCCGAGGGTCTGGAGGTTGAGCATGACAGCCCTCCATATAATCCCGTTGAAGCGTTCGATCTGCCCATTCGCCTGGGGTCTGTACGGCGTGGTGTAACTAGAAGCGATGTTATTTTGGAGCAGATAGCCTCGCACCTCCTGAGACAAGAAGACCGCACCCCGGTCGGTATGCACATAGGCTGGGTACCCGAACATAGAGAACAAGTTCTGTAAGCATCGCATTACCGTGGCAGCTGTCATGTCCACGCACGTATAAGCGAAGGGGAATCGCGAGTACTCATCGACAATAGAGACCAGATAGCGAGAGTTACTTGACACCGGCAATGGGCCCTTGAAATCCATCGCCAAGCGTTCCCACGGCCTCGTAGCCCTAACCAGAGTCCCCATGGGTGGGTTATAGAAACCCGGTTTGATTTCCGCGCATATAGCGCAGTCGCGACAGATATGGCAGATATCGTCAATCGAGTATGGTAGATTGCCACACCGCACAAAATGAGCGAAACGCGTTACGCCCGGATGCCCCGCAGTGGCATGCAGCACGCGTAGGCCCTCCAAAGTGGCGATACCCACGCACGTAGCCGGTCTCGATAAGGCGTCGGCGGCCTGGTTATCCTTCCCCGGGCGGTATTTGATAGTGTAGCAGAAGTCGGCAAGCTCTATACGCCAGTGAGTGATTTTCTCATTCTTAATGCTCTGGGCGTGTAATGTGTCGTACATGAACGCAACACTTTGCTGGTCCGTGATGATTTGGAAACATCGCCCGAGTAAGTACGGGCGCCATCGCTGAATAGACTCGACGATCGCATACGCTTCCTTTTCGACAGATGAATGTCTCCGCTCAGCGGAGGTAAGAGTCCGTGAAAAGAAAGCCACCGGACGCCCTCCCTTGGGAGAGGGTCGCCGCGATGGCCTGATCCGAGGCATCACTTTCGAGGACGAAAGATCCGCTCTCGTCGATCGTCGCCACAGCAGCACTGGCGATGTCGGCCTTAAGGCCTCCAAAGGCCGCCAATGCGGCTGGACGCAGAGGGAATGTGTCGCAGGCCACAAGGGGGCGGAGTTTCGCGGAGAAATTTTGGACCCATTTGGAGTAATGGGCGAACAGCCCGAGGTCGCGCTTCAGGGACGCCCGATCGCAGGGAGGGGCCATGTCGAGCAAAGGTCGCAGACGCTCCTTATCCGGAGTGACAGAGCCATGGGTCACGGTGTACCCCAGAAGATCTATCTTGCATAGAGAGTATTGACACTTATCCTCGTTCATGGTTAAGTGATACCTTTGTGCGACCTCGAGGAAGCGCGTCAGATTAGCATCATGGTGCCCTTGGTCATACCCACAAACCGTACGATTGTCTAGGTAGACGAAAAGATCGGTTAAGTTCTCCCTCGCAATGAGGTCATCCATGGCCCTCTGGAAACAGAAGACCCCGTTCGTTACCCCAAAAGGCAATCGAGTAAACTGGTACATCCGTTGCCCCAACTCAAATGCGGTATAGATACGATCTGCCCTAGAGATGGGGATCTGATGGTACGCACTACGGAGATCGAGAGTGCTGTAGACCGAGTACTGGGCCACCTGTCGCACCAGCGCATCCATCCCCGGAAGGGGGTAGGCATCCAGCTGTGTAAAGTGGTTAATCGTTTAGGAATAGTCGATTACCATGTGTCTGCGGTGTGCATCGCTTCGCACCACCAAGACCTGGGCTCGCCACGGCGACCGGCTAGGTTCTATGATACCGTCTTTCAAGAGCTGAGCCGTTTCGTCCACAATGAATTGCATGTCTGCTCGAGAGTAGCGCCGTGATTTTACCGCGACAGGGGTACAGTCGGAGGTTAGATTGGGGAACAGCGAAAGCGGCTGGATTTCCATTTTCGCTAGGGCACACACAGCAAGCGCGTCAGCCCCCACAACAAGCGTGTCAGGCCCACCAAACTCCATTTCCAGACGTCCATGTCGCTGAAGAAAATCGTGCCCTAACAGAATATCAGCACATAAAGCAGGTAAGACCATAAGGTGTACATCTGGGAAAACCCATCCCTTTATCACGAGTTTCAATCGGCATTCCCCCTTCGTGCTGAGTCGAAGTCCCTGGGAAGCCATGAAGATCCATCTTGTAGACCTCAAGACCTGCCAACCATGCCTGTGCACTAGTCGCTGGTCGATAAAACTATCCGTAGACCCTGTATCCACCAAGGCCCGCACACAATGGCCTTCGACCATGAGGGGAATAAGGGCTTGAGCCAGGCCGGACGAGCCTGCTGGGAGTGGGACCGAACCTCCCAAGTGGGTCGGCCAAGCCTCGCGGGCGGATCCTATGCCAGCGGCAGTTTTCCGGGCATCAGAGGGTGCCCGTGGAGTCTCGTATAAGTTGTCAGGGTGTGTTCCCATGCAATCTGCAGTTTTGCGGTCGTTGCCGGAGTATTCGTTGTCCATGGGGAATCCGTTAAAGCCATCAGAGAGCTTTCCCATGCATTCCAGTGTTTTGCCATTCAAAATCGCCGTTTGATGTGTATGGGCCTCCGTAGTATTCGAAATCGCCGTTTGACGATTTTGATGGGTATAGGCCTCCGTAGTATTCGAAATCGGCGTTTGATGGGTGAGGGCCACCGTAGTTGGTACCGAACTCGTGTCGCCGCCAGTGGACACCGTACGCTCTTGAGAGACACAACGTGCATGTACCGCTGGGGCTTGGCGAGGCTCCAAAGCCCCTCGCGTGGCCCCGAGTCTGGTCAAGGACGCATGCGCCATGCCAGATCGAGGATGAGACTGTTGTGGCTGTTCGGTGACTCTCGCCAAGGTCGATTGAGCGACCAGGGGCCCGCGAAGAGGGGCCCTGTCCTTCAAAGCCGGGTAAGGCGCCGTGTTCCGAACTCGGCACGTAGGCTCCGCAATTAGCCCATTCAAGGTTGCGCGCGGCCGCGAGCCGCATGCGGTTTTCCGGCACACTTTCGCGTAGTGCCCCTTTTGCGAGCGCAAATGGCATATGGCATCCCGAGCCGGACACACGGCCCGGGAATGACGTTGTCCCCCACAGAAATAGCAGGTGGCTCCGCATAAGGCCTTGGGTCTGGCCGTTGCGGCAGCCATCAGGAGCGGATCCTCCTCCGGAGCATTCTGGAGTTCCGCGAGCAGTTCCGCTCCCTTGGCGGTAGCACTCTCCGGCCGTGCGTGGAGCGAGGTCCCGCCAAGAGGCGCGTGCGATCATAGACGTTCGACTGCAACCGCGCTTCAGTGTGTACCTTTCCTTGCTCGAGTGCCGCAGCGAAGGTCAGGTCGGTCTTCTCCAGGAGTTTGAGCCTTAGGTCCTGAGAGGAGACCCCAGTGACATAGGCGTCTAGCAAAAGGTCATCCTGAGCCTGCTCGTGAGTCCGTGGCTCCCGGGTGCTGTCCAGCAAGAGTTGCCGGAGCTCCTGGGCATAGTGATCCATCGGCTCGTTAGGTTGCTGGCGTCGCGTTAGTAGCAAGTGCCGAGCGTACACCGGGCTCTTTTCCTTTATGTACAATCGTTTGAGCTCCGCAATCGCGAGGTCGTACGTCGCGCATTGTGCGATGCTATTGTACACCTTGTAGTCGATTTTGGAGTGAAGCATTGCTAGCTTCGCGACAGCCGTCGGCTCGGTCTCAGGCTTAGCGAAATGATTCTCCAACGTTTTGAGCCAGTGCTTCAGTTGCAATCCACCATCCGAGGCTTGCGGGTCGGCGCAGAATGGTGTGACCACCAGCGTCTTGTTGCCCGCCATGTCGGTAGATCATTAATGGAATTAAGTGTTGTGAAAAACCAGTCGGGTCCACAACTTTAGTCCATCTGGTGGTTTAATTCCATTAAGACCATGACATCATTCTGTAATACTGGAAATGCAATAGGAATAAGGTTTGGCATCACATGGGTCCATCCATAACATTCAATGCAAGCAAGCTTAATATTCTATGCAGGCGTACCGTTAGCGAGTCCACTAGATGTAACATGTCACAGGAGAAGTCCCCCTGAACACCAACCGCAGCGGGTCTTATAGCCGCGCCCCTAGCGGTGTCAGCGAGCAACGATCATCACCTGGGTTCAGCATTAGTACGAATACGATTTCACTACACCTATAACTTCAAAGGACTTGCAATATCATGTATTATGTAATACAGTTATATCACAAATATAAAGCCAATGGTTTTCAATTACCTTTGTTTGTTGCTTTTCTATAATCCTGAGCACTATTTTGAGGCCTTTATTGGATTCCTTGACCCAGAAAACATAGGATTAGCATATTTAATTAAGTTTCTAGGTTGACTAGAAGCCGAGATAGCGCAAAATATGTATTTTATGGCGGCCATTTTGAAAATCCAAAATGGCGGCCATGCAGGTGTCTGTGCAAATGCCAACATTGATTTTCGGATTCTCCATGCTCTGATGATTCCAAAAATGTACAGGTTTGCTAATCTTCCAAAATTTTGAATGGAATTATATTTGTTAACATAGTGAACCTGACTATAATAGCATCCAGAAACTAACAACCAAGGCAGTGAATAACGTGTCCCGTATTCTGTATCGGTTCTGTACCCAATCGGTTATACAAGATTACAATGAATGAATTAATTCCTCCAGGAGTTCTCAACTAACCAAACCAGTGAATGCGGGGAAGGACGACAGGAAGAGATGCGCATACATGCTTAACAAATATAATTAATTTAATAAAGACATGAGGCTACGGAACTACGGAACAGAAACATAAGACACATACAGACAATAAATAATCACGATAACCAGCAACAGCAAACAACCTAATCTCCCTATTGAGCCACACTTGTAACACCAATGTGCACTGAACTAGGTGAGATAATGTAAGGCTGGCAGGCAGTCATAGGTCAAATGGAAGGCTGGGAAGGCAGATTGTGAGGACAGTATGTCCCCACAGGAGAGACACAGGCAAAGTTTGAGGATGTTGATAGAGACCAGAGGATCCAGAGTCCTAACCACATGAGACCCCCTCCCCCCTCCCTCCCCCTCCTCTCCAATCCCCCCAGCACTCAAGCTCATGCACGGCATGATACCCTGCTCTTATAGTTATAGGCCCTCTCCCCACCCCTTCACTCTCAAGGCGTCATCGTCAGAGCCCCCCAGGGTGCCGACCAATCCCATTCGGTGCCCACACACCACCACCGCATCTTGCTCAATTGGATGACATACTATTCTGTACCAATGGCCACCATGGCTGCAAGGAAGCCTGGGCTAAAGGCACATGGCCTTGCTCGCTGACATTCAGAGGTGGCCATGGTAGAGGGCCCACCTCTCTTCGGTGAGATGGCAGAGGCTGGCACTTCCTTCTTCTTCCCCAGAGTGCAAGGGGAGGCGGAGGCAGATAGGTGTGCCACTGCGTGGATGTGGGGGATGCCCGGAGCCTCCCTCTTCAGTGGCGTACCTAAGGTATTGCAGGTATGGCACGTGCCCTGGGTGCCACTTGAAGGGGGGTGCCACTGAGCAGTTTCTATTAAAGTCAGACAAGCCATCCTCGGATAGTGAAAAAAGAATTTTCTTCAGATGTATGATCTGTCTGTGATTATCATGGGCGAGAAGTACTAGGATGGCTAGATTGTAAAACCACTTATATAAATTATTAGGTAAAAATACAGTGCTGGGAGCTACGTGACCACATACCTCACAGTACCACTGCTCAGTGCCAACTGGCAGTAAAACCATTCTCCTGCGCAAACTAGGGAGGGAGTCTAGAATTTTGTGCAAAATCTGTGAAATTTAATGTTCTTATTAAAAGTGCCATTTCCTTACTTCAGAGCATTGTGTAAGAAGACCATGAAACGTTTCTTCACGAAGAAGAAGGAAAGTGGAGCTGAAGGACGGAAGAGACGAAAGTTGGAGACGGAGGAAGCCAAGAAGTCGAGCAAGTTCTTCATGCCCTTGTTTGAAAATCACGGAACAAGTTGTTCGACACGTTCCATGGAGTCGCCTGCACCTGCTACAAGTTTGTTAGAATCCGAAGGTGGGTCAAGTACAAATACGTCACAAGCTGAGGAGGAATTCAAGTCAGATAAATCCGAGTATGACGAGATTAAAAGTGAGGCCGCCAGAGAGAACGTGGACATGACAGGAGGGGAAGACGATGGTGGTGGTGGTGGTGATGTTGAGTTTATTGACGAGATTTTACCTGACGAGATTGAACCTGACGACACTGAACCTAGTGAACTGGATGGTGTCGAAGAGCCTCGAACTGTCATACCTGAAGTGATTGAACAGCATGACATTGGACTTCTGAAGTTCAACAAGGATACTGGAAAAGCAATTCTGCCTGACGCGTTGAGAACAGAAATAATAAAGCTGGGTTCGAGGTATTTCCAGAACAGTGAGGGGCCTTTCCTAGCAACAAATAACCGCTCAATGAACAAAACTTGGTTCAAGAGGAAATTGGGAAATGGTCGTGGTGAGGAAGTGACTCACTCATGGCTTGTCTATTCCCCTTCTAAAAAGTCTGCATTTTGTATCTGTTGTCTTCTCTATTCCCGTTCCCGGTCAGACCATCAATCCTCATTGGAGCAGGAAAGTGGATTCAACCAGTTGAAAGCACCTGAAAGGATTAGTGTTCATGAAAATGCTAAGAATCATCGGGAGTGCTTCACACAGTGGAAATAAATGGAAAGAAATTTAGCTGAAAACAGAGGAGTTATTGACGCGGAACTTCAGTCACAGATTGGGAAGGAAAAGCAGAAGTGGCGTGATATCTTGACGTGAATCCTTCACTGCATAAAATTCCTTGCGACTCAGAACCTGGCTTTGCGAGGACACAGGGAGTCACTTCAGCTGGACGATGACTCCAATGTGGGAAATTTCCTTGGCTTTCTGAAACTACTGGCCATCTTTGACCCTGTCATGAAAGAACACCTCACTCGTGTGGAAAGTCATCCTGGATCCACGTCTTATCTTTCACCGGGTGTCCAGAACGAATTCATCCACATGATGGCATCCACTGCTCACCAGAGTTTACTGAGAAGCATTCGTAAAGCCAAGTACTATGGTCTCATGTTCGACTCGACTCCTGATCAGGCACACCGTGAGCAGATGTCAGAAGTAGTGAGGTACGTGGAAGTTGATTTTGAGAGGAAAACAGTCCGTGTTGGAGAGTCCTTCCTTGGTTTTATCTAGATAAGCCAGAAGTATGCAGAGAGCTTGGTTGAAGACATCTTGAAACAGCTAGAGAAGGACGAAATGGAGCTACAAGATTGTCGGTCACAGTGCTATGACAACGCTGCTGTGATGGCTGGACACAGAAGTGGTATTCATCAAAGAATACGTGAGACAAACAACCTGGCAGTGTTTGTGAATTGCGACAATCACTCACTCAACTTGGTGGGTGTACATGCAGCCAAGCAGGATACTATGATCACGTTTTTTGGAACCATCGAAGCTCTCTACGTGTTCTTCTCTCGTTCAACACGCGAGATCTCGAGATCAATAACTTCGAGATCTTGCGAGATATTGTGGGCGACGGCACAGTTTTTCGAAGCTGTACACGTTCTCCACGTTTTCGAAGTTAAGTAATTGTTCACAATTGTATTTTTGTCGAAACTGTATTTATCTTTCGGTGTGTGTACCTATAGTGTGTCCCTAGGAAGACTCTCGGTGTTAATCTTTCATAAATTAATCGTTTCTGTTTGCCCAGCATGTGCGGCCTTGTAGCCTCAGGCTTCCCCGGTCCCCCGTCGAAGTTTGTTCACTTATGTTTCTTCCTTCGCTGTTTTTGCTTGGTTCTTAGATTTTTCTCTTCTCCCCCGAACTTCCCCGAACATCTACTCTTTGTCTAACGTTTTAACCCCCCCCCCCCCAAAAAAAAACAAAAAATAAACAAACAAAAAAAACAACAACATTTATTTCCCTTTCTCCACGTGTGCTTTGGTCTCATCGTGTGCTTCTGTCCACGTGCGCTGTGTTGCCCTACCCCCATTATCTCCTTGCCTTCCACCTTTTGCCCTGTTCAAGTGACTCGTGGTTGTCCCTCTAGGCCCTCTCCCCGTTGGTATTTTTGTGAATATAAGATTGTTCTTCACGGTTCTGTTTAAATATGTTTAAACTTTCCCCTGCAGTGTTTTATTCAGTGGTATATTACAGCATGCTGTTTTTCTTCCTATTTAAAAGGCTCTTTTCCATTTCCTCTTCAACTCATTCCACTTCAAAAAAAAATTAATCTCTTACATTTCTTCCTCACTACATGCTCTAAACTCACCTTCATTCCACCCCTCCTCTATCATTCTTAAATGGATCGCTAACTTGAAAATCACAATAAACCCAATTTGTTATAAATGTTCGTCTTTCTAAACTCCCCCATTGCCCCTCCCCTCCAAATCTCCCCTACTGCCCCTCCCCTCCTAAACTCCCCCCTTGCCCCTCCCCTTCAAATCTCCCCCCCCCCCCTACCATCCCTCTCCAATTCTCCCCCCTCCCCTCTCCTCCTCAAAGCTGCATCCTCCCCACTTCGTCTCCCTTCTATCTCTTACCTCCACCTCCCCCAACCTTCTACTTTCCTCTGCCCCCCTCAAACAACCCCTCACTGTGCCTCATCCCATCACCATCAATCTTATCGTCCTCCTCATCCTTCCTTTTCTTGTAACTCTTCTGTAATCTCTGACACACTATCAACTGCTCTCCCTACCTCCCCCTCTCATCCTTCATCTGACCATACCCCTCCCCTCCCCTCCCCTGTCCTGCACCCGATGCTCCCCCTCTCTCCTCATTAACGGTATAGACCTCAAACATCCAGGACCTTCGCTCAAACCTGATTGATCTCTCCATTCAGGTTGCTTCTGACAATCCAGACTTGATCTGCTTAACAGAGACTTGCCTCCCTCAAGATGTCTCTGATTCCTTAATATCTCTTCCTGGTTACTCCCTCCTCCGGTTTGATAGACCTGAGCCTCGTCCTGGTGGTGGGGTTGTCATCTTTATCAAAAACTCTCTTCTTCACTCTCCTTGCACTGCCCTCTCTCCACCCCACCCCCAGGAGTTCCTCTGGCTACAGCTTCCTCTCCACTCCCACCTTTTGTTCATATGTGTTCTGTACCGTCCTCCAAACAATGATGACTCCATTTACATTTCGCTGTCTGACAACATGGACCAACTTCTTTCAACTCATCCAACCTCTCTGTTCCTCATATGTGGCGACTTCAACTGTCATCATGCCAGCTGGCTGGGTGTGGGTTCCTCTCTCACCAGCCATGGCACCTCAGCAAAGGACTTCTGCGACTCATTCGGACTGACACAATCTGTCAATTTCCCGACCCGGATCTCAGTCAATGGAGTATCTTCTCTTCTAGACTTGATTATGACAAACTTCCCTGCAAATGTCTGTTGCTCTTCTTCTGCTCCAATCGGTTCTTCTGATCATGTGCTTGTTAAAGTGGACATCTCTCTGGACATTCTCAGAGAGCCTCCTCAGCACCGACGAGTCTGACATTTTACTCAGGCTGACTGGCACGGTCTGCAAGCAGCCATCAATCATCTGGACTGGTCTCCCATCTCCACTGCCTCTGACATCAATTCTTCCTGGGAATTCTTGCAAAGCAAACTGCTCTCTCTCATGTACAGATTTATTCCATCTCATCTTCAGTTGTCTTACCCTTCCTCCCATCCATGGTACACTGAGTCTTGTGGTGAGGCAGTTGCCCTGAAACAACTTGCTTTTGCCTCATGGAAGGCAAATCCAACTGAAGGTAATCTCAGTTCCTTCCACCAAGCTCGGACCAAGTGTGTGTCTACCCTCAGGAGTGCCAGGAAGCACTATCTCTCCACACTCAAGAATGAACTCTCAAACCTGTCTCCTTCCTCCAAATCCTGGTGGCGTCTGGTCAAATCCGTTTCTGGCGTTTGTTCCCCCTCCATCCCTCCCTTACCTCAAATGGCTACACAGTTGACACCGCACGTGACAAAGCGGCTTGCCTCAACACTGTGTTTGCCTCAAAATCTTGTGTCCCAAACCCATCTCTCTCTGTTCCCACCTTAAACAGTTGAATCCAACTGCTCCCGGACTCTGTGTCCTTCTCTCCTGACAAGGTGGAAAAGTTTTTGTCAAACCTCGACTCTGATTCTGCAACTGGACCAGACGGCATCAGCCCTCGGGTCCTAAAATCCTGCTCTGCCGCTCTATCTCACCCTCTGTCTGTTCTTTTCACCCTCTCTTTTGCTCAAGGTCATCTGCCAGCATCTTGGAAATCAGCAAACATTACCGCTTTACACAAAAAAATGTGCAAAAACAGATCCTTGCAACTACAGACCAATCAGCCTGCTCCGAATTATCAGCAAAGTCATGGACTCCATCATTGCTTCGGATATCAAACCCTTCCTCTTCTCCAATGGCTTGATCTCCGATCATCAATTTGGATTCAGACCAGGTCATTCTACTCTGGACATGTTGCTTCTGCTGTCTCAACATTGGATGGAGGTCCTCAATGCCAAACAGGAAATTAGAGCTGTCTCCCTTGACACATCACGTGCCTTCGATACGGTCTGGCACCCAGCCCTGCTCACCAAACTCTCCTCCTATGGTATCCATGGACATCTCCTCGCATGGCTTGCGGACTTCCTCTCTGGTCGTAGTCAACGTGTGGCCCTGAATGGATTTCCCTCATCTCCCCTCCCTGTTCTGGCTGGATTTCCCCAAGGTAGTGTTCTGGGCCCTGTGCTATTTCTGGTCTTCATCAATGATCTCTCCGACTATCTGGAAAATCCTCTCTATCTCTTTGCTGATGACTCCACTCTCTGTCGCTCCATTCCTCATCCCTCAGAACGGCAGTCTGCAGCCTCCTCACTCTCTGCAGACCTGGACAAAATCACAGACTGGTGAAACAAGTGGAACATGTCTTTCAATCCTGACAAATCTCACACTCTTACTATGTCTCTCCGAAAAGACCTACTGGAAAACCCTCCCATCCACTTTCTCAACAATCCTCTCCAAGAAGTTCTGTCGCTCAAGCTTTTGGGTCTCACTATCTGCAATGATCTTTCTTGGGAAAACCACATTTCCAAGCTGGCCTCCAAGGCCAGTCGCCGACTGGGCATCCTCCGTTGTGCAAAATCCTTCCTTGGCACACCTGAGCTCCTCACCACATACAAGGCTTTCATCCGCAGCTCAATGGAATACTGTTCCCCTCTATGGGCCGGTGCTCCTGCCACACACCTAGCTCGGCTTCACGCTGTTGAAACCAAAGCTTCCAGAATCATTGGAATCTCCTGCGATGAAGCTAACTCCAAGGGCCTTTCACTCACTCACCGCAGGCAGGTTGGTGGTCTTTCTGTCTTCTACCGATTCCTCTCCCACCTTGCTCCCCCAGCTCTCTCTATGCTCTGTCCCCCAAATATTCCTATAGGTCGCACAAGATCTGCCAGCAACCCTCTTATGGTAAAACGGCCAAAATATAGGCTCTCTGCTCACCTTCACTCCTTCATTCCTCTTTTCTCCCGCCTCTGGAACAAACTCCCCCACTCCCTTCAATCCCACTCCTCCCTCCAGGTCTTTAAAACAGCTGTTCACCACCATCTCTTATCTTCCCCCATCCAAAACCTTGATCTTTTCTACCCCCGTTAATTCACTCCAGATCCACCTTTTCGAAATTCCAACTTCTTTCCTGGAAGTCCTTGCAGTGTCCATATGTTTTATACCTCTCCCGCCTCCCCCCAAGCCCTTTCCCTCCCACAGTTCTCTCGATGTCCTTGCTCTCAAATGTTGTGTTTGTGTCCTTCCCCCTCTCTCCCCATCTTGTCTACCGTTCCCCTTACTTTGTGTTTTGTGTGTCGGTTTGACTTTTTGTGTGATTAATGTTAGCTCTTTCACGAGCCTCGATCTTGCATACAAAAACAACCAAAAAACAACCACAGCGCTGGGAAAAACTCAAAAACGCTGTGCCTGTTGTTGTTAAGTCGGAGTCCGAAACGAGGTGGAGTGCCAGGACAGAAGCAGTGAAGCCCGTCAACAAGTACCTTGAGAAGATACTTCAAGTTCTCCAGGACATGATAGACAATGAAAACGAGACAAGTGAAACAAGAAGTGACGCAAGGCAGCTGTATAACCGCATGTTGAGTTACGATTTTCTGACTTTGCTAGGATTTTGGAACAAAGTACTCATTCGCATTGACTGTATTCAAAAGAGGCTGCCGGATCCTAGCATGAACTTCCACGATGCTGCCCTGGATTTGAAAGCCCTCCGAGATCATTTTGATGATGAAAGAGAAGTGTTGGTCAGTGAGTCACTCGAAGAAAGACTCGGTCTCTGTCAAGAATGGAATATTGAAGTTGAAAGACGTCAGAGACGAAAGAAACGAATGGCTGATGAGAACTCGAGAGACGCTGGGTTAACAGCCAAGGAGGAAATGGAAAGAGTCATGAAGGGAACACTCGACCGTCTTCACAAAGAAATGGATGAAAGGTTCGCTCGTTTGCACGACACTGACGCCAAGTTTGGGTTCCTTCTCGATGTCGAGGGACTGTGTTACGGCGCCGACAGTAACGACCTAAAGAAGAAGTGAAATAATTTGGGCGAATTGTACAGCTTTGATGTTGACGGACAGCAGCTATATGAAGACATTTTGGATTGCAGAATGTTGCTATCAAGTCGGGCCAACATGAAAAATATCAAGACCTGAATAGCTTCTCGAATTAATTGTTCAGTATGGAGATGAGAGCGTCTTCCCCAATCTTCGCATTGCTATTCAGATAATGCTAACCATCGCAGTTTCCATCGCCAGCTGTGAGAGATCATTCAGCAAGTTAAAACGAATACTTTCGTATTTGAGAGCCTCCATGGGTCAAGGCAGACTCTGTGATCTTGCTCTGCTGAGTGTAGAAAGAGAGGAAACTGAAAAAACTGACTTTGAGCACATCATCGACCAATTTGCATCAGTGAAAGCAAGGAAGGTGCAGTTGTCATTTTCATGTCGTGCCATAATTTGTTAATTAAAAGATTAACGACCTTGACTTGTATTTTTGAGCTGATTTTATGGTGAAGTTATCTAAAAGATGGGTGTCAGATGTTTGGCCAGGGGCGCAATTTCAGTGCTTGCCATAGGCGCTACTTTCCGTAGATACGCCCCTGTCCCTCTTATCCTCTCCCTGCCAAGTTCAACACCACAGATGTGTGACTATTCTAAAGTAGGAAAAGGCCAGTCTCTTGTACGGCCCATATGTCAGGCAGTCATCTCTGTGTCCTTTTGTCCGTATTACATGTTCAAAAGTCCTATAAGCTACAAAATCACAAATAGTGATGAGGCCTTGAATTCCAACTACAGATTCCTACCCCATAAACATAATAATATTATTAAAGGAAGTCACTTTCATCATAAAAATTCCTTTGATAAAAGCAATCTCCCCTATTACTCCACCTCCCCCCCCCCCCCACCTCCACCCCCTCCATTCATGTCATTTTCTATGTTGTCGGAAATGCTTCCTCTGAACATTTGGTACAAAGGTTGCAAGAAAAACAGCCATATGAATGCTTTCTTTGCTTTTTATTCAAAGCAATCTTTGAGCTACAAACTGTGGACTACTTGTCTCTGTGTTGGACAGCGTCAGCCTATGTCTGCAAACAAGATAGACCACACAGACAATGGATTTTGTAAATGAAAAATGTATATAAGTGTAAATGTAACACCATGGGCGATGAGGTTCTGCTTACATTTCAAACATGAGGCCTTCATCAGAGCTGTATTGCTCTTTGGATAACTTCTGGTTGATAAGATCCATTGTCGAAGCCACAACCAATGTTTTAGATAGAGATTAATTTACGTATGCACGTGAGAGGAATTTCTGAGGTCACGTGGGTCCTCCCCTCCGCGAATCACCATGTCGCATCACTCCACCACCCATCACGTATGGACAAAACTGTGCAGAGGGGAAGAGGGAAATTCTGCCATTTTTGCTGACATAATAAATACATGGTCGGGGAGACCGGGGTAATATGGACCCCTTAAGCAATTTTGTCATTTCCAAAGAAACTATTCCATAATTAGATGTTGTATTATTATGAAGTGGAACATGTAGTTACATATAGTTAATACATCAAGATACAGTCACGTGAAAAAGTAAGTACACCCCATGTAAAGTTTTGACTTTTTCAACATATTTCAACATACAGCTATTTGATCTTCATTTCAACAATATTGATAGATAAAGGTGATATAATATAACAAATATCATGAAACATTTACATTTTGTAGTCCATTGTATAATTTAAATAAACATAAATGCAAATTTCGCATGTGGAAAAAGTAAGTACAACCTTGGCTCTAATAGGTGGTATTGCCCCTTTTGGCAGAAACAACCTCAAGTAGGCGTTTCTTATAACTGTCTACCAGTCTCTGACATCGACTGGGAGAAATTTTTACCCACTCCTCCATGCAGAATTCTTTCAGCTGTGCGATGTTTGAGGGGTTTCTTGCATGCACAGCTTGTTTCAAATCCCCCCACAACATCTCGATGGGATTTAGATCCGGGCTTTGACTTGGTCATTCCAGACCCCTCCATTTCTTTCTTTTCAGCCATTCCTTGGTGGATTTACAGGTACTAGGGCATGCCCGTACTATATCTATATCTAAAATTATATCCCCCCCCTCTATTTACATGAAATGGTTTGGTCCAAAGCGAACGGCTTGCGAGTACGGTGACAACCCCCCCCCCCCCCTCTATTTACATGAAATGGTTTGGTCCAAAGCGAACGGCTTGCGGAGTTTGGTAAAGAAATCGCCATAGCGTGCACAAACGCGCAGGAAAGCGAAAGAATCGCAAATTAGTTTTAATTAGTTTTAAAACATAGTTTAACGCCAACATAGCGGCAACATAGTTTGCCAACGTGAAATAAATGAATACGCTCTCAAATGTGCCGTCCGAGGCAGAGTCTGTTCGCCACGTTTGGCACACGTGATAACTCGCTGCTCTCTGATTGGTTGAATCGTTTTTTGGACATAGCTCGGTAACTACTTGTCCGATTAATATGAAACCTTGAAAAGGCACATCTTCGGGTCCCCAGCAATATACCTGGCAAGTTTCAAGTATATCGGACCCGTGGTTGTCGAGAAACAGCGGTCACAGACAAACACACAGACATACACACATACACAAACACACAGACATACACACATACACAAACACACACACACACACACAGATTACTGGAATTATAGATAGATATTTAGGGTCATTGTCATGTTGCAAGGTCCACCTTCAGTTGAGATTCAACTTTCCGACAGATGGCCTCACATTATCCTCAAGCACCCTCTGGTACAATGAAGAATTCATAGTGGATTCTATGATGGTGAGCTGCCCAGGCCCTGAGGCAGCAAAGCTGCCCCAAACCATAATATTTCCACCACCATGCTTTACAGTTGGTATCAGGTTCTTGTGGTCAAATGCTGTATTTGGTTTTCGCCAAACATGGCTTCTGGTACTGTGGCCAAATAGCTCTACCTTTGACTCATCTATCCAGAGCACATTGCTCCAGAAGTGCGGGTCTTTGCCTAGGTGTTCATTGGCAAACTTTTGTCTTGCCCTGATGTTCTTTCTGGACAGCAAAGGCTTCCTCCTGGCACACCTCCCATGTAGATCAAATTTGTGCAGCCTCTTTCTAATGGTAGACTCATGCACTTTGACATCAACAGTGGCAAGAGTTACCTGTAGGTCCCGTGATGACATTCTGGGGTTCTGAGAGACTTCTTTCAGCATCTTGCGGTCTGCTCTCGGGCTGAACTTGCTGGGGCGGCCTGGCCTGAACAAGTTGGTAATTGTTTGGAATCTTCTCCACTTGTAGATGATCTTCCGGACAGTCGAATGATTGATTTCAAACTGTTTGGAGATCTTTATAAATCCCTTCTCAGACTCGTAGGCATCTATAACCTCCTTTCTGAAGGCCTCAGAGAGCTCTTTTGATCTAGACATGGTGACGCCGCACACTTCAACAACAAAGGGCAAACCAAACGAAATGTAGGAGGTTTAAATAAGACAGGTTCCTCCAAGATCCTCTCTAACGATGTTCTAATCATTTGCACCTGAGCTGGTGCACCTGATTCTAATTTTAGGTATTTGAAGTAGTGATAAATGTAGGGGTGTACTTACTTTTTCCACATGCGAAATTTGCATTTATGTTTATTTAAATTATACAATGGACTACAAAATGTAAATGTTTCATGATATTTGTTGTATTATATCACCTTTATCTATCAATATTGTTGAAATGAAGATCAAATAGGTGTATGTTGAAATATGTTGAAAAAGTCAAAACTTTACAAGGGGTGTACTTACTTTTTCATGTGACTGTATATCCACCAATATCGAGCAAAATAATGGATACAGGCTTATGAATATTTTTGTCAAAGTGTCCATATTGCACACATTTTTACGGCGTAGCCCATCGGGCAGAGCCATCTAAAACAGTGTTTGTCTGTCTGTATGTGTGTATGTATGTATGTATGTATGTCTCCTCCAACATGTACCAATCAGAGCTGAGAATATGGTCACATGGCAGGGTGATGTGATTACGTCTGATGTCATTACAGCGTACGCGGCTGACTCTCCACACTCCGCCATTTTTGATTTATATGCCGTTCAGGCAGAACATATCGTCGAAACTGTCATATATCACAATCGCCATGCTATAGCTTTACGTTTTTCATTCAGTGTGAAACACAAACAAACTGATTGTTAAAATGACCATCAAGTATCGAAAGCATCGACGTTACGGATCTTACAACAATACGGCCTTCGTATAGGTTTTTATGTATAGGCCTATATAATGTATAGGCCTTCGGCTTTATGCTTCACCTTCGAATCGCTTCGGACAAATTAATCCCAGGTTTCTTCATGCAGTGATATCGTTTCAGTAGTATCGTTTTCGTAATAATAATAATATTATAGTAAATATAACGATAACACTTTAATCCCAATGTTGTGAATGGAAAGTTAATGGATTGAAGTGGTGTATGGTTCATGATCAATGATGAGCGTTGTTCGGCACTAATATTAATAACCGAGGAAGTAAGAAATTAGCCTCAGTTTTTTTTATAGTAATATCATTTTCGAAATAATGATGACGTAACGTTAATATTATAGTAAATCTAATCATAACACTAATCCATTTGTAGTGACTGCAAACTTGCTGGAAGTTAAATTATATCATGCTCTACATATTAAAGGGCGGCAGTTTTGTGTCCGTTACGTCATTAGGTCTATGATGTCATTACGACGGCTGACTCCACCGACCGACATTTGAATTTACAATTCGGCCTACATCCGCTCACCACGGGAGCTGCAGGAAGGGTCATTCCTCTTTGCGATATATAGTGTCGTGCAACTCCGGTTAACACCAGAGGCTCGCGAATGGACCGAAAACGGCTTTAATTGAGGCAACGGCCAATATGGATTTTGCTATGGTTGCGCGGGAGGAAGAAAGAAAGTGGGAGCTGCGGTAAAAGCTTACCTTCAGCGCACCGACGTAGCTCCGGTCCTGTAAGGGAATTAACTCGACACGGGCACAGGTTTGACAGGGAATGGAAAATAATACAAGGGTTTATTGCAAAGAAACGTAGGGACAGGAAAACGCAATATTATATAAAGTTCCTAGATTGGGATCCCACACACTGACGTCAAATACAGACGGGGGGAGTGAACAACCAAAACAACATGTCCGTTATGTAATTGGGAACGCGGAGCTCGGTCTTATCTGTCTTGTCATCTTCAATCTCCGGCGTGGAGGAATCCTCCGCCTGCCTCGCACATGTCGCTAGGCCCGTTCACAGCACCGAGCCTCGGTTCCGCACAAGCACCACGAGGTCAATCTTCACACACGATCGATAAGCCAACTCTCAAGCCAACTCAACCAGGGCCAAGACTGCGAGCCAACTCAACCAGGGACAGGACTCTCTTCACTCGAGATCCCACCGGGACTGCTAGGGCCAGGAATCTGGTCACAAGCCAACTCGGGATCGCACCAGGACTCTCTCAAGCTGTGAACTGTGAACCGTGAACTCAAAAACCTTCTCTCCTCACGTCATTCGGCGCGCCCTTCTTATCACCTCTGGCGGTGACGTCAGCCCTGCGCGGCACCTAATCAGGGCCTCGTAGCCTCCGCGTTTTGTCGACCCGCTTCGTGCCTTCAGCATCCATTCGCGCCAACCGATCACAGCCCTCCTGGGCGTTGTATAGCACGTAGCGTGTAGCGTGCTACGCGGGGCCCAGTGGAGATGAAGCGGCCGTGGTCCAGTGGTGCCCCCCCCCCCCCCCCCCCCCCCGAGTCGGCCCCCTTGCCTGTTCGTCTTCCAAAGTCATGTCAGGGAAGGGATTTATTTAGTGTTGCAATAAAGATTCTACCTAAGTGTCTAAATGGGTGCAGTGCCAAAAGGGACAAAGGTTTGACTACCAGGTGAGACATACAGGGGCTTTATCTTTAATCCCTACGCTACCTATCACTCGAACATCCTGTTATGCTCACAGGTAAACATCTTAACCGACAAAACGCCTACACATGAAGAACTTATTACAGGGTGGTTTCCTTACCGCGACAAGCGAAGCATGTTACCTATTCAGATCTATCTGCTCTACGTATCACTACCCTACCGACATAACAATAGATTACAGTTGATCTATGGTCGGGTCTCAAGAACATTGGGTGTGTGTTCATTTACCAAGTTTCTTGTGGAGAGATCGCCAAGTGGTTTAAGCATTTTAGCAAGCACTCCATTCAAAACCGTTGAGGAACGGCTGGCTTCGCAAGCGCTAGCTAGCTGCTTGCTAAATGAGCACACATCCAACCCTTGTGGGGTACATAGATTACAGTAGATCTTCCCTCAGTTTTGTAAGTAAAACTTACCTCGTGGATGTCGGGATTCCTCCAAATTTCTTTGTTTAATGTTATGAATAGCATTAGCGACTGTTTAAAAAGCTAATAATATGTGTTTGTGTTTTATAATAATTTACAAGCCCGGATATGCCACTGTTAGACTTTTGGTCTTGTTTTTTAACACCTACACTTTTAAAAACTTTTTAATTTGTACACATTATCAAGAAACAGATGTTTCAACTCACTAAATTCAAACACCAGAGTTCTAATTTAACGTGTTTAATAATAAGGTCTGTCATCAACAACCAGACTTAGCCCACAAAATAACTAAATGAGTGGTCAGTATGAATTGCTTCCTGCATTTTGGTTGAATCCAGCTCATCATTTCACCAATATTTTGATGATATGCCTCAGGTAACTTCATGTCGGCCTCCATAATTTTGCAGGCTCCAATGCTGCAATTTACTCGCTGTTTTAACTGTAAAAAGCGACAACAGCAACAAAACAAATACAATTATTTTCAGTTTGAACACATTTTCTTGAACATTCTGATATGTTTTCAATTCACCAAATTCAAACACCAAGTTGGCAACATGTGATGGCTACATTTCAAACTACATTAACAATAATTGTGGAAATAGATCCTGGAATATAACTCTGTATCTAGTGTGTGCATTTTAGTTTTAATTTCTATCTCCATGGATCAAAATTATTAAATTACTCACGCAATGAAACTGCTTTGGGCTTATTCACTCCAGTTTTAAAGTTACATGACCAAAGCAGGATGAAAATATGGCATTGGGAATACTGAACCAAACAGTTACATGTAATATGTGTCCATACAGTAATCACATGCATACGTGTTACTAAGTCCTTAATTGATGGTACACAGTTCATGTGCCCATTCACCACATATTTGATTACTGTGCAGGCCCAATTGGCTCTGTTATAATCAGGTGTGTCCATGTTGAAAAGTTTTGGACACTTATTTTGTATTTTTACGGATGATTAATTTGCAAAGCTGAAGCTTTATTTGGAAGCCTTATAAGGTATTACTAAGGTTAAAAAAATATTTGTTTTTCATTAATATTTAAGTTAGTTAACACATGTTGATTTAAAGCAAGAAATATTTGGCCCTTCCAGGGTGGAAAAAGTTCAGCACAGGGTCCTATGGAAGCGTCGCATGAATGAGTGAAGATGTATTTCATTACAGTGATCAGACCGTTTTACAATACATCCTTGCATGTGCAAAGCTTGATGCAGGTATTCCCCCGATTCTATAACGAATACGCGGCAGGGTATTGTACACATTACACTTTGGGGTAATGGACACCACCTGGGGTAATTTGACCCCATGGTAATATTGCCCCACATTACTCATGGCCATATTACCACATATGACATGCGAGTGTTGTACAATGTTGCATTAAAACTACACGTGAGCAAGGCACCTCGTACTAGGCCCAACATAAGCATTCGGATCAACACTACATTTTGCGGGAGTAATATCTGCTAGGCCCAGTCTCACCAAAATCTATGTGTCCGAGCATCATATTCGCATAATAAGAAAAATCAATGAAATCTTTCGATGGAAATATTTACCTTTTTTCCACGACTGTCACACCACCGTGAAACTTCTGACGACTCAGAGCTGTGTTTCTTTCAACTGACGCAAGTGGGCACCTGCGCTGTTTCCTGGTTTAGTGCTACAAGGGGTGTCCATAATACCCTGGGTGTCTATATTACCCCGGTCTACCCTATAGTGTTTTGACTGACAGGTTCTGTCACATTTCTGGTCTTGCACCCTCTGCCCTCTCCGTGCTTTGTCTCGCCCAGGTATCTGCAGGACACACGTGGTTCACCATCAACCCCCTCCCAGTGAAACGACCTAAAGGCTAAATACAGAACCACTGTTCACCTGCACTTATTTATTCCTCTTTTTTTCTCCCTGTGGAACCACCTTCCATACTCTCTTCAATCTCATTCTTCCCTCTCCAGGTCTTCAAGACAGCTGTTCGCCACCATCTCAAGTCCCCATCCCCATCCAAAACATTTCACCCCCATCCAAAATCATGATATTTACTACACCCGCTAAACCACCCTCACTCCTCCTCAAAAAATGCTTATGTATCCATTTTGTTCATCCATTGCATTTTTCCCTACCCCTCAGCGTCACCTGCATCCCTTGTTTGTCCATATCTGTCCACCTATTCCCTCCGCCTTGATATTGGTGTTTTCCCCTTTCTCCTGCTGTTCCATTTGTTGTGTCCTGATTTAATCAGTGTCCTAGTTCTTCCTCAAGCCTTGCCCATTTATATAAAAATAAAATAATAATAAAATTTTAAAACCTTGGAAAAGGTAACAGCTATGAAGACACTAGGGGGCAAAGAAGGGACAGGAGTGAAGGGAACCCTGACATTCAACATGGCAGGCTCTTGAATAAAGAGAAAACGAATCCTGCCGTTGGTTATTACATGGAGCAACGTGAATCATTCATCACATCAAACTTCCATGAGGTGACGAATGAGTTCAGGGAGTGATTGTGAATGTCATGCAAACATCAGTACAGTTCCTCTAGCCGTGCAATTCCTGCAATCCCAAGGAAGAGCAGCTGCACACACGAGCTTTCCATTAGTGTGGTCAAGGCAGGGCAGGTGCAAAGCACCCACAAACCTCTCCGCACGCAAGGGAGGCGGCGTCCCCTAACAGGAGTTTAGAGGTAAAAGATCAAAGTGTTCTTCATGAAATTGAATTATCAGCACTAGCAACGGTACCTGCCCTACGGGCGGGGCTTCAATTGGGAGGCCCAAATGAAAAGGCAAAATATCAGAAATTGAAGGCTTTTTTATTTTAAACGATTTATATAAACATCCGTTGAATCATATCACACGCAAATCATCAAAATCTAAACAGTATTTGTAGAATTTCAATAAAAGCCACATCACTGTTCATATCGGTAAATATTATTCCATCGTGTTTGGGAAAATTGGAAAAATTGGAAATTGGAAAAATTGGAAAATTGGAAAAACAATATCGCCTATTTTACTCCAGGGGGTCCCAGCATTACCCACCCAAAATTTCGTTGCGATCAGTTCAGCCGTTTTTGCGGTACCTGGGAACAGACAGACAGACGGACAGACGGACAGACAGACATTTGGTGAATTATAGTAAGATGATCTACCATGGCAGTGCACATGGTATTAATTCCAAGAAAACCTGCAAGCTAGTGTGACATGTGACTGGCATGGTGTCATTCTGATGATCTCATTCTTCTGCCTTGATGAGTGCAAAGAGAATACTGAGAGAGCACAAGTAGGATCACTCAGCTTATGTTCTATCGGTAAAAATCAATCACATGTACTGGAATAGTTATTATATTCTTGCTCGCACATTTTGATTTTCAAAGATCAAAGGTGAAACAAAAATCTCTCCATTTTGCCTTGCTATTCCCTTGTATTTGAGTCGATTATAGAGATTAAATTTGGTACATAGGTGGTCCAAATCATCCCCAATAGGGATGCGAATCAATATTTAGCATTAGAGTCGTTTGGGGGATTTCACTGGGTCAAAGCACAAAATCGGTCACGAAAATTAAGGTTTTTGTCTTGCAAAGCCTCTGTATTTCCACCAATCCAAAACAGGCAGATAATGGTCTTGCATCTTTTTTTCAATTTTATTGCGGTCAAAGGTCAAAAGTTTGGGGTTGCTGATTGGTTATATTTAAACCAATCCAGCCAAGCCATGGCACAAAAATACTTTGCTACAACTCCTTTGACTAAATAAAGCAGATAGGCATTGGTCCAGTGTCTTCATTTGATTGTACGGAGGGCTAATTGGATGGATTGGTGGTTTGGGGGAGGGAGGAAAGAAACATATTGCATTTGCTTGCAAATGTCTGCACCTCTAGTTCAAAAATGCGTATTGTTATAAATGTATCTACAATAATAAAAGGCTGTGTTTGTGTGTGTGTCTCCTCCATAACTGCAAAACCATTAAACCAAGCAGCCCCAAACTTTGCGTGCATACTTCTCAAAGAAGATGATTAAAGGGGTGCTCATCAGAAAAAAGAACCCAAAATAAGCCTTACCAAAATGGCAGTACGCCATCTTGGTCAGCGCAATCTCACGCCGCTGGGTTCTTAAGCAGCCATTTTGTTTCGGCCTATTGAAACGTGCCTTGGCTTGGAAAAACGATCTACTCACACAGAATAATTAACGCATATATCCTCCTGGGTCTCCTACCATAGAACCCCTTCATGGAATTGGCGACGGATGGTGTGAGTTGAAACTGTCGTACCTTGTGTGTGAAGGTCAGCTTGAATCTGTTTGGCAGTTGATCGAGGTGCTTTCTCCACCATTCGAACAATCCTTCGCTACAATCTTCGATAAATCTTTCTCTTACGGCCACGTCCAGGGAGGTTGGCTACATTGCCATGGGCCTTAAACTTCCTGATAACATTGCGTACGGTGGACACAGGAACATCATGGTCTCTGAAGATGGACTTGTATCCTTGAGATTGTCCATGCTTGGCTACAATCTTGTGTCTGACCTCTTCAGACAATTCTCTGGTTTTCTTTCTTTTCTCCATGCTCATTGCGGTACACACAGTAACACAAAACAGCAGAATGACTCTTTTTCTCTATTCAAACAGGTTTAATGAGTGATTTATATATTGCAGGCACTTGCAACTCACCACAGGTGAGTTCAATTCCAAATTAAAGGAGAATCACCTGCTTGAAATCTGATTATTTCTAACAACTTCGAAAAGGTGCCAATGATATTGCCTGGGCCATTTTAAGATTTCTGTGTGTAATAAGCTAAGATTTAATAATTTTTTCACCTTTTTTTGTTTTGTTCCACTGAAAACCAAAGAAATACAGATGTGCATACCAAAATATTTTTTTCATTTCAACAATTTTCTGGAAGAAATGGTGCATTACTTGAAAAAAGTGTAAGGGTGCCAATATTTTTGGCCACGACAGTACATACATACATACAAACGTACATAAAAACATACATGCATACATACATGTCTACTTACATACACACATACATACATGCATGCATACATACATGCATACGCGATAGCTGCATTGCCGTACACTAATGGGCATCCTCACCCTCCGAATGGGAGTACTCGTGTCGGCCCACTGAACACGGATGGCCGCTTAGTGTCTCGGGAGTCAAATGAATGTAAAATTGTCATGGATAGCATCGCGATCAATATAGTGATCACCAGGATGAGGTGAGGAAGCACATGATAAAGACGCTGCACAGTAATCATATATTTGGTTATGACCGATTTGATGGGTGAGGAAACATGAAGTGGGGAAATCACTTCGTTTCATTTGGTAAAGTTTGGTAAAGACTATCTACATATGGGGTCTAAAGGGTCTCAAAGGGACTGAATGGTGTGCAGGTCCAAAGGATGTAAAGGTCTATGAGGTCTATGGGGTCCAATGGTGTATAGGATCTGTATGGGTTTAAATTTAAAGGGTCATAATGTAATGGAAAACCAAATAGTGCATTGGAGTCATCAGAAGGAACCAGAAAAAGTAGAGAGCAAAGATAGAGTCATCAGGAGGAACCTGCAGGGCCGTCTTTCCAACATTGTAGGCCCTGGGCAAAGCAATGTACTGGGGCCCCTGCCCACCAACCCACTGAAATGAAAACTAAAACTTTCAGTAAAATTAAACATATAATAATTAGCAAGAATTAATAGCAAGAATTATAGCAATGATTAATCAACACAAACGTTTGCGACATTTCTTTGCAGAGAATTGTTTTAGAATTGGTTGGAAGTCAACGTTCTTCAGGATGTCATTTTCCATTCACATGAGTGAAAGCCAGTTCAAACGCTGCTGTCCCATTGGTGCTGCGAAGTTGATTCTTTGTTGGTTTCAATCTTGAAAATGAGCGTTCCCCCCGTACAGTTGGTCATCATCGGGCACATGAACACTCTGAGTGCTATTTCAACATTGGGAAACACAGATTTCAAGTTATCTGAAATGAGTTTGCTCTACACCGCAGGGAGAGTCTCACATTCTTCATCGTGGACCATGTCGTGCTTGAGCTGCTTGCATTCATTTCGAAGTTCACCGTAATCAAGGTCTTCATGGTGCACATTAGCCAATTTCTCACACTTTTTTTTAGCTCATCAGAATCAATTTCTTTCAATTGACCGAAGAAGGAAAACAGATTTCCATTCCATTCGTAGGCTTCTGCACGTTTTGTCAGGTCAGAGCTCAAAGACTCCAAAATAGAGAGGAATGTTTCCACCTTTAATTTTTCACTTTTGTGCAGAAGTATCTTTTCCGCTGATCCATCATATCTAATAAGATATGTGGCGTGCTCTATTCTAAGATATAGTATTTTATATAATTTAGTAATTTCTCCTAAAAATCATGGGGCCCCTAAAATCATGGGGCCCCTAAAATCATGGGGCCCTTGGGCAGCTGCCCAGCGTGCCCATGCGTTAAGACGGCTCTGGGAACCTGGATAGGATTCGGGTTTCAGCTGCTACTCCTCAACCCTCAAACCCATCCAGGTGCAGCCAAGTGAACCTTCCAGAAAATTTTCTGCAAGATTTAACTTCTCCCAAGACAGATAAAGAAAGAGAGAAACAAAGAAGAAGCAAGAATTATAATGAGTAGAGAGAAATATGAAAAAGTAGGAAGAAATGTGAAAGGAACAGAGATGTTGGGAAGAACCTAGATAGATTTCAGCAGTTCTTCCTCAGGCAAATATAAGGCGTCTAAAGGGTCTATGGGGTCAATGGAAGGGGTCTAAGTATATAAAGGGTTTAAAGGGTACACTCCAACAGTAGTGAGGATCTAAAGTGTTATAAAGGGCTCTAAGGGGTCTAAAGGGTATATGGAATATATAGTTCCCAATGGGTTTATGTGGTCTAAAATTTATAAATGGTCTTCAAAGGTCTATGGGGTCTAATGCGTTAAGGGGTGTCAGCAGTCTAAAGGGTTATAAAGGTCGAAGGCACTGAAAGGGTCTACAAAGTCTAAGGGGTAAAAAAAAGGTCCAATGGGTCGAAAGGATCAAGAGGTCTAAGGAGTGTGAAGGTGTATAAGGATTCTAAAAGATCTAAAGGAGTCCAAGGGTCTATGGGGACTCAGGTGTATAAAAAATATAAGGGGCTAAAAGGTCGAAAGGGTCAATGGGGTCTAGAGGGTCTTAAAATATCTAAAGGGTCTTAAAAGGGTATAAAGAGTCTCAAGGGGTCTAAAGCTTGTGCAGGTCTGAGGGGGATTAGGGGTCCAAAGGGCACATAAGGTCTATAGGGGTTTATGGGGTCTAAGGTGTCATAAGGGATTTATGGGGTCTACCCCATGAATATTTCTAGCCATTGACTGACAGACTGACTAATATTAATGTTCGGTACCTTCCGGGTATCGTAGAAAGCTGAAATTTGGCGTGCCGACGGAAATTGAAGCCAGTACACTGGGGAAAATCACAGAACCGTCGGAAAGCGTCCTTGAATGAAAATTTAAGTAAAAAAACAAACGCATATGCAAAAAAAACCCCAAAAAAAACAAACTCAATCAATGGCTATCATTTGAAAATTACCATCTATATAACTGTAAACTGTGAAATAAACATACATCTGTAAATAAAAGAAAAAGCGTCTGTAAATGAAAATTTACATTAAAAATTCAAAGGCATATGTAACGAAAAAAAAAAAATCAATGTCTAGCATTTGAAACATTGTAATTTATTTCACAAAAAAAACTATGAAATAAACATGACAATAATGTCCGGAAATGAAAAAAAGAAAAAGTATCTGTAAATGAAAATTTACGTTAAAAAAACTCAAAGGCATATACGTATAACGAAAAAAAAAAAACCGAAATCAATGTCCAGCATTTGAAAAAGTGTAATATCTTGAACAAAAAACTATGAAAAAATATAACAATAATGTCTGTAAATGAAAAAAGAAAACGCATCCATAAATGATAGTTTACATAAAAAAACGCATAGGTTAAAAAAAACAAAAAAAACCTCAATCAATATCTAGCATTTGAAAATTGTCATTTCTATAACTGTAAACTGTGAAATTTAAATCTCAATGAAAATTTATGTAAAAACTGTAAACGCGTCAAGAAAATAAATAAATAAATTAAAAACCTGAATTGATATCTAGCAGCAGGTTGGTGATGCTTGTCTATAATCATAAAGCTTATATTTATTATGTGTCTACGTAAAAAGCACGGTTTGTTATTGCTTGGTTTGTATGCACAATGTGTAAGGATACCCCACTAGCATATTATAGGCTGGAGTTTTGGCTACATAAATACCCACATACACGATAGCTATGTCATAGTGAGATAAAAATTAAAAAAAACCACCTTTAGAGGCCATTTTTTCCCCGCAAGCGGGGGTTGGCCTTTTTCGGGAACTGTGGTTGTTGTTGTTTTTCGGTCCCCTTTTTGAAGCAATGTTTTACGGCCGGATGCCCTTCCTGACGCCAACCCTTTTTGCCGCCTTTAACGACAAGCAGGGAATTACCAGTGAACTGGTACTCAATTTGCCGACCTCGGAAGGATGACAGGCTGAGTCAACCCCCCTGGCGTTAATTCAGTGATCGACCGGGATTACGAACCCAGGATCCTAGGATCCTAAGCCGGCACCCTAGCCGCTAGCCCAACACCAGGGTTTTTAACAACACCATCAACACCATCCATGTCATAGTGAGATAGAACAGCAATAAACTAGAGCAATGCGACTATGCCTCTGCATAGTTCCACAACGAGTAGATGCCCTCGTTCACTGTCCTAAAAATAAAGAAGTTTGATTTAAATCCCTTCAGCTGTTTTGAAGTATAACATTTTCACCATCCATGACAGGTTTCACATCGATCGGTGAAGCGGTTTCAGAGAACGGATTTTTTTTTAAATATCGTTTTTTTTTTTTGGTTTTTTTTTTTTTTTTTTTGTATACAACATCGAGGCTCATGTAAGAGCTAACATTGATCACAAAAAGACAAACTGATACATAAAACATAAAACATATGATAAAGGGAGTGGGACAAGATGGAGAGCAGGGACATCGGGAGATCTGTGGGAGGGAGGGGGTTTGGGGGGAGGAGGCATGGGAAGGGGGTGGGGGGGTGGTGGGAGAGGTAAAAAAAAACACATGGACACTGCTAGGACTTCCAGGAGAGAAGTCGGTATTTGAATACTTCCCCAAGTATTCACATTGGTATTTGAATACTTATTATCAAGTCGGTATTTGAATACTTCCCCAAGTATTCAAATTGGGTATTTGAATACTTATTATCAAGTCGGTATTTGAATACTTCCCCAAGTATTCAAATTGGGTATTTGAATACTTATTATCAAGTCGGTATTTGAATACTTCCCCAAGTATTCACATTGGTATTTGAATACTTATTATCAAGTCGGTATTTGAATACTTCCCCAAGTATTCAAATTGGGTATTTGAATACTTATTATCAAGTCGGTATTTGAATACTTCCCCAAGTATTCACATTGGAATTTGAATACTTATTATCAAGTCGGTATTTGAATACTTCCCCAAGTATTCAAATTGGGTATTTGAATACTTATTATCAAGTCGGTATTTGAATACTTCCCCAAGTATTCAAATTGGGTATTTGAATACTTATTATCAAGTCGGTATTTGAATACTTCCCCAAGTATTCACATTGGTATTTGAATACTTATTATCAAGTCGGTATTTGAATACTTCCCCAAGTATTCAAATTGGGTATTTGAATACTTATTATCAAGTCGGTATTTGAATACTTCCCCAAGTATTCACATTGGTATTTGAATACTTATTATCAAGTCGGTATTTGAATACTTCCCCAAGTATTCAAATTGGTATTTGAATACTTATTACCAAGTCGGTATTTGAATACTTATTATCAAGTCGGTATTTGAATACTTCCCCAAGTATTCAAATTGGGTATTTGAATACTTATTATCAAGTCGGTATTTGAATACTTCCCCAAGTATTCACATTGGTATTTGAATACTTATTATCAAGTCGGTATTTGAATACTTCCCCAAGTATTCAAATTGGGTATTTGAATACTTATTATCAAGTCGGTATTTGAATACTTCCCCAAGTATTCACATTGGTATTTGAATACTTATTACCAAGTCGGTATTTGAATACTTCCCCAAGTATTCAAATTGGGTATTTGAATACTTATTACCAAGTCGGTATTTGAATACTTATTACCAAGTCGGTATTTGAATACTTCCCCAAGTATTCAAATTGGTATTTGAATACTTATTACCAAGTCGGTATTTGAATACTTATTATCAAGTCGGTATTTGAATACTTCCCCAAGTATTCAAATTGGTATTTGAATACTTATTAACAAGTCGGTATTTGAATACTTATTATCAAGTCGGTATTTGAATACTTCCCCAAGTATTCACATTGGTATTTGAATACTTATTAACAAGTCGGTATTTGAATACTTATTATCAAGTCGGTATTTGAATACTTCCCCAAGTATTCACATTGGTATTTGAATACTTATTACCAAGTCGGTATTTGAATACTTCCCCAAGTATTCAAATTGGTATTTGAATACTTATTACCAAGTCGGTATTTGAATACTTCCCCAAGTTTTGAAAATGAAATGACGAGACAATCAAGGCAAAACTTTTGACCTCACATTGCGAGTTTAGCCCAAGACGGACACACCCATGACTATTGATGTCTCTGCACTCCCATTGTGGTGAAGACTACCCAACTGCAGCTTCTCAATGATGCTCTTTAGCGGCTTTTCTGTTACTCACATCATCGACTAATTACCACCATGACCTTTATATTTCCACATAATTAAATGGATCTAGGTCATTGTTCCTTCGATTGACACCCCCTGGGCCTCATGCTGCTTGCTACCTCATCTCTCCATGTGCAGGGTACACCTCCTAGGCCAAGAGAAGGATAACAAGATGGTAGGGAATGGGTGAAAATATCATTTAGATGAGTGAAGCAGTGAGTTTTGCATCAGAGGTGAGAGGAATGGGTGAGAGTGGAACTGATAGGTGAGGAATGAGCAAGGAAGAGGAGATTGGATGATAAATGTTAGGGAGAGAAGGGGAGATAGTTGGGGCATGATCAAGTTCTGAAGTCGAAAGGATTGGAAAGGCTGGTTTATGGAAATGGGTGAAAAAGTATGAGTGAAAAGGAAGGGTGGAAAAAGGTCGACGGTAAGATTATATAGTTTGGTGTAGAGGTGGTGTCGGAAATGTCAGGGATGGAAACGGCATCTGATTGCAGAACATTGGTAACGAGACAGAGAAATTATCAACGCAGAACCTCATCAGGTTATATTATATACAGTAAATTACAATTGATTTTGGAACCAGTAATGGCACACTCACTTACTCACTCACTCACACTCAACGCTTCGGAAACAGGTATGGCTTGAGGAAAATTAATTGCCAATCCTTGTGGACAATAGTTATATATTTTTCTCTTTGGCTCGATGAACACTTTCGACATTGTGCAGATTCAAGATTCAGATGTAATTTAAAATAATTTTTTTTAAATAATTTAGCATTTTTGTTTTTAGTGCAGAATTGAACACTAGCTTATTGTTGTGCAAAGTTGCATGTATTTGATGTAATTTTAAAGCACCTTTGAATGCATGATATAGATTGCAGTAGATCGGCTTCTAACTTGGAAATTATGCACATTCTAGGTATAAATTCAACAAAATTGGTATGGACAAATTGGACAACTTGGTCGAACAAATGCTCGAGGCCTTTTTGGGCCTGATCCTCGAACCCTTACTACTTGTGCAATACAACTTTTTTTTTTTTTTTTCTTTTTTTTTTTTTTTTTTTTTTTTTTTTTGGATACAATATCGAGGCTCGTGAAAGAGCGAACATTAATCACACAGAAAGACAAACCGACACATAAAACATATAACATAGGGAGCGGTAGACAAGATGGGGAGAGAGGGATAAGGACACAAACACAACATTTGAGAGCAGGGACCGAGAGACATGGAGACATCGAGAGATCTGAGAGAGGGCGAGGGTTTTGGGGGGGGGGGGCGTGGGAAGGGGGCAGTGGGAGAGGTATAAAACATGTGGACACTGCCAGGACTTCCAGGAAAGAAGTTGGAATTTCAAACAAGGTGGATCTGGGGTGAATTAGCGGGGGTAGAAAAGATCAAGGTTTTGGATGGGGGAAGATAAGAGATGGTGGTGAACAGCTGTTTTAAAGACCTGGAGGGAGGAGTGGGATTGAAGGGAGTGAGGGAGTTTGTTCCAGAGGCGGGAGAAAAGAGGAATGAAAGAGTGAAGGTGAGCGGAGAGCCGAGATTTCGGCAGTTTAACCATCAGAGGGTTGCTGGCAGATCTTGTGCGACCTGTAGGAATATTTGGGGGACAGAGCACAGAGAGAGCTGGGGGTGCAAGGCCGGAGAGGAGTCGGTAGAAGACAGAAAGACCACCTACCTGCCTGCGGTGAGTGAGTGAAAGGCCCTCAGAGATAGCTTCATCGCGGGAGATTCCAATAATTCTGAAAGCTTTGGTTTCAACAGCGTGAAGCCGAGCTAGGTGTGAGGCAGGAGCACCGGCCCATAGGGGAGAACAGTATTCCATTGAGCTGCGGATGAAAGCCTTGTATGTGGTGAGGAGCTCAGGTGTGCCGAGGAAGGACTTCGCACGACGGAGGATGCCCAGTCGGCGACTGGCTTTGGAGGCCAGCTTGGAAATGTGGTTTTCCCAAGAAAGATCATGGCAGATAGTGAGACCCAAAATCTTGAGCGACAGAACTTCTTGGAGAGGATTGTTGAGAAAGTAGATGGGAGGGTTGTCCAGTCGATCTTTTCGGAGAGACATAGTAAGAGTGTGAGATTTGTCAAGATTGAAAGACATGTTCCACTTGTTTGACCAGTCTGTGATTTTGTCCAGGTCTTCAGAGAGTGAGGAGGCAGCAGACTGCCGATCTGAGGGAAGAGGAATGGAGCGGCAGAGAGTGGAGTCATCAGCAAAGAGATAGAGAGGATTTTCGAGAGAGTCAGAGAGATCATTGATGAAGACCAGAAAAAGCACGGGGCCCAGAACACTGCCTTGGGGAACTCCAGCCTGAACAGGAAGAGGAGATGAGAGAAACCCATTCAGGGCCACACGTTGACGACGACTAGAGAGGAAGTCTGCCAGCCATGCGTGGAGATTTCCATGGATACCAAAGGAGGAGAGTTTGGTGAGCAGAGCGGGGTGCCAGACCGTGTCGAAGGCACGTGATATGTCGAGGGAGACAGCTCTAATTTCCTGTTTGGCATTGGGGACCTCCATCCATTGTTGAGACAGCAGAAGCAGCATGTCCAGAGTAGAGTGACCTGGTCTGAAACCAAATTGATGATCAGAGATCAAGCCATTGGAGAAGAGGAAAGATTTCATATCAGAAGCAATGATGGATTCCATGACTTTGCTGATAATTGGGAGAAGGCTGATTGGTCTGTAGTTGCTAGGATCTGTTTTTGCACCTTTGTTGTGCAAAGCGGTGATGTTGGCTGATTTCCAAGCAGATGGCAGTTGACCTTGAGCAAAAGAGAGGGTGAAGAGAACAGAGAGAGGGTGAGATAGAGCAGCAGAGCAGGATTTTAGGACCCGTGGGCTGATGCCGTCGGGTCCAGTTGCAGAATCAGAGTCGAGGGTTGACAGAAACTTTTCCACCTTGTCAGGAGGAAAGGACACGGAGTCCAGGAGCAGCAGGGTACGACTGGGTATGGTGGGTACAGAGAGGGATGGGTTTGGGACACAAGATTTAGAGGCAAACACAGAGTTGAGGCATTCAGCTTTTTCACGTTCAGAGTCAGCTGTGTAGCCGTTTGAGGTAAGGGAGGGGATGGAGGGGGAACAAACACCAGAAACGGATTTGACCAGACGCCACCAGGATTTGGAAGAGGGAGACAGATAAGAGAGTTCGGTCTTGAGAACGGAGAGATATTGTTTCCTGGCTCTCCTGAGGGTGGACACACACTTGTTTCGGGCTTTGTGAAAGGAAATGAGATTTCCTTCCGTTGGATTTGCTTTCCAGGAGACGAAGGCAAGTTGTTTCTGGGCAACAGCCTCACCACAAGATTCCGTGTACCATGGACGGGAGGAAGGGTATGACAACTGAAGACGAGATGGGATAAATCTGTGCATGAGAGAGAGCAATTTACTTTGGAAGAATTCCCAGGATGAGTTGATGTCAGAGGTGGTAGAGATGGGAGACCAGTCCAGATGATTGATGGCTGCTTGAAGACCGTGCCAGTTGGCCTGAGTGAAATGCCAGACTCGTCGACGCTGAGCAGGCTCCCTGAGGATGGTCAGAGAGATGTCCACTTTAACAAGGACATGATCAGATGATCCGATCGGAGCAGAAGAAGAGCAGCAGACATTTTCAGGGAAGTTAGTCATAACCAAGTCCAGAAGAGAAGATGTTCCGTTGACTGAGATCCGGGTCGGGAAATTGACAGATTGTGTCAGTCCCAGTGAGTCGCAGAAGTCCTTTGCTGAGGAGCCATGGCTGGTGAGAGAGGTACCCACACCCAGCCAACTGGCATGATGACAGTTGAAATCACCACATATGAGGAAGAGAGAGTTGGGATGAGTAGATAGAAGTTGGTCCATATCATCAGACAGCGAGATGTAGATGGAGTCATCACTGTTTGGTGGACGGTACAACACACATATGAACAAGAGGTGGGAGCGAAGGGGAAGCCGTAGCCAGAGGTATTCCTGGGGGTGAGGTGGAGAGAGTGCAGTGCAGGGCGAGTGAGGAAGAGAGTTTTTGATAAAGATAGCAACCCCGCCTCCAGGACGAGGCTCAGGTCTATCATACCGGAGGAGGGAGTAGCACGGGAGAGATACTATGGAATCAGAGACATCATAAAGGAGGAAAGTTTCTGTTAAGCAGATCACGTCTGGTTTGACAGAAGCAACCTGTATGGAGAGATCAGTTAAGTTTGAACGAAGGCCCCGGATGTTTGAGGTCCATACCGTTAATGAAGAGGAAGGGGGAGCATCAGATACAGAACAGGGGGGAGGAGGGGTAGGGTAAGATGTGGAAGAGGTGGAAGAGGTAGGGAGAGCTGTTGAAGGTGTGTCAGAGATTTCAGAATAGCTCGGAGAAAGGGAAGGATGGGTTTGATGGTGATTGGGTGAGCCACAATGAGGTGTTATTTGAGGAGGGGGAAGAGCGAGGCAGAAGGTTGGGGGAGATGGAGGTGAGAGTTTGAAGGGGGAAGAAGCGGGGAGGACGCTTTGAGGAGGGGGAGTGAGCGGGGGGAAATTGAGAAGCAATGAGGGTGGGGAGATTTGAAGGGGAGGGGTGAGGGGGGAGTTTGGGAGGGAAGGGACAAGGGGAGGGATTTGAAAGGGATGGGATATGGGGGAGATTTGGAGGGGAGGGGTGAGGCAGGAGTCTAGGAGGGGAGGGGCGAGGGGGCGTCTTGGCGGGGAGGGGTGAGGGGGTAGTTTAGGAGGGAGGGGGCAAGGGGGGAGATTTGAAAGGGATGGGTGATGGGGAAGATTTGGAGGGGAGGGGTGATGGGGAAGATTTGGAGGGGAGGGGTTATGGGGAAGATTTGGAGGGGAGGGGTGAGATTGGATTTTTGAAAGTGTACGATTTATGGGAAACGAACATTTATTGCAAAATGAGTTTCTTGTGACCTTCGAGTTAAAAATACGTTTGAGGACGCTGGATGGAGGATGGAGTGCAGGAGAGTTTAGGGAATGTAGAACAAAGGCACTATAGGAGATGGATATTTTTTTTGGGATGAATTGATTTGGTGAGCAAGTCGAAAGCAGCCTTTTAAAGAAGAAGAAGAAAAAGGTGTTATAAAATATGACGGAATACATAACTTGAGGGGAAAGTGTAAACATTGAAGGTTAATGAGTGAAAACTATCTGGGGAAATGGGGGAGAAACACGTGGTCGAAGAACGAACGAACGAATAAGAATGAATAAACGAATGAGAACAGAGAAGGAAATGTTGTTTGTTTGTTTTTTTTTTTTTTTTTTTTTTTTTTTGAGTTGAGATTTACACAAGGAAGTAGGCTATGGGTGAAAAGCCTGGGAATACAGAGAACGAAAGTTATTGGATCACAAACGACGGACCACTGAGAGAAAAACAAAGCCTCAAGGTTGTACAGTGCACACTGTACAAGGCCTTGCTCGCGACACGGCAAACAGACGATCAATTTATGAAAGATAAACACCGAGAAACAACCAAAGTTGCACACAATAACTTCACACATCGAAAGATAAATACAGTTTCGACAAAATACAATTTGAACTGACTTAACTTCGAAAAACGTGGAGACCGTGTGGAGCTTCGAAAATCCCTGCCGCCGTCTCCAAGATCTCGCGAGATCGAAGAAGGATGGGTGAAAAAGTTTCAACTTGGGTTGAAAGTTTGATTTTTAGTAAATCTATACATACTGTAAGAGAGGTGTGTGTGTGTGTGTGTGTGTGTGTGTGTGTGTGTGTGTGTGTGTGTGTGTGTGTGTGTGTGTGTGTGTGTGTGTGTGTGTGTGTGTGTGTGATTTGGTTTTTTTTCACCATTTCTCTCAGGGATGGGTGAACAGATCTTATCTTCATCAAACTTTCAGAGCTCCACACCCTTGGTATTCTGGAAGCAGGAATTCCACAGCAAGATGCTCCCAGACATTTCAAATACCACAGGAACACCATTGAATTCTTAAAGTATTTACCATCATTAGCTTGTTTTGACAGATGCAAGTTCGGATGTTCTTTAAGATCACTTCAAGCAAAGGCCTCTCTAAAAATACACTCCATTCGATATTTCTACTGACAGTAAAGCAGATGTGATGTCGCTAATGCAGTATTGATTTACACCCCATTTACATTCACATGAGGCCCAGGAAAAATCCATGTATAACCCATGCAAATCCCATGTCCAGCCTATGTGGGCTAGCCCACAAAAAGGACCCTTTGCATGCCCTGCCCATGTATGGCTAGAAATACTAATAAATAAAAGCTGACCTTCTGTACACTTGCCTCATATTCATCTTTTGATCTCAAATCCAAATTTCTTGACTATATAGCAATAATAACAAATTTGACTTCAAGAGCCTTCATCGACCCATATTCAAGTTAATATGGCTGCCATACCACGTGACATATGACCTAAAAAAATGTACACTGTGCATATGTATGGGTAGGCCATCGCATTTGTGAAGTTTTGTGTTTATCGGGTAATGTACGTTTTTACAATCGCTCAGTCAACTCTGTGTGTTTCAGAGAAGGGAGTTTTTTAAACACTAATTGAACTCTAATTCAGTCAACTCGAATTGAAGTTTCAGAGAAGGGATTTTTTTATTTAATATCGGCTTTCAAGCTAATATGGCTGCCATACCAGGTGACATATGACCTAAAAAAAATGTACACTGCATATGTATGGGTAGGCCATCACGTTTGTGAAGTTTCGTGTTGATCGGGTAATGTTCGTTTTTCTATCCAATATGGCTGCCAAACCATGTGACCAACGACATCATCATTTTCAAACTATATGCAACAGTGGTGTCAGATGATATTTGTAAAATTTTGCATCGATAGGGTAAGCAGTTTCAGATATAATTATTTAATATTTCCTTCAATCCAATATGGCTGCCGCAATGTGACCCATTATGTCATAAATTTAATATTTCAATACAAATGGGTCATAGATCATGTGCATGCAATTTCAGATTTTTAGGATAAGGAATTCGATTAAAACATTTTTTGCTGGTATACCACTTCACCTATGATGTCATCATTATCATGCTTTTGTTTCCCATTGGGAATACTTGATAGTGTGCCAAGTTTCAATTTTTTCCATATTTTTTGTAATAATTTTTTTATTATTTGCATTTAATCCAAGATGACCGCCATACCACGTGACCTGTGACGTCACAATTATCATAAAAAGATTCTGCATGGGTGTCACTCCTACCCTGAATGTTTCGTCTCAATCGGACATGTGGTTGATGAGAAAAACGAGGCTTAGCCCATAGGGATGGACAGACGGACAACCCGAAAACATAATGCCTCTGGCCCCCTTCGGGGGTGGAGGCATAATAAAATGAAATTCGTTAATGACTATTGGTGCTACGGAATGTGACAGTGCGAGGAATGAGCAGAAAATTGTAACCAATATTTTCGTTGATGATGATTTTGTATCACCAGAATCGTATTCCTGAAACCAAAATTCATAAAAAGAGGCCATGATTTACTCTATTTTAGCTTACCTGGAACGAAGTTCAGATGAACTTATGCGATGTCGCGTCATCCCTCCGTCCGTCCGTCCGTAAACACTTGCAACTTCTTCTCCGAAACTGCTGAACGGATTGCGACCAAATTTGGCACAAATGATATTTGTTGTGTTGTGACTAAAGTACAGTAAAGTACTGAGGAGATTGGTCATCCTGCCTGCCTGCTTTGGCCTTGGTGTTATCATCCTCCACCATTGCCTGTTGATGGTCCTGTTCGTCTCCTCATCATCTCTTCGTCGTCCTGCTCATCTCATCGCCTGCTCCATGACCATCCTCTCATCGCCTGCTCCGTGCCCATCCTCTCAACCGCTGCCACCAGAGATAAGTCGCCATTTTGTGTCCCTCACCCGGTCTGTGCTTGTGACTTGACGCCTTATTTTTATCGGATTTATTTTATTTCATTGTACATAGTTATTATTGATTTCATTCTCCGTTTATTTCATATTTGTTCGGGATTAAACCCGTTTGGTTTTATTCAAAGCTTTATCCCGGTGTGTACCCTGGTTAGAATAGGTACACTGTATCCCTGCGTGTCGTAAGAGGCGGCTAAGAGGGTTGGCGTCAGGAAGGGCATCCGGCCATAAAAAAACATTGCCTCAAAAAGAGAACCATGACAATTACAACGACATATGGGCAGGGTACAGCCCGAAGTGGAGATCGGTTTCTGAGGTTTGGGACATGGAATGTAGGGACAATGACAGGGAGATCAGGAGAAGTGGTGAAGTATTGATCAGAAGAAGAGTGGACATATGTTGTGTGCAAGAGACGAGATGGAAGGGAAGTGGTGTGAGAATGGTGAAGGGTAGGCAGGGACAGAAATACAAGTTTGTGTGGCAAGGGTGCCCGGAGGGCGTGAATGGTGTTGGTGTCCTGTTTTCTGAGGAGTTTGTAGACAGTGTGGTGAGTGTGACGAGAGTGAGTGATAGGTTGATGATGGTGAAAATGCTGATTGGAAAGCTCTTGGTGAACGTCATCTCGGGATATGCTCCGCAGATTGGTCGGAGCGGTGAAGAGAAGGACAAGTTCTGGTGTGCGATAGAGAAGCTGATGGAAAACGTGAAAGATGAGGAGGTTGTTGTGGTAGGAGGACACCTAAATGGACATGTGGGAAGGAGTATGGACGGTTTTGAGGGAGTTCATGGGGGTTACGGATATGGTGTGAGAAATGGAGAAGGTGAAAGGATTTTGGAGTTTGCTGATGGAGCTGATTTGTTGATTTGTAATACTCAGTTCCAGAAAGAGGATAATAAGCTTGTTACATACACGTCAGGTGGGTCGACGACAACCGTTGACTACCTGATGGTGCGTAGGCAAGATAGGGGGCACCTCCAGGACACAAAAGTGATCCCGGGAGAGGAGGGTGTTTCACAGCACCACTTGGTTGTCTGCGACATAAGGGTGAAAGGTGCGAGGAGAGCTTGGCGGGTGAAGTACCAACCGAGAAAGAAGGTGTGGAGGTTGAAAGAGGTGACAGGAAGGGAGGCATTAAAAGAGAGGCTGAGTAGGGTAGAGGATGATGTGGTTGAGCTTGAACGTGGTTGGATGTCAATGAAAGATAGTCTGTTGGGAACCGTTGGTGAGGTATGTGGATGGACAAAAGGACCACTGAGGCATTCGGAAACATGGTGGTGGGATGAGGAAGTTGGAAAGAGGATTGACGAGAAGAGGAAGAAGTTCAAGGAGTGGCAGAAGGCGAAGGGTACGGGAGCAGAAAAAGCAGAGCATGAAAGTTATAAGGCAACCAGGAAGGCTGCAAAGAAAGAGGTAGCAAAGGCGCAGGAGGCATGGAGGAAAATGTGCTGAGAACGCTTGGATTTGGAAGAGGGTCAGAGAGCGGTATTCAGGATTGCAAAGCAGATAGCGAAAGAGTGGTGTGATGTGATGGGGTTGAGTTGCTTGAAGGATGAAGTGGGACAAATCGTTGTGGACCCAGATGGAATTAAAGGATAATAGAAAATATATATGGAAATACTGTTGAATGCAGAGAATGAATGGGATGGAAACATGGAGAGTAACCCAGTTTTAGGAACGGGCAGAGAAGATAACTGAGAAGGAAGTTGAGGAAGCGATAAAAGCAATGAAGAGTAGAAAAGCGGGAGGGCCGACGGGAGTTTTGGGAGATATGTTGAAGGCAGCAGGAAGTTGGGGTGTGAAGAGAATGACAGAGATTTGTCATCTGGTGGTGAAAGAAGGCCGCATTCCAGTGGTTTGGGAATTGAGTACCCTCGTCCCTCTATACAAGGGGAAAGGTGACCCTCTTGAGTGTGGCTCGTACCGAGCGTTAAAGTTATTGGAGCATGGAATGAAGGTATTGGAAAGGGTGTTGGAGAGGAGGATAAGGAAGAAGGTGAAGATCGACGAAATGCAGTTTGAATTTATGCCAGGAAGCGGAACGACAGACGCACTCTTTATTGTGAGGCAGTTGCAGGAGAAGTACATGGAGAAGAGGAAGAAGTTGTTTCTTGGGTTTGTTGATCTGGAGAAAGCATTCGATAGGGTTCCACGCGAAGTATTGACATGGGCATTGAGGAAGTTAGGAGTGGAGGAATGGTTGATCAGAGTAGTGATGGCAATGTACAAAAGAGCGCGCACAGCTGTAAGGACGAAGGACGGGAACAGTGGTGAGTTTGAGGTGAAGGTGGGAGTGCATCGGCGGTCGGTACCAAGTCCACTACTATTTGTAGCTGTGATGGAGGTGCTGGATCAGAACGTAAAGGAGGGTTTACCGTGGGAGTTGTTGTATGCAGATGATCTGGTGTTGATTGCGGAAAGTATGGATGGACTGAAGGAAAAGATGAACAAGTGGAAGGAATGTATGGAGACAAAAGTTCTGAAGGTGAATATAGGAAAGACGAAGGTGATGGCAAGTGGTAAAGCATGTGGTGAGGTGGAAAGAACTGGGAAGTGGCCATGTGCTGTGTGCAGGAAGGGTGTCGGAGTGAACTCCATTCAATGTACAATGTGCGCTGAGTGGGTTCATCAAAAATGTAGTGGTCTGAGAGGGTCATTAACCAGTGTGGCAGCTACATTCAAATGTAAGGTGTGCACAGAGGGAGCTGCAGATGGAGGAAATGTTGAGTTGGATCTTGGAGACGGCGTGAAGCTGGAAGGTGTGAAAACATTTTGCTACCTCGGAGATATGCTGAATGGAGAAGGTGGATCAGACTCGGCAACGGTTGCAAGAGTGAGATGTGCATGGAAGAAGTTTCGGGGACTGAGTGTCGTGCTGATGAGGAGGGGAGTGTCGTTGAAGCTGAAGGGAAAGGTGTATGCTGCATGTGTGAGAAGTGTTATGATTTATGGGAGCGAGACATGGGTAATGACTAATGAACGTAGAGCAGCAACGAAGGCTGGAAAGGGTGGAAATGCAAATGGTTCGGTGGATGTGCGGAGTATCGTTGAGAGAGAGAGGAAGACAAATGATGAATTGCGAAAGATGATGGGAATAGAGCCTGTGATTGATGCTGTGAAGAGGAACAGGTTGAGATGGTTTGGTCATGTGTTGAGGAAGGATGAAAGTGACTGCTTGAGAAGAGTGATGGAAATGAATGTAGAAGGAAGTAGAGGACGGGGAAGACCGAGAAAGACTTGGCTAAAAATGGTGGAAGAGGCAAAATGGAGAAGATTGTCATGGGGACCGCAAGGCTAACCCCCTCTCTGGCAGGGAAAATGGCCTTAAAATGCATGTTGTTGTTGTTGTTGTTGTGGTGTAAAGTGACTAATTATACAATAGAGCAATTAAAAATTATATTAGTAATTATTTTTGGTGTTAAGAAATGTGAAAGTGCAAGAAGTGAGCAGAATTTTTTAAGCAGAAGACGACGGGCTCTGGTATCTTATACCTGTTGCTGGGTTTGAGCCTTTGGGAGTAACTGTTGAAATTTTTCTGTCTGGGTTCTCCTAGACATTTTTTATCCTTTCTCTTTCACTACAATCATCTCTCTTCAGTCTTTCACACTTCTTTCTACTTTTTCACATTTCTATTTATTCCTGCTAATTATTGCATTTTATTTTCTATTTGTTCACTTTCCTCTCTTTTATCACTCTCTTCCTTTTAATTTCTCTCTTTCTTGACCTATCTATCAATGGAGAAGTGAATTCTTCCAAATTAATTTTGCAAGGCTTTGTTGGCCGCACCTGGATGGAATCGGGTTGTGGAATAGCGGCTGAAACCCGAATCCTATCCAGGTTCCTTTTGATGACTCCATCTTTGCTCTTTACTTATTCCGGCTCCTTCTGATGACTCCATCTTTGCTCTTTACTTATTCCGGCTCCTTCTGATGACTCCAATGTAGTATTTGGTCTTCCATTTGATTAAATCTGCACAGAAATGTAATGAGGTTTTATCTGGAATTTTGTTTGCCGTTTTGGTCATCCCATTTGAGGAACGACATAGAGAGGGTAGAGCACAGAGCAACTAGATTGATCCTGAGTCTAACGAGACTAAGCTATGAGGAGCAACTGACAGAGACAGGATCCTTATCATTAGAAAGGAGAAGATTACAAGGGATCTGATCGGGACGTTTAAGATAGTGACGGATATATCGACAAAATAGGTGCAGATTGATTTTTCAGCAGAATGGACATTGACACGATATGTTGGCACAGTTTAAGAGCGAAGATGGTAGGGAGGCAGGGGTCTTCCAATCAGAGAGTGGTGAATGCATGAGTGGTCTCTCTGCAAGTGTAGTGACAGTAATATTCGTGGATTTTTTAAAATGAGTAGGTTGGGTATCTGTAAGTAGTGGGGATTGGGTGGGGTGCTGAGATGTTGGCATGGTTGCGTGGGCTTGAAGGGATTAGTGGCCTCCTCCTGTGTTGACGTTCCTTGTATTTCCTTGTAGAAGGTATTTTCTTCCTCCAAGACGATGCACTTGTATACAAGGCCCATGTTTTGCAGGCTGCCATCCATTTACTATGACTTTTAACAGCTGCATCACCCTCTGTAAAGCCAGGACTTGGCCTCCAGGGACCATAGTTTGTTGTGATATACAAAGTCCTTTGACAACTTGTGGGCTTGGCAACAACAACCACAGGATCTGAACTATCAGCCACATTTCATGACAAATGGTGAATAATCACATCTCCAAACTAGAATGGCACTCAATAGAGCACATACCTCCGCTACCCTGAACAGTTTCCATTTTGGATCCCACTGATAGGCCGGATCTACATCCTGACCTGAACCAAAATCTAACTGGTTTATTCTTGTCATCGAACCAACCCATCCACCAAGTTTTGTCATAATCCATCCACAACCTTTTGAGATATCGTGCCGCATATCGTTTTTGGCCTCTTTTCTCCGGGGTAAAGAATCACTTCTAAAAATTAAAAAGACTCGTATCCGGATCCAGATTTGGATCTTCACTAAAGTCGAATCAATTCGTCGATGTCACATACACATCCTGTCCACCAAGTTTCGTCCAAATCCATCCATAACTTTTTGAAATATCCTGCTATAATCCTTTTTTAGCCCAACATCTCAATGCTAAATAATCATTTTAAAAATCCTAGGATCCCGACATTCACCAAAATCTAATCGTCTTGTCGTTGTCGCACACCCAAACTGTCCAACAAATTTTGGCTGAATCTGTCCAAAACCTTTTGAGATTTCCTCTTCCTAGACAGACAAGCAAATAAACAGACAGCCAGAAAGTGGTGAAAACATAACCTCCATCCACCTTCGGTGGTCGTGGTAATTATGTTCCCCCTATACCCGTTTTTTTTCAGAGTTAACCTGTCATACTCCTTAGCCAACAAAATGGCTTCCAGATAAAAACGGATCCCACAATTTTACCTTATATACTACCTGGGGTTGTTCTAGGAGGACTATTGTAGCGCTCTGTGAAGTCAAGATTGAGATGTAATGGGTGTTGAACAAAGTCAAAATTTTGTGGTCCATGTTCCAGGACTAAGGGGGTGTATTTGCGCTACTCTGTGGGCACCTGGGCAGTTTGAAACTGATTGCAAAGATGGGTAATACAAATGTATCGGTCTTGAGTGGGAGTAGTTATCCTGAGACATCCACTTCTTGGCACATCTCTTGTTGATCCAGTAGCTTGATAACGTCTCTGGAAGTCATAAACAGTTCCTCTCCTCACGTTAAAGAGCCTTCCAACATGGTTAGTGGAAGACCATCCTTGAAGGTTCCCAATGCTTTGGTTCCTCTGATTTTCTGAGAAGCTGGATTGTAATGGATTGTTAAAGAATGTACTCAGTGTGTTTTTTTGGATAATCCATATGCTGGTATCTTGGAAAGACTTTCAAATTTGTTCAGAATGCCGAATGTCACTTCTAAAAACCTAAGGGTGCATGAGATCTACGTGTTGTTGAATGATTATTATTGCAGAGGGCCTTATGTGGAAACTTGAAACTTGCAATAAGGCCTTATGTGGAAACTTTCAAACAAGTGTTCTACAAATCTCTCGTGCCAAAAAGGCACTTGGAATGAGTGCTGAAACGGCATTTTCAATTCTATATGTTCAGTTTTCTTTGGTTGGGCATATAATTCCCAGCCATTATCAGACATTCAATTCTCCCGTCACCTCTTTCTTTACCTATCTATCAATGGAGAAGTGAATTCTTCCAACTGATGAGCCCCCCACCCCCCCCCCCCCCCTCCACCCAGTGTTGGATGTCTCCTGATGCGTTTGAAAGAGAGCAGGTGTTAGTTTGTTTTGGTTTTGAAACATTATGAAATGATTTTTAAAACTTCTGGACCTTTCTCCCCTTCATCCATGTATTTATGAAGGAGGAATCTCATACAACAACAACAACAACAACAGGCATTTTAAGGCCATTTTCCCTGCAAGAGCGGGGGTTAGCCTTGCAGGCCCCATGACAATATTCTCCATTTTGCCCTATTTTCTGCATCTCTCCTTGTTAACCCCTGGCCGCATTTCTTCTTCCACCATCTTTAGCCAAGTCTTTCTCGGTCTTTCCCGTCCTCTACTTCCTTCTACATTCATTTCCATCACTCTTCTCAACCAGTCACTTTCATCCTTCCTCAACACATGACCAAACCATCTCAAACTGTTTCTCTTCACAGCATCAATCACAGGCTCTATTCCCATCATCTTTCGCAATTCATCATTTGTCTTCCTCTCTCTCAACGATACTCCGCACATCCACCGAACCATTCGCATTTCCACCCTTTCCAGCCTTCGTTGCTGCTCTACGTTCATTACCCATGTCTCGCTCCCATAAATCATAACACTTCTCACACATGCAGCATACACCTTTCCCTTCAGCTTCAACGGCATTCCCCTCCTCGTCAGCACGCTACTCAGTTCCCGAAACTTCTTCCATGCGCATCTCACTCCAGCAACCGTTGCCGAGTCTGATCCACCTTCTCCATTCAGCATGTCTCCGAGGTAGGAAAATGTTTTCACACCTTCCAGAAGGAGGAATCTCATAATGGGTGATAATATTATATGATTTGGGTGAATCCCTTGAGTTGAGTTTGAGCATGGCAATATATTATAATGACACGAGGTCAGGTCCTTGACTTGAGTTTTCAATGGTGGTGGTTTGAGATGAACTTGCACTCTATGATAGAAAAATAATTTAAGAGTATAATGAAGTTAAACAAATTTGCCATATTTTCAGATAATCCACACTACATGTCGACATTCGTCCCATCAGTGTAGCAACAGCTTAATGCCAGAATCATAAAGTAAAGCTATACAGCTTCATCAGTTTGAAACTGGAAGCCACCCAGATTCCTGAGTGGTCCCAAGATATGTAAGTCACGCAATGAAGTATGTGGACGATGGGAGGAATACTAATTAAAGGACTTGCAATCTCCCCTGCATTCTGAATCTGAGGTGCAATTGAATGGTTAGCCCCACCTCAAGTACTATTATACCGAGTCTTGCTGTAATATCATGCACAACTAGAATGGCACTCAGTAGAGACCATTCCTCCACCAGGCTCAACAGTTTACGGTTTGTATCCCACTGATAGGTCAAATCTGGATTCTGACCTGAACCGAAATCGAATCGGCTTGTTCTTGGCACTTACCCAACTCATTCACCAAGTTTTTTTCTTAAGTCATCCACAACTTTTTGGAATATCATGCGATATATCGTTTTTGGTCCTTTCACTCAATGGTGAATAATAACTAAAAAAAAAATTTCATTATCTGATCCAGATCCAGATTCAAAACTTCACAAAAATTGAATCAAATTGAATCACGTCACACACCCAACCTGTCCACAAAGTTTAGTCCGAATCTGTCCGTGGCTTTTTGAGATATCGTGCTATATATCATTTTTAGCCCTATCTCTCAATAGTGACGAATCACTTTAAAATTCTCTGATCCAGATTTTCACCAACATCTAATCAATTCGTCATTGGCACACACCAAACCTGTGCACCAAATTTCGGCCAAATCCATCCACAACTTTTTGAAATGTCCTGCACACAAACACATAAAGAAAGGTGTCGTGCTGCAAAATTCACCCCTCACCCTAAAAAAAGTTTCCATGGATGCATCAAATTGTCCATTTCATTAAGATTTAAATTGACGATCTTGATCAAAACTCAGTTCAATCTGATGAAGATTGATTATTTTTCAGATGAAAACTGATGATTTTAGAAGTTTGAACTTCAGTTGACCTTTGACCTTTTGACCTCAAAATCGTTACTTTCCAAATTCAGCGATGCAATATGTAATTGCTGTTTAATCTTCAAGTTAATCGGTTGGAAAGTGATTATTGTTCAGATGAAAATTGATGATTTTAGAAGTTTGAACTTCAGTTGACCTTTGACATTTTGACCTCAAAATCGTTACTTTCCCAATTCAGTGATGCAATATGTAATTGCTGTTTAATCTTCAAGTTAATCGGTTGAAAAGTGATTATTGTTCAGATGAAAATTGATGATTTTAGAAGTTTGACCTTGAGTTGACCTTTGACATTTTGACCTTAAAATAGTTGGTTTCCCAATTTAGTGCAAATTTTCCCTCAATATGCAAATGCTGTTCAAGCTTCAAGTCAATCAGATGAAAAATTACAATTTTAGAAATTCGACCTCAATACCAATGGGCTTCCTCCTTATGACCAACCCTACGATTTGTTGAGGTTTCATGAAGATTGGATGAAAATTGTGACCTGTAGGCGATTTACATACAGACATACAGACAAACAGACAGACAGATAGACTAATGCACAAGACCAAGCAATATACTTGAAAAATCTTCGATTTTGCAAGTAGTAAACAAACAAACAGACAGGGGTAAAAACATAACATCCGTCCACCCACCTACAGGAAGGTAATTATCAGAAACCATGAGCAGATGTTAGAATCCAATGTCCAGGCTAGTGTGATTAGGGCACAGAGGTTCTACAGGATATTAAATAGCTGCACCATTTGTAATACGTGATCAAAATCACGTGTCCTCTTCCATTTGGTGGGATGGTATATTACGAGGTTGTACAAGACACGACTACTTGATTTTTGAAAGTCGCCAAAGCCTCGGGATTAAACTTCAAGGGGGATTCCAAGCCTGATCGTCCAACTGATGAAACCCACTCAATAAGTAATTTTATTTCAAACAGATTTTGAACATAAGTAACTGAAATCTAGATTAATTTTCACTATGAATTCAGTTCAACACATTTACATTCATTCCATTTATTTTTCTGAATTTATATTATATGCTTATTATTATATTATGTGATGATATATTTTTATATTATATATTATATACTATTATACTAATTAATTAACTTATTAATTGTAGTATTATTATTATTTTAAATTATTATATTAAATTATTATTAAGATTAATATTATATATTAATAGCTTGGTGTTGGCTTGGTGGTTAGGGTGCCGGCTTGGGATCCTGGGTTCGAATCCCGGTCGATCGCTGAATTAACACCAGGGGGGTTGACTCAGCCTGTCATCCATCCGAGGTCAGCAAATTGAGGACCAGTTCACTGGTAATTCCCTGTGTGTCGGAAGAGGCGACCAACAGGGTTGGCGGCAGGAATGGCATCCGGCCATAAAACATTGCTTCAAAAAGGGGACCACAGTGCCCAAAAAAGGCCAACCACTGCTCTGCGGGGGAAAATGGCCTCTAAAGGTGGTTCTATTAATATTATATATTACTATTATATTATGTGCTTATTATTATATTATATACATATTATTATACACTTCTTTATATTTATATATTAATCATAATACTGTAATGGATATGGGTCTTTGTGGAGCATGTACTCCTTGGGCTGATCTGCCTCAGAGATGCCGAATGGTAATTGGCCAAATTAGAATCACAAACAAACAGACAAACAGACAAACAGACCGGGTGAAAACATAATCTCCATCCTTCAGTGGCAGCAGTAATAATCATAATAATAATTAACATTCCATTAATCCCCTATGAGTTTCCAATGAATGAACTGTACTTTGAGTGCTGCAGTAGCCTGCATTAAAAGGAAATTAATCGATCGAAATCATTTACCTTCATGTCACAAATGACCTGTGCATGGCAGACCGCACTTTCAACTTACCTTCTAAGACTAAATGCCAAAGGAGAATCGTTTTCCAGATTGCATCGGTCAATTTTTAGCAACCAGCAACTTCTTAAAGGAGTTTTTGAACATTTTAATCCAGCATAACAATCCATGCAATCAATGATGTCTGAACATTGGAAATCATTGCCCAAAATCACACCGGGATCAACATGGACTATGATTTGTGGATAATTTCCACCTCTGGTTTATCCATTCCTCTTTTTACCATTATGTAAACAAACATGTTTTCACTCTTGTCTGTCTGTCCGTTTGTCTGTCTGTCTGTCCGTTTGTGAACAAAATATCTCAAAAGCTTGTGGACAGATTCGGATGAAATTTGGCAGGGATGTAGAGTATATGACAAGGACGACATTATTAAATTTTGGTGAAGATCCGGATTCGGATCCGGTTACTAGAATTTTAAAAGCGATTCTTCACAATTGGGAGATGGGGCCAAAAACGATACATAGCAGGATATCTCAAAAATTTAACGATGGATTTGGACGAAACTTGTTGGACAGGTTGTGTGTGTGACAAGGAAGAATTGATTCAATTTTGGTGAAGATCTAAATAGGGATTCGGATATGATAATTATTTAATTTCCTCAGTGATTCTTCACCATTGAGTGATATGGCCAACCAGGTGGAGGTATGCTCTTTACTGAGTGCCGTTCTAGTTCTTTTTTTTTTGCCAATCTCGGCAACTCACTGCTCATCTCTAATTTGTCCTATTCTCCCACTTGCGGAATTGTCTGCTTTTTCTGAACCATTCCAAATTCCTCGTAGTAGAACATGATCATCTCAATTTATCCCTCACACCCATTGACATATCTTTACCTCTCCAAAACCTCTTTCACCTTGTCTACCTTCGTTTCCCCTGGACCATACCTTAATTTGCAACAACACCCTCAATAATTTATCATATTTACTTTTACGACAATCTTTCTACATTACTAAAAAAAATTGAGTGGATGATAATCAAGCACTGCCAGCTAACTAACATTTCCCTGAACAATAACTTTTGTTAAAATCCTGCGTAAAGATTATTTTGTTCTCGAAAAGCTGCTGTCTGCTGCTATCACGAGACAACGAGAATGGGGAGTGGGTAGCATATACAGTATGTCTAGAAACAATAATCTAAAGCACAAACATTTTAGATCGTACTAAAGGTTGAAACCTACTTTCCCACAAGACCATTTACACCTCCCATGAGAAGTTCATATTACCACCTACTAGCAACGGTACCCGCCCTACGGGTGGGGCTTCAATTGGGAGGCCCAAATTAAAAGGCAAAATATTAGAAATTGAAGGCTTTTTTTAATTTAAACGATTTACACAAACATCCGTAAATCATATCACATGCAAATCATCAAAATCTAAACGGTATCTTACTATAATTCACCAAATGTCCGTCCGTCTGTCTGTCTGTTCGAAGGTACCGTAAAAACTGCTGAACCGATCTCAACGATATTTTGGGTGGATAATCCTGGGATCTCCAGGAGTAAAATAGGCTGTTTAGTTTTCCCAATTTCAGCTTTAGTCTCCAGCATTCTCAGGTTTGGACTCACGCATAACATTCGCGTTCGCATAACGTTCATTGTTCTCATTGTGACGATGTTGTTTTCCCGGGTGCCGCACAAACGGCTGCACCGATCGCTGCACAGCTGCACAGATCGCTGCATGGCTGCACCGATCGAACTTGGTGACCTCGGACAAAGACCTTTTATAAGGACATGGGTTGAATCCCTGCTTGAGAGAATTCTAACCCATTTCAACTGAAGGAAACACGTATCGGGAGTACATACGACATAGCGATTGTGAACACAATTAGTTTAATCTCCACATAAGAGAATTCCACACAGCTATTTGGGCGGTGAATATGCTAGCAGATCGCTGTCTCCATCGATCTTGCTAAGGCCGTAACAGCTATCGGCTCAAAATCCTTTTAACTGTTGATTTGGAAGTTTTTACAATGAAGGAAACACGTATCGGGAGTACATACGACATAGCGATTGTGAACACGATTCGTTTAATCTCCACATGAGAGAATTCCACAAAGATATTTGGGCGGCGAATACGCTAACATTTGGCTGTCTCCATCGATCTTGCCAAGGCCATAACAGCTAACGGCTCAAAATCCTTTTAACTGTTGATTTTGTAGTTTTTACATTGAAGGAAACATGTATCGGGAGTACATACGACATCGGGAGTACTAACTGCACGCGACTTCAGTATCAAGCTTAAATCTCTCATGGCGGATCTGAAGAGCGGAATGCTTGGAGAAGTGGTGGGCTACTTTGGCATGAAGGAGGATCAGAAACGTGGACTCCCACACTGCCACATCCTGCTGATACTTGCTCCGCATGACGTTATTTTTCTGGGTGCCGCACAAACGGCTGCACCGATCGAGATTTAACGGATGTTTATATACGTAAATCGTTTAAAAGAAAAAAAGCCTGCAATTTCTGATATTTTGCCTTTTCATTTGGGCCTCCCAATTGAAGCCCCGCCCTTAGGCCGGGTACTGTTGCTAGTTTGTAGAATTTCAATAAAAGCCACATCACTGTTCATATCGGAAATTTTATTCCATCGTGTTTGGAAAAACTGGAAAATTGGAAAAATTGGGGAAAATTTTTTGAAAAACAATATAGCCTATTTTACTCCGGGGGTCCCAGGATTACCCACCCAAAATTTCGTTGCGATCGTTTCAGCCGTTTTTGCGGTACCTGGGAACGGACGGACGGACATTTAGTGAATTATAGTAAGATGAGGCCATACATGATATAAGTCAAAATATATACTGATGTTATACAATTCAGAACTATCGTTTGCAATTTTCTATAAACTTTCTTTTTGCTAGATATCAGCCTCTACTTCCCAGCATCTCAAACGATGACGCGTTTGCAGAAATGATGTATCTAACGTCAATTTGCTTCTTGTTACCCGACTCTACATGTTATTGGGTGGAAAATTGTATGCAGAAAGTCACCTTGGAAACTCCGCATTTCAAGCTGCTTTTGCCTTTTTTACGAAGCATGAATGCAGAAACACTAATAATCCAATTATGATATTTAATACATTGAGTTTGTACTTTTGCTGTTATGGGTTGTTGTCTTTGGTAGCTTATGGATAGAGACATATCTTTGTGACCATTCTTGTTCTGCCCATCTATATGCTCTGCCTGCCTGCGTCTCTGTCTGTATTTCCACCTGATCCTCTCTTGTCCATGCATTGACATCTCGCTCTCCATCATTCAGCTCTTCCATGAGCCTTGGTTGCTTTCTACAAAAAAAAACTATCTGAGATAACAGAAACCTTGATGCCGTCTCAAATGCAACAACTGCAGTAGAAAACGGACAAGATGGCAGAGCGAACCCTGGCAGCGATCCGTGGTGCAGGCACTTAAGCACAGACCCTACTAGCCCGTCTAACAGGTTAATATTCCAATTATCTAAGGGCGAGAGTTTCCCGCTCCTGATCACATCACAATTTCTCATCAAGATTGGGATTTATTACTGGAAGGAAAAGGGAAAGAGAAGAACACAGCCAGGCAGCAGTTATCCCAGATAATAACAATTAATAAATTAAATCAACCTACCCTGGAACAATGACAGCTTAAAAAACACACCTTAACCATTCACTCAGGAAACATGGGACTGAGAAGGAAGATGATGCGACAAAAGAAAAACCTGGGCTACGTAAGCCCTGTTCATATATGTAGTCCAGCTCCCCCACAACCGCTTGCGGCTCATCACTCTTGTTCCATGCAGGCCTGTCCTCCGTACATCTTGCAGGCTTCAACCAATCACGGTGAATTCAACCATCAACCGCAACCAGTGAACCAGATTCCATCTTGTGCCACTTATCCTATGTTATACCCCCATTGGGCCACAATGTTGCACACTTTGTGCTACATGCCAACCATGAACCTCGGAGCTCTCTTCACCTACAGTCACGTGAAAAAGTAAGTACACCCCATGTAAAGTTTTGACTTTTTCAACATATTTCAACATATAGCTATTTGATCTTCATTGAAACAGTATCTACAGATAAAAGTGATCTAATTGAACAAAAAACAATGAAAAATTGACTTTGCAATAATTTATTCAACAAAAAATTAACAGAGATGCCATTTCCTTCTGTGCAAAAAGTAAGTACACCCTTGGCTCTAATAGGTGGTATTGCCCCCTTTGGAAGAAACAACCTCAAGTAGGCGTTTCTCATAACTGTCTACCAGTCTCTGACATCGACTGGGAGAATTTTTTTCCCATTCCTCCATGTAGAATTCTTTCAGCTGTGCGATGTTTGAGGGGTTTCTTGCATGCACAGCTCGTTTCAAATCCCCCCACAACATCTCGATGGGATTTAGATCCGGGCTTTGACTTGGCCATTCCAGAACCCTCCATTTCTTTCTTTTCAGCCATTCCTTGGTGGATTTACTGGTATGTTTAGGATCATTGTCATGTTGAAGCTCAACCGAAGGTGGACCTTGCAACTTTCTGACAGATGGCCTCACATTATCCGCAAGCACCCTCTGGTACCATGAAGAATTCATAGTGGATTATATGATGGTGAGCTGCCCAGGCCCTGATGCAAGCAAAGCTGCCCCCAAACAATAATATTTCCACCACCATGCTTTACAGTTGGTATCAGGTTCTTGTGGTCAAATGCTGTCTTTGGTTTTCGCCAAACATGTCTTCTGGTACTGTGGCCAAATAGCTCTACCTTTGACTCATCTGTCCAGAGCACATTGTTCCAGAAGTGCTGGTCTTTGCCTCGGTGTTCATTGGCAAACTTTAGTCTTGCCCTGATGTTCTTTCTGGACAGCAAAGGTTTCCTCCTGGCACACCTCCCATGTAGATCAAATTTGTGCAGCCTCTTTCTAATCGTAGACTCGTGCACTTTGACATCAACAGTGGCAAGAGCTACCTGTAGGTCCTGTGATGACATTCTGGGGTTCTTAGAGACTTCTTTCAGCTTCTTACGGTCTGCTCTCGGGCTGAACTTGCTGGGGCGGCCTGGCCTGAACAAGTTGGCAGTTGTTTGGAATCTTCTTCACTTGTGGGTGATCTTCCGGACAGTCAAATGATTGATTTCAAATTGTTTGGAGATCTTTTTAAATCCCTTCCCAGACTCGTAGGCATCTCTAACCTTCTTTCTGAAGGCCTCAGAGAGCTCTTTTGATCTCGGCATGGTGACGCCGCACACTTCAACAACAAAGAGCAAACCAAACTAAATGTCTGAGGTTTAAATAAGACAGGTTCCTCCAAGATCCTCTCTAACGATGTTCTAATCATTTGTACCTGAGCTGGTGCACCTGATTCTAATTTTAGGTATTTGAAATAATGATAAATGTGGGGGTGTACTTACTTTTTCCACATGCGAAATTTGCATTTATGTTTATTTAAATTATACAATGGACTACAAAATGTAAATGTGTCATGATATTTGTTGTATTATATCACCTTTATCTATCAATATTGTTGAAATGAAGATCAAATAGCTGTATGATGAAATATGTTGAAAAAGTCAAAACTTGACATGGGGTGTACTTACTTTTTCACGTGACTGTACATTGCAATCGTATGCCACTCCTGTGAATACTTTGTAAAGTCTCACCAGGGAGGGGGGTATGGCAGAGCATTTTAATCTTCCTTGGCGTGTACCCATTGGCCAACGCAACCAGACCAATTAGGATGTATGGGCTTGTTGACAGCCCGTCTGAAGACCTTTAGCTGACCCTGCGATCACCGTGATGGACAGTGCCGATTGGATGTGAAGTGAGGAAAATTACCGATGTACCACAAGGAGGTTTAAGAATGTAGGGAGGGAGAAAAGGCGGAGATTAGACACAGACTCTTGGGCAAGGGGACTATATCTTTCCAAACCCATGCTCGAAATGTCCTATCATTTGCGGGAATTATACCACACTTATACGAAAGAGATACCATGAATTAACTATTCTAATGTGTCCCAAATTTTACCAAGACAAAATCCGTACAATAAATTTATGGCTGTTCATGCAATGATTATACACAGTTCAAGTTAATGCGAATTGGAAGGAAAAAGATATACATATACATATATACATAGATTTGAATGGTGGATGTGTTTTGAATTACGTGGTGGTGAGGTGTTTTGAATTACATGGTGGTGAGATGTTTTGGAATTACGTGGTGGTGAGATGTTTTGAATTACGTGGTGGTGAGATGTTTTGAATTACGTGGTAGTGAGATGTTTTGAATTATGTGGTGGTGAGGTGGTTTGAATTACATGGTGCTGAGGTGTGTTGAATTACGTGGTAGTGAGATGTTTTGAATTACTTGGTGGTGAGGTCTTTTGAATTACATGGTGCTGAGGTGTTTTGAATTACATGGTGGTGAGGTGTTTTGAATTACATGGTGGTGAGGTGTTTTGAAATACATGATGCTGAGGTGTTTTCAATTACGTGGTGGTGAGATATTTTGAATTACGTGGTGGTGAGATGTTTTGAATTACTTGGTGCTGAGGTGTTTTGAATTACGTGGTGGTGAGGTGTTTTGAATTACATGGAGGCGAGATGTTTTGGAATTACATGGTGGTGAGGTGTTTTGAATTACGTGGTGGTGATGTGTTTTTAACTACATAGTGGTGAGGTGTTTTTTATTACATGGTGGTGTGGTGTTTTGAATTACATGGTGGTGAGGTGTTATTAATTAGGTGGTGGTGAGGTGTTTTGAATTATGTGGTGGTGAGATGTTTTGAATTATGTGGTGGTGAGGTGTTTTTATTTACTTGGTGGGAGGTGTTTTGAATTTTGTGGTGTTGAGGTGTTTTGAATTTTGTGGTGTTCAGGGGTTTTTAATTTTGTGGTGTTGAGGTGTAATCGTCCCAAACATTCAGACTGCACCTACTGAAAGTCTGCACCCACTCATGGATGTGCTGAGGGGTTCTTTTTTGATATTTTTTCAACCTAAATCTTCAACCTAAATTGCTTATAAAAATGTAATATCACAAACACTACAAATAAATTTGTGCAAGAAGTAATGACGTTTACAAAGTAATGACGCGTGGTGAGACGAGCGCAGCAAGCCGAGCCAAGCTAGTATGTATGTATATATATGTATGTATGTATATATATATATATATATATATATATATATATATATATATTATATTATATATATATATATATATATATATATATATATATATATATATATATATATATATACATATATATACAGTCATGGCCAAAAATATTGGCACCTTTGCACTTTTTTTTAAATAATGCACCATTTCTTCCAGAAAATTGTTGAAATTAAAATATATTTTGGTATCCACATTTGTATTTCTTTTGTTTTCAGTGGAACAAAACAAAAAGAGCTGAAAAAATTCCTACATCTTAGCTTATTCCACACAGAATTCTTAAAATTTCCCAGACAATATTATTTGCACCTTTTAGAAGTTGTTAGAAATAATTAGATTTCGAGCAGGTGATTCTCCTTTACTTTGGAATTGAACTCACCTGTGGTGAGTTGCAGGTGCCTGCAATATAAAAATCAATCATTCAACCAGTTTGAATGGAGAAAATGAGTCATTCTGCTGTTTTGTGTCACTGTGTGTACCACAATGAGCATGGAGAAAAGAAAGATTACCAGATAATTGTCTGAGGAGGTCAGAGATAAGATTGTCGCCAAGCATGGACAATCTCAAGGCTACAAGTCCATCTCCAGAGACCTTGATGTTCCTGTGTCCACCATACGCAATGTTATCAGGAAGTGTAAGGCCCATGGCACTGTAGCCAACCTCCCTGGACGTGGCCGTAAGAGAGACCTTGATCGAAGATTGCAGTGAAGGATTGTTTGAATGGTGGAGTAAGCACTTCGACCAACTGCCAAACAGATTCAAGCTTACCTTCAGACACAAGGTATGACAGTTTGAACTCACACCATCCGTCACCAACTCAATGAAAGGAGATCCAGGAGGACCCCACTGCTGTTGAGAGAGAGAGAGAGACATAAGAAAACTCGTCTGGAGTTTGTCAAAACACACCTGAACAAGCCAAAATCCTTCTGGGAGAAGGTCCTATGGACAGATGAGACCAAATTAGAGCTTTTTGGTAAAGCACATCATCTCTGTTTACAGAAAACAAAATGAATCCCTCAACGAAAAGAACACCTTCCCTACAGTTAAACATGGAGGAGGTTCAGTGATGTTTTGGGGTTGCTTTGCTGCCTCTAGCACGGGGTGCTTTGAATGTGTGCATGGCGTCATGAAATCAGGAGAATACCAAGGCATTTTGGAGCGCAATGTTCAACCCAGTGTCAGAAGGCTGGGTCTCCTTCGAAGGTCATGGGTCTTTCATCAGGACAATGACCCCAAACACACTTCAAAAAACACCCAGGAATTGTTCAATACAAAAGTCTGGACTGTTCTGAAGTGGCCAGCAATGAGTCCAGATCTAAATCCCATTGAACACCTGTGGGGAGATCTGAAAACAGCAGTTGGGAGAAGGCACCCTTCAAATTTGGGAGAACTGGAGCAGTTTGCACAAGAAGAGTGGGTCAGACTGCCAGTAGAGAGGTGTAGGAAGCTCATCCATGGCTATAGGAAGTGCTTGACTGCAGTTATTTTGTCCAAAGGCCGTGCATTCAATTAATAAGTCTAGGGTGTCAATAATTTTGTCAATGCCATTTCTTTTTATTTTCTGATATAAAAGGATATATTAAGTTCTGAATCAAAAACAAAGGTTCTGTAACATTAACAGTGAAATAAAGAATTGTTGAGACCAAATACTTTTGTCAATTTCAACTTATTTTTCGGGAAAATTGTGAGTTATTTGAAAAAAGTGCAAGGGTGCTAATATTTTTGGTCACGACTGTACCATATAAAGGGGCCTTTTATATGCTCCTAGCATTTTTCCCAATAGTTTTATTAAAATTGAAGTACAGCGGAGCCACGCTGTTAGTGGATTTCCCCTTCATTGAAATACACAGTCACACACACATACACACCACCCCTAAAATATGATGAACGTTATAAGCATACAACTTTATAAAATGCATTTATAATGTAGAGTCATTCAAAAATTAAGTACAGTCAGTATGCGCCAAACGTGGCCCTTTAATATGCATGGCGCTGTTTGTGTCTTGTTGCAATTTCCACTGCTTTGTATGAAACCCACCTGCTGTATGACTTCAGCTCTTCTTGACTCTTTCAGTCTTTCATGGTCCATAAATTGTCTCAGTAAATCCTAATGTCCCTGTCCTGCAAGGGATATTTCTGTAGGGCATGTGTGCTTCTCTTGGAAACTCCAACAAAAAATACATTCAATTCGTTCATTTATATATATTTGATCACGAGTGTTCACAGATGCCATTTTTCTGACTTATTGTTGTGTGCCATAAACGAAGTTTTACTGTCCTCCCTTTTCCAACATGGCAGCATACATACCTCAACAGTAAGTTGTACTCATGAACACTTCCCTCCAATTGCTTTGCATTCAAACCTCTCCATCATATGCAGTCGACCTTTAAGGTTAAGTTCAGACTACAAGCCATAACAAGCTCAGAAGTGTTAAATTTCACTGACTTACGACTCCAGAAACACCACGGGGCATTCTCATTCCAACAAGTGCAGTGTGGCGTTGAGAAGGGGATAGCGGAGAGTTCGATAAAAAACAATGTAATTACATAATCACTAATGCCCATAAAACGTCTGCTGTGACATTCGCATAAGGCGTGAGGAAGCACCTAATGTCATTAGAAGGCAGAAAGCTGGAGACTCCACTCAACCTGGTGAGGATGGCATAGAGATCGCCACTTTTGGAACATTTGTGATTTTTAAAATAAAGCTTTTTAATAAGTAAACTTTAAAAATAAACCTTTTTACTTTTTGAAATTTAATAATTTTAATTCAAAAAAATTAATGACTTTTTAATAATTTTAATTAATTTTTTTTTTTTTGAAAGAAATTACTTTAAATAAACTTTTAAAATACTTTTTAATAAAGTTGTTTTTAAAATATTTTTTTCTAGGTCCTATCAGCCCTTAAGCGATATTGCACAACATGACGTGTTCTAGAATCGAGACGTGTTCTCGATTCTAGAATCGAGATCAATGTTTTTGCAAATAGGCACTGCGTCACAATCCAAACAAGCAATGCCATTCTGAAACATCCCATCAAATATATATATATTCAATTTTATAAACAGGAATCAAATTCCTGCGAGCGGCTAAGTGTGAAAAAATTCTGACTCAATGCGGAGCTTGAACCACGGACCTCCAATGATAACGCGTCAACAGCCCACTGCGATATATGTATATATATATACATATTACATTGATGTTTGTGGGAAAATTACGTGCCCAGACAAGTAATCGAGCCCAGGTACGCTTTGGTAAAGCCATGCCAGTACTCCGCCATCTGAGCTATCTGGGTGACCCTGACTGAATATGGAATTTTCTCACACATATTATTGCCACAAAATTATGCTATCGAGCAGTGTCCGGAGGTAAGTGAATGAGTGAATGAGTGAGTCCGTAAAAACTTCAGTCATTATCGCTTGAACCAAACACACGATTTTGATGAAACCTGGCCACATGCCTTGATGAAACCTGGCCACATGCTTTGATGAAACCTGGCCACAATCTTTAGACTAAAGTCCAGGTGAGCTAACAACAACAACAACAACAACACAACTCTCCCAAATGTAATCAGTTATGGTGCAAAATTACAAGGTTGTAAAAAAGTAATCAACTCATAGAATTGATCATATTCAGTAGTCAGCACACTATCCTTCATACCCAGATGTTGAGATCATGAGTCAATGTTGAGATCATACCCAGAGTTGACGATTGGGCCAATGCTCGATTTTGATGCTTCAACATTACCGCAGTTCCTTGACCGCAATGGAATTTAATATATAGCATTCCTTTTGTGCTAATAAAATCAATTTACTGAGAATTCCTCCCCCAAAGAGTTAAGGATAATGAAGGAGGAACAAGGCAGACGATAAAGGTGTTTCAATCAACAGTGCAAAGTGGAAGTGAACAAGTGGACTGAGAAGGTTAGCCTGGAGGGTGAAAACGACCATTGCTGTGAATTGGAGATTAAACGAGTTGTTCATCTGTCTTGTCGACTGCTTCTAATTTGCTCTTTTCAGGGTAATTTTCCAAAGGTCGCCTGGCTGTACCAATCATGGAAGATCATCAAAGTTACCCCGATTTGTAAGAATAGTTTCAAAATATACCCTCTTAACTATAAACCAGTGAGCCTTTTTCTTATGGAAGTAAAATAATGGAATAGATAAATGAAGGGGACCTCAACATTCAAATTTTCTCCAAACATACTTAATTTCGTTACCCTGGTGTTGGCTTAGCGGTTAGGGTGCCGGCTTGGGATACTAAGAGATCCTGGGTTCGAAATTCCAGTTGATCGCTGAATTAACACCAGAGGGGGTTGACTCAGCCTGTCATTTTTCTGAGATTGGCAAATTGAGTACCAGTTCACTGGTAATTCCCTGTGTGTCGCAAGAGGCGACTAACAGGGTTGGTGGCAGGAAGGGCATCCATCTGTGAAACATTGCTTCAAAAAGGGGACCACGGTGCCACCAAAAAAGGCCAACCCCTGCTCTGCAGGGAAAAATGGTCTCTCGAGGTAGTTCATACTTAATTTGGTGCATCAGAAATTGGATGCCCTCAATCTCAAACATGGGAGATTACCTCTGCCAAACTTTGACAAAAGGAAGCAAGTAGCAAAAGCATGTTTGTCTGCTTTTTTCCTTTGGTTAACGTACATTATTCGTGTGCAGGTACTTGCTTCGTTTTGACACGGAAGTTAAAGCTAAAATAAGAACCATATTAGAAAAATCTGTGTGGCAGTGGATGCCACTTCCGTGATGTGATAGGGCTACTTATCTCATTTTTCTCAGGTACTGTATGTCGCATGCTTCCTTTTGTCAAAGTTGGGCAGTCCTGTGTATTCCTGTGTATTCTTTTCTGCCTTGCAACATACCCTGATTCCCAAGTTGTCAGATAATGGCATCCAGGGTCATGTGCGAGAATGACAATCACATTTCCTGTGTGCACGGAAGCAGTGGCTTGCTTTCGATGCAATAGTATCACATCCTGACCCTTTTGAGGCCAGCGTTCAAGCTAGTACTCTGGAACCAATAACGTTCTTCATATCCGTCAATGACATGTCTTCACTAGATAATCCATTATTTCACTTTGAAGAAAACTTTAATCTGTGCAAGATCGTTTTCCAACCATCAGCCATGAAGTCTGAGGCAGCATCACTCTCTGCTGATCTCAAGAAAGTGAGAAACTTTTCACACATCTCAAACACATCATTTGGTGCAAGAAAACCCATAGACCAGAGAGAGTTTGGTGGCCTTGCAGTTTCTCACTGGGTTTATTCTTGTCTTACTTGTCCTGCCCTCTCACCTCTATATCCAACCCCTACACCTATATATCATACACTTTGTCAGACACCCATGCCTCTTTACCCTGTCAAAGTCCAAACTCTATAATCATACCCCTCTTTTTTCTGGCGACAAGAACCCTTATCAAAAGGATTTTCAATCTTCTGCCCATGACACCCCTGGTATCTTCCACGTCCACACTGACATTTATTACAGCTGTGTGATTAGGGTCCGCACCATTCTGAATTTCCTCCCTATCTTTACTGTGTTACATCAGTTTGTTGTTCTACTTTGTAGTATTCTCCCTTTTTCTGCTGATCCATTTCTCCCTGTTGTTTGGCTCTTCCATGAGCCACAATACCAGAATAAATAAATAAAGTGGTGATGAGCTCCAACATTGAAGGAGGAAGGAGAAAGATTGAACACACGCAGTAAGGTTATTACACAAACTGGAAACGAGAAAAACAATTTTTTTGTACACATAGTTGAGGCTCGTGGAGGAGCTAGAATTACCACACCGAACAGATCAGGACACAATAGGACAAACGGAACAGTTGAGAGATGGGGGAAACAGCAACAGCAGAGTTGAAGGCCAAGATAGAGGCAGAATTGACCAAACAATGGGTGTGGGGAGGAATGAGGGGCAGGAGAGGATGCCGAGGGTTGACAGTATGGATATAGAAGGAAACTCAGGAGGGAAAATTGGAAATTTGGAATGAGGGATTGGGGTGGGAGGGGTTAACGAGGATAGAAAAGATCATTGTTTTGGATTGGGGACGATCTGAGATGGTGGTGAACAGCTGTCTTGAATACCTGAAAGGAAGAATGAGATTGAAGAGAATGTGGATGTTGGTTCCACAGACGAATAAATTAGTGGAGGTGAGCAATGATCCTGGATTTAGGTAGACTAACCAGAAGGGGGTTGATGGTGGACCGTGTGTGCCCTGCAGAAACCTGGGAGAGGAAGGGGGGGGGGGAACAAAGCACGGCAAGAGCAGAGGGTGCAAGACCAGAAAGGAGGCGGTAAAATGGTGAAGAATCACTTTAAAAATTGCACAGGTGTGCATGAATCCTCGACTTCGGAATTTTTTTTTAAATGCCTTCAGATGGATTTGCCTTCCAGGAAGAGAAGGCAAGTTGTTTGAAGGCAACTGCCTCACTACAGGATTCAGTGTACCATAGGCAGAAGGATGGGTATGATAACTTCAGACAAGATGGGATAAATCTGTACAGACTTTTGTGGAAGCATTCCCAGGCCGTACTAATATCAGGGAATGCGGAGATGGAAGACAAGTTATGAGTGAGAGCGCAGCTTGCAATCCTTGCCAATCAGACTAAGTTTGTCTTTCCCAAAAGCCAGAGAGATGTTTACTCTCACAAGAACGTGATTAGATCAACCAATTGGAGCAATGGGAGGAGGGCGTTAGCATGAAAATTGAAATGTAAACATGATGAAGATTCCCAAATGATGCCAGGGCTGTCATAATGCAGCAAAAGATTTACTGTACTTGACTGCAGGTGGGTTGCGCTGGCATTTAATGGTCCAAGCCGGTTTCCTGCATTACCCGGATGAGTAGAGATGCTAACGGCACCACGCGGGCATGACACAAACTTACTAGAGAAGACAAAGCACGAGTCCCTTTGCCTACCAATGTTAGGAAGTGAATGGCATCCATCACTCCAGCTTCTCTTTAAAGATGCCTTATTCATGATGTTGAACAAGACGCAAACTACTGAAATTCAAGAAAAACATTCAAGGATGTAATGGACAAATTAACTGCATTTAGTAACAAGAAAAAGAGCAATCAGAGATTGCAAACCCTCTAGTCACGGCCCTCAGGGATATTTTGGTTCAAATTCTTCCAAAAGCATCAAATTTGGCGCAGATGTTGCCCATGCCATACTCTTTCGATTTTTGACGGGCGCCAAGGGCGGTATGATCCGGGGACCATACCGATCCATCCCGCCATGTCACCTGACCTATGACGTCATAATTAGGATATGCATCCAATCACATGGCGTACTATAAGTGGTCAAAGTTCAAAATGAATCGATCGAAAAATGAAGGCAGGGATCCATTTTTAAGGTTTTCATAAAATCCAATATGGCCGCCAGGTCACATGACCTATGACGTCATATTTATGACATGTATACAATCATGTATACATGAACCCGGATCATGATCGCACAAAAATTAAACACAAGGATATGGCATACAGTTCATAAAACATCAAAATCCATACCTTTGTAATTAGACTGATGAACTGCATATGCCTGAAAATTAGGAAATAGACATGTAAATATTTCCTCTAATTGTCAAAAATAAGGTCAGAGTTCCATTACCCAACCCAGAAACATAAAATGGTGAACCTCACGTAAATCTTGACAAAAAACTCAAAAACCGACATGTTTGACTCAAAAATGACCTTTAAGATGACCTTGAGGGTTGACCTTGACCTCGAATCATCAAAATAACATCATAATTGGATTCCTCGACCTCGAAAACCCCTGAAAAGTGGTATCATACATGATTCCAACCCTTTTGGTTATTTAACTGATTTTCCTCTAATCCGGGTGGTGGCCATTTAGTATTTCGCCAATATGGGGCCCCTGGGGGGGGGGGGCGCCCGTCTTGGCGCCCGTCAAAAATCGAAAGAGTATGGCATGGGCAACATCTGGGCCAAATTTGGTGCTTTTGGAAGAATATGAACCAAACGGCCCCAAAATATCCCTAAGAGCCCTGACTACTCGCCAGGATGTATTTTCAGTGGTTTTTAAGGCTTTAGTGTTTAAACAAATATGGCGGCCGAACCACGTGATCGATGACGTCATCATTATTATTTTTTCATAAACGAATTTATTCCTAGATTATGCTCAATAAATTTCATCTTGATCGGATGAAGTTTTGTACTTGTCGAATTATGACGTAATAATGGAGGCACCTATGACATCATCATTAACATATTTTATTCCGCATGGAGAGTTATTTACAATGAGCCATGTCTCAATTTTTTCTATTCAGCACTTTCGGAGATATAGAGGTGCAAAGTTTTTCGGTTTTTCTAAGATGGTGGCCGAACCACATGACGTATGAAGTCATCCTTTTTTTGTTCTCCACCAGTTTATGCTGACATGGTGCTCAAGAAATTTCATCTTGATTGGATGAAGTTTTGTACTTATCGAATTATGACGTCATAATTGGAGGCACCTATGACATCATCATTATCATATTTTATTCCCCATGGAGAGTTCTTTACAATGAGCCATCTCTCAATTTTTTCTATTCAGCACTTTCGGAGATATAGAGGTGCAGATTTTTCGGTTTTTCCAAGATGGCGGTCGAACCACGTGACCTATGACGCCATAATTATCATCAAAAAATTATACAGGTGGAGTTGCACCTGTCGTGAAAATTTCCTGTCAATCGGACCAAGGGTTGCAGAGAAAATCATATTTATTCTGTGCGGACAAACAGACAGACAGACAGACAGACAGACAGACAAACAAACGGACTCAAATGCAATACCCTCTCCTCTGGCGAGGGTAATTATGCCAATGGCAAACCTTAAATATATGATCGATAATTATCGTTAATTTATTGAAGCTTGATTTAATCGCTGATAAGTAAAATGCATTGCAATTTGAATTTTTAACAATAAAGAACAAAAAGAAAGGTGTGAAAAACAAAATCGGGATGTTTGGCTCCTAAAACCTGCATCACTTTCAATGCCTCCCACAACAACACAACACATTACCCCATCCCTTGAGAATTGGAAGCACACTAAATAAGAGAATTAGGAAGATTTATGCTGATATGCTCGCACATAAAGAGAAGCAGCAAAGACAAAGCAGATTAGAAATGTTTGGCCGGTTGCAGGGTGTGGTTGTTGAGTTGGCAATTCACTGACTTCAAGCATTTAATTACAGCAATGTAAACTAGAACGCCACTCAGTAGAGCGCATACTAGTAAAGGCATATTTGGAATTTCGTGTATTTTTTTTGTTAAAAGCAAAAACTCAATTGATTTTGTAAGAAGGTATCATAAGCTTTAAAAAAAATTAGGGTGGCATTTTGTCTGAACATTCTAAGACTATGAAATCCAAGATGGCGTCCAAAATGGCCGCCGAACACTAATAATGCGATATCTTCGCGAGTACATGTGATACAATTACAAATAAAGTGTCTAAATATATGTTTTCTGAGACCAGGAATCGAATGGAATCATCAAATTTATGTTATATGTATGATCTACATGCCAAATTCCAAAATGGCCACCGCGCACCCACAATGTAAACTATACCTTCTCCCTTCGCATGTAATTACAAACAAAGTATCTATTTAAAGACATGTATTTTTCACAAAGAATACATAATTAACAAGGCAACAAACAGATCTAAATAAAATGAAATACTTGATTTACTGTTCAATCTCTTAAATCGTTTAAACAGGAAGATGCAAAAAGTCATACTGATTAAATGTCTGGCTTTCATTTAGTATTTTTAACAATGGATATCAAGTGAATTATAATTTTGTGAATGTCATCGAAAGTAACACCTCAATCTTCACAGTCTTCATTTATCCCTGGTTGGACAGTTTTGTTGTTGCAGCTGAAAACCCAGCATCCACAAACTTCCGTACATGGGATATTGTTCTTGCGACAGCTGCACCTTACTTCGCATCCACGTTTGCACCCGCACTTTATGAGGTGCAACACTGCTTCAGGAGCTGGTGGATTCAAACAGCGAACTGGAGAGAAGTGACTTGAAACTGCATCAAATGTCCAACCAAATGCAGGTGGTGCTGGGAGGCACGGGTGAGTTTCACAAGCTTTTCTCCAAATCATGGATATGTAATGTGCCCGACGAATGTGTAAGTCCAGTGAACCAGAAGTTGGTGGTAGGTTTTCTCCTTCGGCTGCACGATTTGAGTAGAGGAACCAACGGAGCTCATTCACTTTTGTGTAGATTTTGGATCGATACAAAATACAGACAAAGCGTTCCAACTGATACATACAGCGGGCAGATCAATGTCATCATTCCCGAGCATTGCTAGTGCATCCAGGATCTCATCATCACAAGACATAAATGCCTTGAAGCACGAGTCTTTGGTTCTGCCAGCAAATCTACCAGACATATCGGAACCTGTCAGAGCATGAAAACCTAACAGTGCAGAAGCGTGCTTTGGTCCTAAGTTGTTGTATATGCTCCGCACAGAAATGTTCCTCTTCAGCCTGCCCTTTCCCGTAAGGAAGGTTGTAGACGTTGGTAAGTTTGGATACATGTAGACAAGCAACAAAAAGACGTCTGTGTCTGGGGAACTGACAACAAGTTCTGCTTCATTGAGAACAGTTAGAGCATGCAGTACAAGCAAAGTGTCTGCCTCTTCTTGGCTGTGAGTGAGGAGCGAGTCTGGGATATCAACATTGCCCTTGGTTTGTGTTCCTGAGGTCACCATAAGTTGTTTCAGTCTGTTGTTGGAGCTCTTGCTGTGACATACAACTTTGTCAGCCAAATAGTCGGTCAGTTGTCCTTTGGCGCGGATATCTGATAAGAAGTCCTTCAGGGAAATATGTTGGATTAAAGTGTTGTCCTTCACGTGGTAATATGTTGACTTTCCCTTGGTCCTCCTTGTCCTCATCTGTTCCTTGAGTGATGTTTTGATGTACCGGTCGAACACCAATCTGACCTCATCATATTGTGCTGCCATGTTACAGATTATCTGGAGAAAGGCATCTGCAAAGTCTTGGCATGTTTTCATTTGTTCCGTTTTGATAACTGAATTTACCACAGCCATCCCATCAATAATGATCACTCGGTGTGCTGACGATTCATCTGTTGGGTCAACATTTGTATGTTCCACTGCTGTGTCTGCCACCTGCAAGGGTACTTGGATTGCTTGGATTGCCTCATTTCTGTCAGCTTGAACATGTTGTGTGTTACTGTCCAGCTTCTCAAGATGATGAAGTATTGATGCCTTATCGTATGCCAGCAGGAGGGATCCATCTGAAGCAAATAGTGATCGAGGCACCACACCAAACTCATAAGTTCCGATGCATTCCTTGAGATTCAGCTCTGGTCGACTTCTTGAAATAACAATGAACCGTTGCAACAGTCCTCACTCTTCTTTGATTTTGACCACCTTGTCTCCCATTCGGATTTCTGCCATTGCATTGGCACTTTTGAAGGTACCCAGTTTCTTTTTGGTCATTTTGTCCCACACAGAAAGTTTTCCTTCCATTAGGCGTTCAGTGACGAAACCTTCAAACATCTGTTGCCCAATCTCATCACGCCGAAGGATGTCGTTGGTAGCAGTTTCATTCATAGCTGCTTTGGTGAGCAGGTTGTAGATCTCATCCTCATCAGTGGATTCAAATGGGTTTCCATGCTCGTGAAATACTGCACTGAGTTTGACAAACCTTTTATGCGATTCTTTAATGTAGAGAATTCTGTTTCCCCATATGAACATCGAACATCAGTTGTTGTAATTACTTTCTCTACTGAAGGCAAAGAAGGACGAAGCACATAGTTTGTATAATCTGTTTGCTTGCTGCTCAACTGGCAAATAAAGCATAGTTCAAAATCCACCATTTTTGACTTCTTGTTAGATGAAGACTCTGCCATTTTGGTTAATCTAAGGTCTCTAAGCTATGTTATCCTGGGTGATGGTTGCTGTGGGTACTTGCAGCCTGCAAAAGAAGAAAAGAATATGTTAGTGCACCATAAAATGGACAAGTGGAACCTTAACACTATAAAGCGAACAAACTGCTGCCGGTGACTGCATACGAACGTCAATTTTCCGGCCGCCATGTTGAAATAAAAAAGGCAGCCTCTGTCTGAAATTGTGCAAAATAAAAAGATTAGTAGTCAGGTGGAAGTTATTGTTATTATAGTCACCTCTATATACAAGTTCCAAGCAGTTCATGCTGAAAACAAAAATATTTAAACCACATTAAGTTAATTTTAGCGTCAAATTTAGGGCGTTTTGCTACGGTGGCGGCCATCTTGGATTTCAGGCCATTAGAATGTTCAGAAAAAATGCCACCCTAAATTTTTTTAAAGCTTATGATACCTTCTTACAAAATCAAGTGAGTTTTTGCTTTTAACAAAAAAAATACACGAATTTTTTTTTCATGACAAATATGCCTACAGTATACTCCCGCCGTGGGTCAAGTTGGAATAGTACGATTTCACAAAAGATTGAGGGAGTAGTTCAGTGACAACACACGACAAGACAACACATGACAGACACTGCACAGATATATATTTAGAATATATAGAAGGTAATGTTAAATAAAAACAAGGCAATTTGTTTTCAGGATATAAATGCATTACATTTTCGGATTCAGCGTTCAATTCTATATAAGTGAGTGTATTTTGAGGCATGTGTGACTTCAAATAAAATTGTAAGCCAGGAAAACGTTCGTTTCATTCCTTAGGGATACAACATGTAAAACTGGCCCAAACGTGAAAACAAAACTCGCTCATTTTAAGTCGTACAAGCTAATGCGACCACTCATTCTTCTGGGAAGAATCCCGTGCACATGCTGGTCACACTTATAAGTCATCTAAGTCTTTATAAGTTCATCAAATACTGACACCGCGATTGACATTCGCTGAGGGAAACGTTGATATCTCTTCTGAGGTTAAAAAAAAAAAAAAAAAAAAAAAAAACAGTTTTAAAGGATTATACGTATCAAACGATACATTTTATGAAACGGGGAAACCTAATACACACTTTGCTGGTTTGAAAATGACAGAATATGTCTTTATTAGAAAAAAAAATGAACATTGAAGATGACGCTGCTAAAAAAAATACACCGCTCGAACGCATAACCACGAGTTTAAACTACATTTACAACAAATATGAAAACTATTTTCATATCACAATGTTAAATATAGAATATAGAAGATAATGTTTTTTAAAATGAGCCCTATCTTCCAATGGTAAAAAAATCCTTCAAAAAATTCCTGGATCCGGAATAATATCCTGAGCTTCACCAAAAGCGAATCAATTCTTCCTTATCCCAACGGAAATCATCCCACCAACTTTCATCCAAATCCGTTCAGAACTTTTCCAAATATCTTGTTCACAAACACACGAACATACGAACACACATACGCGCACACACACCCACACACACACACACACACACACACACACACACACACACACACACACACACACACACACGGACACGATCGAATGCATTACTCCCTGGCGGGAGTAAAAATATGCTCATTGATTGCCTTTCGGCCTGGTGTTGGCTTAGCGGTTAGGGTGCTAGCTTGGGATCCTAGGATCTTGGGTTCGAATCCGGTCGATTGCTGAATTAACTCCAGGGGGTTGACTCAGCCTGTCATCCCTCTGAGGTCGGCAAATTGAGTACCAGTTCACTGGTAATTCCCTGTGTGTCGCAAGAGGCGACTGACAGGGTTGGTGGCAGGAAAAGCATCCAGCTGTGAAACATTGCCTCAAAAAGGGGACCATGGTGCCCGAAAAAGGCCAACCCCTGCTCTACGGGGGGGTGGGGGGGAATGGCCTCTAAAGGCGGTTCTTTTCTTTCTATTGATTGCCTTTCCATCTTCATACACATTTTTGTAGCTGCAAGATTATGCGGAAACAGTGATGGCTTACAATAGGGTGCAAAAAGGTGCCCGAGTGATATAAATGCTGATTTCCAGGTCGTCTTGGCTCAGCAAGATATAAAACAACAATAATAATATCTTCAAGGAAAGGGGCAGAAAGCAATTATACTTTGGAATGTCATTAAAACCACCGGATGGATGTAAAGTAATTAACATGTTCAAAAGATCGGTTAATAAAACTATTCAAAAATTAAAATGAATGAGCATGTATGTGCTTGGAGGTTTAGACATGTACACAAATCCCTTCGGCTTTGGAAGCTCAGTTGAGGTGAGCTTAGTATTCCGGTCTCAGACCTCAGCACTTGGGTCTCGGACCTTTATGGAAGGCTGAAGATGGCTCCGTTGGTAATATCTTTGCCTCTTGGCTGTCTAGTCCTGGATTGTTCTCCTGTGGAAACAAATCCAACAAACAAACAGCCATCCTGGAGCAGTGCCTCTGGGAGTGTTACATCTCCGCACACCATCTTTCAGTTTGGAATGGAAATCTGACTGTCCTGTCTGCATTAAGATTGTTGGTGTCTAAGATCATACCACGTGTTGTGAAAACGAATGTGCCGTCGGTGCTTGGTGGATAATTTCCGTGCCTTAAGGTTGAATTGGACATATTATAAAGTATTGTAGTCAAAAGTTTAATTTAACTTAATAGTAAGAATACGATTAGTTATATACAAGGTTAGCAGAAGGTTGAAGTTATATACAAGGTTTAAAAAGGTTCATTGTGTTACGCTCAAAAATTCCAGAATTTTCAATTTGAGACTAAATGGTCGTCATGTTTTCAAAAAATTGCGATATTGGTCACTTTGGCCTCAAAACAATATGCAGCCTCTGAGGCCACAGCCACATGACCCATGTTTTTACTTCCTGCACAAAGTTATTTCTGTACGCCAAGTATGGAGTTTGTACCCTTCAAAGATGTGGCCATGCATAAGGAACAGACCCAGAGAGAGAGAGAGAGAGAGAGAGAGAGAGAGAGAGAGAGAGAGAGAGAGAGAGAGACACACACATTCATGTGTGTGTGTGTGTGTATATACAGACTTGGCATTTAATATGGAATATTTTTTTGTGGGGGTGAACTTACTTTTCAAGATGTCTTAGAACCAAAAGTTAATTGGAATTATGTTGAAATTATTCTAGATTTTGTTAATGTGACCTTTAAAAGAAACAAAAACCACATTCGACATTTTGAAACAAATAAATTGATCCTTGAAAGTGATGTAAACTGATATCGAACTCAATTCATGGACAGAACTGTGTTAAACTTCTGTACGTTTTCCAGAAGTATCTCTTTATTTTGCACATTAGCCAAAAATTTTTTTAACAAAAACAAAAGTGAAATTACGACTGGGATTACGGACAGTAAAATTACAGTTCAGTACTTCGTGTACTACGAGCATTCAGGAGAGCACGTACACGTTTAGGCATGCTGTTCACGAGATTTGCCAAGGTTTCGACAGGAATTGCTCGCCATGCAGTGACAATAGTCTGCTGCAATTCACGCACAGAGGTCGGCTGCTGGTCCAAGTGGTCGATTTGACGCGTTAATTCTGCCCACAAGTTCTCTATAAGATTCATATCTGGGTACATGGCAGGCCACTCCATATGCTCTACACCACGGTCAGCAAGAAAGTGTTGGATCATGCGAACACGATGAGGCCGTGCATTGTCATCTTGGAAGACAAAGTTTCCTGGAAAGGCTGCACGAGCAAATGGAAGTAATGTTTCTTCCAGAATGGCCCTGTACTTGAACTGGTTCAGGTTTCCATTCAGAACAACCAGGTCAGTTTTTCCCCCTGCATGAAAAGCAGCCCAAACGGTCACCCCACCACCTCCAGCTTGGACTCTTGGCACTATACAATCTTTGTTGTAGGCTTCATGCACTTGTCTGCACACTCTGACGCGGCCATCTTGACGATAGACCAGAAATCTAGACTCGTCACTGAAGATCACGTGATTCCAGTGTCCTGGCTGCCATTGACAGTGCTCTCTGGCCCACTGCAATCGGCGCTTGCGGTGTTGTCTGGTCAGGCGTGGCTTTCTCAGGGGACGCCTGGCACGATAGCCTGCTTGAACCAGTCATTGGTTGCCTAGCCTTCTGGATACAGGCACATTTGTCAGTTGCTGCCACTCAGCCCTAAGCCGATTAGCTGACTTGCTACGACCATTTGCGGACTAACCGGTGCAGCTGGCGATCATCCCTCCTTGTGGTTCTGCGGGGACGTCCTGGCCTCGGTATTGGAGTAGGGACACCCCTCTGAGCATTTCGTTTGAGTATCTTTGACACCTGACCTTGAGTGATGCCATACTGCCGAGCAATAGCACGCTGTATCATGCCGTAATTTCGTAAAGCCACCACTCCATGACAAACAGCATTGTCGAGTTGACGGACCATCTCCAGAGCAAGCGGCAATAACTTTTGGAGACGTGCAGCAGTTGTTTTCCACTAATACAGAACACAAAAACCCTTGTATATCTGACTGTGAAGCAAATCATCAAATGCACCTGTCCGTACATTTTGCAACGCCACCTGTGATATAATCCTGTTGTTGACTTCTTGGTCCGACAGACAATCAGTGACATGGTTCTTTTAACAAATAAATCACCAAAGTGTAAAAGAAACTCACCAGATTGATATACTGTTAAGAAAGTAAACCCAAGTCAAGAAAAAAAAAATATTCCATATTAAATGCCAAGTCTGTATATACAGTCACGTGAAAAAGTAAATACACCCCATGTAAAGTTTTGACTTTTTCAACATATTTCAACATACAGCTATTTTTTCTTCATTTCAACAATATTGATAGATAAAGGTGATATAATATAACAAATATCATGAAACATTTACATTTTGCAGTCCTTTGTATAACTGAAATAAACATAAATGCAAATTTCGCATATGGAAAAAGTAAGTACACCCCTACATTTATCACTACTGCAAATGCCTAAAATTAGAATCAGGTGCACCAGCTCAGGTGCAAATGATTAGAACATCGTTAGAGAGGAACTTGGAGGAACCTGTCTTATTTAAACCTCAGACATTTAGTTTGGTTTGCTCTTTGTTGTTGAAGTGTGCGGCGTCACCATGCCTCGATCAAAATAGTTCAGAAAGAAGGTTATAGATGCCAACGAGTCTGGGAAGGGATTTAAAAAGATCTCCAAACAATTTGAAATCAATCATTCGAATGTCCGGAAGATCATCTACAAGTGGAGAAGATTCCAAACAACTGCCAACTTGTTCAGGCCAGGCCGCCCCAGCAAGTTCAGCCCGAGAGCAGACCGCAAGATGCTGAAAGAAGTCTCTAACAACCCCAGAATGTCATCACGGGACCTACAGGTAGCTCTTGCCACTGTTGATGTCAAAGTGCATGAGTCTACCATGAGAAAGAGGCTGCACAAATTTGATCCACATGGGAGGTGTGCCAGGAGGAAACCTTTGCTGTCCAGAAAGAACATCAGGACAAGACTAAAGTTTGCCAATGAACACCGAGGCAAAGACCAGCACTTCTGGAACAATGTGCTCTGGACAGATGAGTCAAAGATAAAGCTATTTGGCCACAGTACCAGAAGACATGTTTGGCGAAAACTAAAGACAGCATTTGACCACAAGAACCTGATACCAACTGTAAAGCATGGTGGTGGAAATATTATGGTTTGCGGCAGCTTTGCTGCATCGTGGCCTGGGCAGCTCACCATCATATAATTCACTATATGAATTCTTCATTGTAACAGTGGGTGCTTGAGGATAACGTGAGGCCATCTGTCGGAAAGTTGAAGCTCAACCGAAGGTGGACCTTGCAACATGACAATGACCCTAAACATACCAGTAAATCCACCAAGGAATGGCTGAAAAGAAAGAAATGGAGGGTTCTGGAATGGCCAAGTCAAAGCCCGGATCTAAATCCCATCGAGATGTTGTGGGGGGATTTGAAACGAGCTGTGCATGCAAGAAACCGCTCAAACATTGCACAGCTGAAAGAATTCTGCATGGAGGAGTTGGCAAAAATTTCTCCCAGTCGATGTCAGAGACTGGTAGACAGTTATAAGAAACGCCGACTTGAGGTTGTTTCTGCCAAAGTGGGCAATACCACCTAGTAGAGCCAAGGGTGTACTTACTTTTTCCACATGCGAAATTTGCATTTATGTTTATTTAAATTATACAATGGACTACAAAATGTAAATGTTTCATGATATTTGTTATATTATATCACCTTTATCTGTCAATATTGTTGAAATGCAGATAAAATAGGTGTATGTTGAAATATGTTGAAAAAGTCAAAACTTTACATGGGGTGTACTTACTTTTTCACGTGACTGTATATACAGTGCTCCCCCCCCCCCCCCCACCCCATAAATATTGAAACAGTGCAATCTAATCTTACTATAATTCACCAAATGTCCGTCAGTCCGTTCGAAGGTACCGCAAAAACGGCTTAACCGATCGCAACGATATTTTGGGTGGGTATTCCTGGGACCCCTGGGAGTAAAATAGGCTATATTGTTTTTCAAAGTTTTCCAAGTTTTCCAATTTTCCAATTTTCCAGTTTTTCCAAACACGATGGAATAATATTTACCGATATGAACAGTGATGTGGCTTTTGTTGAAATTCTACGTACCAGGAGAGAGTAGATCGACTCCTGACGAACTCTTCCTATAGAAGCGTGCGGCTCCGAAGTAACACGGCAGCGTGTGCAAAGCGACTGAGAAACAGGTGTAGCGGCCGCTTCCATGTTACAGATTCGGCACGCACTCTTCACACATAAACGTGCGACTGAGAAAGACGTGTAGCGGCCGCTTTCGTGTTACAGATTCGGCGCGCACTCTTCACACATAAACGTGCGACTGAGAAAGACGTGTAGCGGCCGCTTCCGTTTTGCAGAATTCAATCTTTTTTCAAAATGGGCGCTATGTACTGTTTCGATTTTGATGATTTGCATGTGATATGATTGAACAGATGTTTATATGAATTATTTAAAATAAAAAAAGCCTTCTGATATTTTGCCTTTTAATTTGGGCCTCCCAATTGAAGCCCCGCCCATAGGGCGGGTACGTTGCTCGTCTGTTATAATTGCTATATACTCAAGAAATTTGGATTTAAGGTCAAAAGATGAATATGAGGCAAGAGTACAGAAGGTCAGATATTATTTCTTGGTATTTGTATGCATATATGTTTACAATTGTAGAACGATAGCACTTTTTATGATCAGTCCCCCATTTTAGGTAAGCATAAGTATTTGAACAGAATACCTTAAAGTAAATTAAAGTAGTAAAATAGTTTGTATTTGGTTGCATATCCGTTGCATGCAATAACTGCATCTGACAATCTGACATGTGACCCATTAACATGACCAAACTCTTGGTATATTCCTTTGAAATGCTTTGCCAACCTTTACTGTAGCCATTTTCAGTTGTTATTTGTTTTGGGGTTTTTTGACTTTAGTCTCCTCTTCAGAAAGTGAAATGCATGCTCCATTGGATTTACATCCAGAGAATGACTTGGCCAGTCTAAAACCTTCCACTTTTCCCCTGATGTACTCCTTGGTTGGGTTGGCAGTGTGTTTGTGGGTCCCACTTATAGGTCGGGTTTGGATCAGGGCCTGACCCAAAATCTATTATAGATTTGTCCTTGTCACTTACACAACTCATCCACCAACTTTTGCCATGTTGTCCACAACTTTTTGATTTCATGCTATATATCGTTTTTGGCCCTATTACTCAATGGTGAAAAATCACTTTGAAATTTCTCAGATCCAGATGGATCTTTACCAAAATCTAATGATTTCATCCGTGGCACATACCCAACCTCACCACCAAATTTCATCCGAATCTGTCCACAACGTTTTGAGATATCCTGTTCACAATCAAACAAACAGACAGTGAGATATGGGTGAAAACATAACCTGCATCCACCTTCAGTGGCAGAGGTAATAAAGATGGTTGAGCTAGTTCCAGAGGCAGCCGTGCAAGCCCAAGCCATGACACTACCTCCAACATCCTTCACACATGAGGTAGTATGCTTTGGATCAGATGCAGTTCCTTCCTTTCTCCACACTTTGGCCTTTCCATCACTTTGGTAAAGGTTTATCTTGGTCTCAAATATCCAATAAACTTTGAACCAGACCTCACTGGCTCACCTCTGTACTTTTCGGCAAATTCGAATCTAGCATTTCTATTCTTGGTGCTGATGAGAAGTTTTCATCTTGCAGTGTAGCCTTTGTAATTCTGCTGACGAAGTCTTCTGTGAACGGTTCATTGTGATATTTTCGCCCCTGAACTCTGGAGGTTGTTTGTGATGTCACTGCAGTCGTTTTTGGGGTTTTTCTTCACAGTCCTGATAATTTTTCTGTCATCAATGCAGTTGCTCTCCTTGGCCCACCATTTCTGAGTATACTAGAGGTTTCTTTCTTTTTCAAGACAATCCAAATTGTTGTATTTGATATGTTGAGATTATTATTGTTGACAATTATTATTTCCTTCCCTCCTCATGGTCCCCGCCAACGACCACATGCGTGTTGTCTCGCCCCGCCCACTTTATCTCCTTTTCCTTCCACCTCTCCAGCTGATACTCACCTTTCCAATTCTAGTTTCCTCCATACTCATTCAACCCTTTCTCCTTCTTTCTCAGATCCACACCCTCACTTCAGGGACTTTTCCCAGGTTGTTTTTCACGGTTTTGTTTAAACATTATTGAAGTATGTTTAAACATTTCCCTGCATTTTTTTATTCAGTGGTATATTATAACACGTTGTTTTTCTTCCTACTTCAAAGGCTTTTTTCAATTTCCTCATCAAATCATTCCATTTCAAAAAAAAAAAACCTTACAGTTCTTCCTTTCTACATTCTCTAAACCCATCTTCATTCCACCCCTCCTCTATCGTTTTCAAATGGAACTCTGACTTGAAAATCACAATAAACGCAGTTTGTAATAAATGTTCGTTTGTCATAAGTCATCCACTTTCTAAACTCCCCCCTCACCTCTCCCCTCCTAAACCCCCCTTGTCCCTCCCCTCCAAATCTCCCCCTTTACTCCTCCCCTTCAAATCTCCCCCCTCACCCCTCCCATTCAAAATTCCCCACTCACCCCTCCCCTTCAAAACTTCAAAACTCCCCCCCACCCCTCCCCTTCTAATCCCCCCACCCCCCACCGACCATCTTTCTCCAATTCTCCCATCTCTCCCCTCCTCCTCAAATCTGCCTTCTCCCCACTTCCCCTCCCTTCCATCTCATACCTCCATCTCCTCCAACCTTCCACTTTGCTCTGCCCCCCCTCAAAAACGCCTCACTGTGCCTCATCCCATCACCATCAAACCTTTAATCCTCCTCATACTTCCCTTTCTCCTAGCTCTTCTGCAATCTCTGACACACTACCAACAGCTCACCTGACGTCCCCCTCTCACCCCTCATCTTACCCTATCCTTCCCCACCCCTCACCTGTACCCAATGCTCCCCCTCCCTCTTCCTTAACGGTATGGACCACAAACATCCGGGGCCTTCGCTCAAATTTGACTGATCTCTCCATACAGGTTGCTTCTGACAAACCAGATGTGATCTGCTGAACAGAAACTTTCCTCCTTCAACATGTCACTGATTCCTTAATATCTCTTCCTGGTTACTCCCTCCTCTGGCATGATAGACCTGAGCCTCGTCTTTGCGGTGGGGTTGCTATCTTTATGAAAAACTCTCTCCCTCATTCTCCTTGCACTGCCCTCTCTCCACCCAACCACCAGGAGTACCTCTGGCTACGGATTCCCCCTCCGCTCCCACCTTTTGTTCAAATGTGTTTTGTACCGTCCTCCAAACAGTGATGACTCCATTTGCATCTCGCTGTCTGACAACAAAGAACACCTTATATCCACTCATCCCAACTCTCTATTCCTCATATATGGCGACTTCAATTGTCACCATGCCAGCTGGCTGGGTGTGGGTACCTTTCTCACCAGCCACTGCACCTCAGCAAAGGACTTCTGTGACCAACTGGGACTGACACAATCTGTCAATTTCCCAACCCAGATCTCAATCAACGGAGCATCTTCTCTTCTAGACTTGGTTATGAGAAACTTCCCTGCAAATGTCGGCTGCCCTTCTTCTGCTCCAATCGGTTCATCTGATTATTTGATTGTTAAAGTGGACATCTCTCTGGCCATTCTCAGAGAACCTCCTCAGCGTTGGCGAGTCTGGAATTTCACTCAGGCCGACTGGCACGGTCTTCAAGCAGCCATCAATCATCTGGACTGCTCTCCCTCTCTCTGTCATGCACAGATTTAGCCCATCTGATCTTCAGTTGTCTGACCCTTCCTCCCATCCATGGTACACTGAATCTTGTGGTGAGGCAGTTGCCCTGAAACAACTTGCCTTTGCCTCTTGGAAGGCAAATCCAACTGAAGGGAATCTCAGTTCCTTCCACCAAGCTCGGAACAAGTGTGTGTCTACCCTCAGGAGTGCCAGGAAGCACTATATCTCCACACTCAAGACTGAACTCTCAAACCTGTCTCCCTCCTCCAAATCCTGGTGGTGTCTGGTCAAATCCGTTTCTGGTGTTTGTTCCCTGACACCGCACATGACAAAGCCGAATGCCTCAACTCCATGTTTGCCTCAAAATCTTGTGTCCCAAACCCATTTCTGTCTGTACCCACTTTACCCAGTCGAACCCAGCTGTTCCTGGACTCTGTGTCCCTCTCTCTTGACAAAGTGGAGAAGTTTCTGTCAACCCTCGACTCTGATTCTGCAACTGGACCAGACGGCATCAGCCAATGGGTCCTAACATCCTGCTCTGTCGCTCTATCTCACCCTCTCTCTGTTCTCTTCACCCTCTCTTTTACTCAAGGTCATCTGCCATCTGCTTGGAAATCAGTCAACATTACCGCTTTACACACAAAAGGTGCAAAAACAGATCCTTGCAACTCCAGACCAATCAGCCTGCTCCCAATAACCAGCAAGGTCATGGAATCCATCATTGCTTCTGACATCAAATCCTTCCTCTTCTCCAATGACTTGATCTCAGATCATCAATTTGGATTCAGAGCAGGTCATTCTCCTCTGGACATGCTGCTTCTTCTGTCTCAACAATGGATGGAGGTCGTCAATGCCAAACAGGAAATCAGAGCCGTCTCCCTTGACATATCTCGTGCCTTCGATATGGTCTGGCACTCCGCCCTGCTCACCAAACTCTCCTCCTATGGTATCCATGGAAACCTCCACACATGGCTTGCAGACTTCCATTCTGGTCGCAGTCAACGTGTGGCCCTGAATGGAATTCTTTCAACTCCCCTTTCTGTTCTGGCTGGATTTCCTCAAGGCAGTGTTCTGGGCCCTGTGCTTTTTGTGGTCTTCATTAATGATCTCTCGTATTTATGATGTTAATGAAAGGTTGATGATGGTGAAAATGATGATTGGAAAGCTCTTGATGAACGTCATCTCGGGATATGCTCCACAGGTTGGTCGGAGTGATGAAGAGAAGGACAAGATATGGTGTGCAATAGAGAAGCTGATGGAAAACGTGAAAGATAAGGAAGTTGTTGTGGTAGGAGGAGACCTAAATGGACATGTGGGAAGGAGTATGGATGATTTTGAGGGAGTTCATGGGGGTTACGGATATGGGTTGAGAAATGGAGAAAGTAAAGGATTTTGGAGTTTGCTGATGGAGCTGATTTGTTGATTTGTAATACTCAGTTCCAGAAAGAGGATAATAAGTTTGTTACTTGCACGTCAGGTGGGTCGACGACAACCGTTGACGACCTGCTGGTGCGTAGGCGAGATAGGGGGCACCTCCGGGACACAAAGGTGGTCCCGGGGGAGGAGGCTGTTTCACAGCACCACTTGGTTGTCTGCGACCTGAGGGTGAAAGGTGCGAGGAGAGCTCGGCGGGTGAAGTACCAACCGAGAATGAAGGTGTGGAGGTTGAAAGAGGTGACAGTGAGGAAGGCATTAAAAGAGAGGCTGAGTATGGTCGAGGATGATGTGGTTGAGCTTGAAAGTGGTTCAATGTCAATGAAAGATAGTCTGTTTGGAGCCGTTGGTGAGGTATGTGGATGGACAAAAGGACCACCGAGGCACTCGGAAACATGGTGGTGGGATGATGAAGTTGGAAAGAAGATTGACGAGAAGAGGAAGAACTTGAAGGAGTGGCAGAAGGCGAAAGGTATGGGGGCAGAAAAGGCAGAGCATGAAAGTTATAAGTTAGCCAGGAAGGCTGCAAAGAAAGAGGTAGCAAAGGCGCAGGAGGCATGGAGGAAAATGTTCGGAGAACGCTTGGATTTGGAAGAGGGTCAGAGAGCGGTATTCAGGATTGCAAAGCAGATAGCGAAAGAGAGGTGTGATGTGATGGGGGTGAGTTGCTTGAAGGATGAAGTGGGACAAATCATTGTGGACCCAGATGGAATTAAAGGAAGATGGAAGAGATATAAGGAAATACTGTTGAATGCAGAGAATGAATGGGATGGCAACATAGAGAGTAACCCAGTTTTAGGAACGGCAGAAAAGATAACCGAGAAGGAAGTTGAGGAAGCGATAAAAGCAATGAAGAGTAGAAAAGCGGGAGGGCCGACGGGAGTTGTGGGAGATATGTTGAAGGCAGCGGGAAATTGGGGTGTGAAGAGAATGACAGAGATCTGCAATCTGGTGGTGAAAGAAGGCCGCATTCCAGTGGATTGGGAACTGAGTACCCTCGTCCTTCTATACAAGGGTAAAGGTGACCCTCTGGACTGTGGCTCATATCGAGCGATAAAGTAATTGGAGCATGGAATGAAGGTATTGGAAAGGGTGTTGGAGAGGAGGATGAGGAAGAAAGTGAAGATTGACGAAATGCAGTTTGGATTTGTGCCAGGAAGAGGAACAACAGACGCACTTTTTATTGTGAGGCAGTTGCAGGAGAAGTACATGGAGAAGAGGAAGACGTTGTTTCTTGGGTTTGTTGATCTGGAGAAAGCATTCGATAGGGTTCCACGTGAAGTAGTGACATGGGCAATGAGGAAGTTAGGTGTGGAGGAATGGTTGATCAGAGTTGTGATGACAATGTACAAAAGAGCACGCACAGCTGTAAGGACGAAGGACGGGAACAGTGGTGAGTTTGAGGTGAAGGTGGGAGTGCATCAGGGGCGGGTACTAAGTCCCCCACTATTTGTAGCTGTGGTGGAGGTGCTGGCTCGGAACGTAAAGGAGGGTTCACCGTGGGAATTGTTGTATGCAGATGATCTGGTGTTGATTGCAGAAAGTATGGATGGACTGAAGGAGAAGAAGAACAAGTGGAAGGAATGTATGGAGACAAAAGGTCTGAAGGTGATTATCGGAAAAACGAAGGTGATGGCAAGTGGTAACGCATGTGGTGAGGTGGAAAGAACTGGGAAGTGGCCGTGTGCTATGTGCAGGAAGGGTGGCGGAGTGAATTGCATTCAATATACAATGTGCGCTGAGTGGGTTCATCAAAAATGTAGTGGTCTTAGAGGGTCATTAACCAGTGTGGCAGCTACATTCAAGTGTAAGGTGTGCAGAGAGGGAGCTGCAGATGGAGGAAATGTTGAGTTGGATCTTGGAGATGGCATGAAGCTGGAATATGTGAAAACATTTTGTTACATGTTTGAAAACATGCTGAATGGAGAAGGTGGATCAGACTTGGCAACGGTTGCTGGAGTGAGATGTGCATGGAAGAAGTTTCGGGAACTGAGTGGCATGCTGACGATTTGGGGAGTGTCGTTGAAGCTGAAGGGAAAGGTGTATGCTGCATGTATGAGAAGTGGATTTATGGGAGCGAGACATGGGTAATGAACGTCGAGCAGCAACGAAGGCTGGAAAGGGTGGAAATGCGAATGGTTCGGTGGATGTGCGGAGTATCGTTGAGAGAGAGGAAGACAAATGATGAATTGCGAATGATGATGGAAATAGAGCCTGTGATGGATGCTGTGAAGAGAAACAGTTTGAGATGGTTTGGTCATGTGTTGAGGAAGGATGAAAGTGACTGGTTGAGAATAGTGATGGAAATGAATGTCGAAGGAATTAGATGACGGGGAAGACGGAGAAAGACTTGGCTAAAGATGGTCGAAGAAGAAATGCGGGCAAGGGGGTTAACAAGGGGAGATGCAGAAAATAGGGCAAAATGGAGAAGATTGTCATAGGGACCGCAAGGCTAATCCCGGCTCTTGCAGGGAAAATGGCCTTAAAATGCCTGTTGTATTAATGATCTCTCTGCACTCTCTGGAAAATCCTCTCTATCTCTTCGCTGATGACTCCACTCTCTGCCGCTCCATATATCAACCCTCAGATCGGCAGTCTGCAGCGTCTTCACTCTCTGCAGACCTGGACAATATCTTAAACTGGTCAAACAAGTGGAACATGTCTTTCAATCCTGACAAATCTCACACTCTCACTTTGTCTCTCCGAAAAGACCATCTGGACAACCTTCCCATATACATTCTGAACAATCCTCTTGAAGAAGTTCAGTCACTCAAGCTTTTGAGTCTCACTATCTGCCATGACCTTTCCTGGGAAAACCACATTTCCAAGCTGGCCTCCAAAGCCATTCGCCATCTGGGCATCCTCCGATGTGCAAGTCCTTTCTGGGAACTTCTGAGCTCCTCACCACATACAAAGATTTCATCAGCAGCTCAATGGAATACTACTCTCCCTTCTAGGCTGGTGCTCCTGCCTCACACCTTGCTCGGCTCCACACTGTAGAAACCAAGGCTTTCAGAATCATTGGGATCTCCCACAATGAAGCTGATTCTGAGGGCCTTTCTCTCTTTCATCGCAGGCAGGTAAGTGGTCTTTCTGTCTTCTACCGACTCCTCTCCAGCCTTGCTCCCCCAGCTCTGTCTGTGCTCTGTCCCCCAAATATTCCTGCAGGACGTACAAGATCTGCCAGCAACCCTCTTCTGGTGAAATTGCCAAAATCAAGACTCTCTTCTCACCTTCACTCTTTCATTCCCCTTTTCTCCCGCCTCTGGAACAATCCCCCACACTCTCTTCAATCCCACTCCTCCCTCCAGGTCTTTAAAACAGCTGTTCTCCACCATCTCTTATCTTCCACCATCCAAAACCTTGACCTTTTCTATCCCCGTCAAAACACCCCAAATCCGCCTCTTTCAATCCCCAACTTCTTTCCTGAAATTCCTAGTTGTGTTCATTTGCTTTATAGCGTGTACCCGTCCCCCCCTCCCTCAGCCCTCCCCCTTCCATAGATCTACCGATGTCCTTGTTCTCCTCTGTTGTTGTGCTTGTGTGCTTCCCTCTGCCCCCCTCTTTTGTCTCCTGCTCCCTTCATTGTATGTTTTATGTGTCTGTGCATGTTTTCATGTTCAATGTGTTCGCTCTTGCAGGAGCCTCGATTCTGTATACAAAAAAAAGGTTGGTCGCATATACCTATCACTAGTACCGACTTTATAGACACTCACATTCTAACTGTAAATACTTTATAGAGGTACTGGTTTTAAAAAGATTGGAAAAAAATTGTGTTTGTAGAAAATTGTAAAAAACAATTTCAACAATATATATATAAATTTATAAAATAAAAAAAATAACGTATAATATTGGCTTCCACCAGGAGGCATTTGGGGACTACATTATCACATTATGTGCGGAAAGACAGAAAGACAGACAGACAGACAGACAGACAAACAAACGGACCCATATTAAATGTCCTTTCCTCTGGCGAGGATGATATAAAAAAATCTCCAAATTCAATAAACATGGGAACATATTGAAATGTGGAGAAAGTAAAGGCGTGTTTAGATTTGAAAAGTTCACAAACCAGTAAATAAATCGAATTGACACCATGAAACATTCGTGCAACAGGGTCTAATTAAGAATGCAAATATAAATAAAAAATAAAAGCTCGTATAGAATGGTTGAAAAAAAAATTAAGCGGAAGCACCAAAATGTTTTCTCATTAAACCTGAGCATTGTTTGAACATTTGAGCGCATTTGATAATTAAACGATAATTAATGTTTATGTTACATCTCCTAAAAGACCCTCGTTCAGTTTGCAATGAAAAGAGCACTTCACAAGTACTACTCACAAATACTTCACTGAATGCAAATACTGAATGCAGCATCAAAATGATCCAAATCACGATAAAGACTCAGATTTAAAGGCAGTCGGTTTCAAACCTGATGCTGATTCCTTCAGTTAATGAAAGAAGTCGGACAGGGTGTTCAGACAGAGGTAACGCACTTGCCTTGAGCTGTCTAGCCTGGGTTCGATTTTTCAACCCAACTATAAACTGCCAGATATCTGCTTTGTTCGCAGGGAGGTGTCACATCAACTAGGCCATCCGATGTTGGCCTGAGGGTGCAAAGAGTTCGATCACAATATGTGGTCTGCAAGGACTGGCAATAGCCTAGAAGGTGTGCACTCACTTCTGAGCTGTCTAGCCTGGGTTTGAATCCCGACACAGCTATAACTGTCATGCAGGTGTTTCAAGGGCAGGGTGAAAAATCAATGTGTGTACCTAATCAATGTGTGTGCCGTCCCTCGGATGCACGTTAAAATAGGCGTCTCGTATGCTGGGATTAGTTGGTAGACGTTAAAGATCCCACAAGGTGCAACACTAGCAGAGCACTCGGTAGAGCTCATACCTCCGCCAGGCTGAATAGTTTCCATTTTGGATCCCACTGATAGGCCAGATCTGCATCCAGACCTTCGGCAAGATCTAATCAGTTTGTTCTTGTCACATACCCACCTCATCCACCAACCCGTCCACAACTTTTTGAGATATCGTGCTATATATAGTCTTTGGCCCTATCTCTCAATGGTGAAAAATAACTGAAATAATTAAAAAATAGATTGTATCCGGATCCGGGTCAGGAGCTTCATCAAAATCGAATCAATTTGTCTTTGTTAGATACCCAACCTGTCCACCATCAGGTTTGTCCGAATCCGTCCACAACTGTTTGGATCTCACGTGTTATATAAGGTTGTTGGCCCTAGCTCGCAATGCTGAACAATCTAGTAAAATATTCTCATATACGGATCCAGATCTTCACCACAATCTAATCAATTCCTCTTGATCACACAATCAACCTGTTCACCAAGTTTCCTCCAAATCCAAAGATAACTTTTTGAGATATCGTACTCACACAGACAGACAGACAAGTGAAAAATCACTCATAGAGTGACACTTGGCAAAAGAGAACAAAGTAGAATGGCACTCGGTAGAGCATCCTTTTGACCTAAAAAAAATAATTGGTGACTGTATTCAGTTACCTGATATGCAAATCGTCTTCAAATTAAGTTAATCGGATGAAAGTTGAGGATTTTAGAAACGTGGCCTATGTTGACCTTTTGGCTTATGTTGTCCTCAAAAATAGTTGTTGGTTGGTTTCAGTAAGCTGATATGCAAATCTATTCAGATTTCAAGTCAATCGGATGAAAATTGAGGATTTATAAATTTGAGAAAAGTGGATGACCTGAGGACTATGTTGAACGTTTGGCCTATTTTGATCTCAAAAACAGTTGGTGCTTGAATTAAGTTCGCTGACATGAAAATACTAATATTTCAAGTCAATCGGATGAAAAATGAGATTTTAGAAACCTTGTCTATGTTGACCTTTTGGCCAATGTTGATGTCAAAAATAATTGGTGGTTGAATTCAGTGACCTGATATGCAAATCGTCCTCAAATTTTAAGTTAATCCGATGAAAATTGGAAATTTTTGAAATTCGGCCTATCTTGACCTTTTGGCCTATGTTGACCTCAAAAATAGTTGGTGATTGATTTAAGTAAGCCGATATGGAAATCCTATTGAGATTTCAAGTCAATCGGATGAAAATTGAGGATTTTAGAAATTGGAAAAAAAAGTGGTTGACCTTTTGGCCTATGTTGACCTTTTGGTCTATGCTGATCTCCAAAATAGTTTGTGGTTGAATTCAGTTAGCTGTTATGTAAATTATATTCAAATGTCAAGTCAATCGGATAAAAATTTAGGATTTTAGAAATTTGAAAAAAGTGGTTGACCTTTTGGCCTATGTTGACCTTTTGACCTTTTGACCTCAAATATATAGGATTTGTCGGACCACAAACTCTACCGTTTGGTGAAGTTTCGTGAAGATCAGTTTTAAAATTCTGACCTGTACGCAAGTATAAGTTAGCGGACAGACAAACACACACACAAACTAGAGTGATCAACATACTTGTCAAAAAAATATACATGTATTGCCAAGTAACAAACACACAAACAGGCGTGAAAACATAACCTCTGCACATCTTCGGTGGTGGAGGTATTGTCATCAAATTTTCAACCTTTATTATGAGAATATGGAGGACACGAATTAATCATTGGGTCAAAGAGAAAAGTCACAGGAAGTAGAAATAGCGCTTATTAGGCCATCGTGCGCTGCACAGCACGAGATTGCCGGCTTTTTAAAATCATGAGCATTTTTTGTTTTCATGTTGTCCGCTTGCATTTCGAGATGCTTTCTCGTTTATGATTTGAGTTGTTGTGATCAAATTTTCAACATTCTTTTTTACGAGAATATGGAGAACATCGATTCATAATTTTTCCTTTTCTCTTTTTTTTGTCAAGTTTCGTTCAAGTACAAGACACAATTTTATTTTTGGACGATTTTTCCGTTTTCCTTTTAATTATCTTCGCCAGATGGTATTGCATTTGTTTGGTCCGTGTATTTGTATGTCGGTCTGCATATAATGCGCTAATGTATGCCCGAAACAGCACCCGGTGGTAGCTGTATTACACATGATCTTTTTTCAACTGTGTACCTCGAAAGTATGTACAATTAGAATGTGAGCACGTCTAAAAAAGATTTACTATTGGGAACATGTGTTTTCGACAAAGTACTATGAGCACGTGTATACATCTATAAAATACGTACTATTGGAACGTGTGTATGTCTATAAGGTATAGTGCGTATTATTGGAATGTGAGTACGTCTATAAATTACGTATGATATGAACATGAATCTACATTATAAATTTGAAAACGTCTGTCTGCTGCATGGACATAAAGCTACATCGTCGATGCATCGTCTAGACACCACACAAACACAGGAACAGAAACACCACACAAAATACACCACACAAAACAAGTCCTAGTGAGGGTTTGCAATCTTTGCTCTTTCTAGTTTAATAAGTTTACATATCTGGTTTTTTTCTGAAGCCCAAATATACCAAGCGTACATTCGACATTTTAAACATGCCAAGACGTTACATGTGAGGTTTTAATTCATCTTCAACTCCCTCACTGTGTGTCCTTGATGTAACTAATGTGCTCATTCTTGGAAGGGTGGAGGGGGGAAAGCAAGAAGAAGAGATGAGGTCAAGTTGAGTTCACAGGAGGCAAGTAATCAAAGTTCTCTCTCTACATGATCTGCAGAAATAAACCAACGTGAATGGCACTCCCTCTCATTATGGTGTGACATGGGCAGATCAATATGTAATGGATGTTTGTGCAATCTCATAAAATATCGTGTTAGCAACTAACATCCACTCACCTTAGATGTCCTGACCCTGATATTTATAGGCAGAAAAATTGGGAAAGCTCTCGGAGGAGGAGCTGCATTATATGGAGGATATCTTATTAAATAAAGTCAGAGATAAGAGAACGAGGTCAAAGAACCAGGACTGATATGTCAATATATATATATGTATATATATATATATATATATATATATATATATATATATATATATATATATATATATATATATATGGAGCATTCATTATTCATTTCAACATTTCGATAAAACGGTACGTGAGCAGTGAATGTAATAAAGTATGTCATTTTGTAGGCTGGGCAAATCAAATTTGAACAAAGAAAAGCGGAATGGATAGAAAGAAAGAAGACTAAAATGAAGATTATGGGGAAGGAGAAGCAATGTTTATGAATCTCCAGAGATGTGACAATCCAGTGAAAGGACAGAGTGTGTGGCACGTAGATGTGCAAAGCAAAATGCCCAGAAAACGGCAGCTCGCCGTTTGTAAAAGCGGAGACAGCGAGCCCTGTGGGAGCACTTTAGTATGGCTGTAAATCCGAAAAGCGGAAAAGATGGCGTTGCCCGATTCAGAATGCGAGTGTACGTTTGCATTGCCATTATGTGATGGTGCAAACGGGTTTTGAAGAGAATATACTTAGTTTGAACCCTAACGCTGCCATCAGGACCTCTTCCGTCATCATTGGGAACTTTACAATTCACCTTTTGGTTTCTGCCACTGATCGGTTTTACATCATTTTGGCCCGGAAACGTTTGCTTTCACGGGAAATGTCTTTGTGTTTGAGTTCTCTCATTTAAATTTGATTTTTGCAAGAATTAAAAAGATTTCAATATAAACTTTATTTGCATGCGAATGGAGTTTGCCATCATTTAGAGGTTTTTTTTTTTTTTTTGTATACTGAATCGAGGCTCGTCAAAAAGCTGACATTTACTTCACAAACAAATCAACCAGACAAACAAAATATATAAAAAGAGGGAGCGGAAGACAAGAGAATGGGAAGCATGCAAACACTTGAGAGCACACAACATTTAAGAGCAGGGAGATGTGTGGGAGGGAGAGGGCTTGGGGGGAGGAGGCGTGGGAAGGGGGGGGGGGGGTGGGAGAAGTATAAAACACAAGGACACCAAGGACTTCCAGGACAGAAGTTGGTATTTCAAAAAGTGGAATTGGGGTGAAATTATCGGGGATAGAAAAGATCAAGGTTTTGGATGGGGGAAGATAAGAGATGGTGGTGAACAGCTGTTTTAAAGACCTGGAGGGAGGAGTGGGATTGAAGAGAGTGAGGGAGTTTGTTCCAGAGGCGGGAGAAAAGAGGAATGAAGGAGTGAAGGTGAGCAGAGAGTCTTGATTTTGGCAGTTTAACCATAAGAGGGTTGCAGGCAGATCTTGTGCGACCTGTAGGAATATTTGCGGGACAGAGCCCAGAGAGAGCTGGGGGGGGCAAGGCCAGAGAGGAGTCGGTAGAAGACGGAAAGACCACCAACCTGCCTGCGGTGAGTGAGTGAGAGGCCCTTGGAGTTAGCTTCATCGCGGGAGATTCCAATGATTCTGAATGCTTTGCTTTCAACAGCGTGAAGACGAGCTCGGTGTGAGGCAGGAGCACCAGCCCAGAGGGGAGAGCAGTATTCCATTGAGCTGTGGATGAAAGCCTTGTACGTGGTGAGGAGCTCAGCTGTGCCAAGGAAGGACTTCACACGACGGAGGATGCCCAGTCGGCGACTGGCTTTGGAGGCCAGATTTGAAATGTGGTTTTCCCAGGAAAGATCATGGCAGATAGTGAGACCCAAAAGTTTGAGTGACAGAACTTCTTGGAGAGGATTATTCAGAAAGTAGATGGGAGGGTTGTCCAGTCGGTCTTTTCGGAGAGACATCGTAAGAGTGTGAGATTTGTCAGGATTGAAAGACGTGTTCCACTTGTTTGCCCAGTGATCTTTAAACAGACAGACCGACCATTTTTTTTAGTTTGAACGGTCTAAATCTCATGGAGGAGCTTGGACTTGCAGTAACTACAGTAATAGCAAGTTTCAATACTGTCCTTTTCCATGAATTAAATGGACATTAGGGGCCAATGGATGAATGAACACAATGTATATATGTATATATTGATATAATCTCACTTTATAAGACAATTTGTGAAATATTACCGCACTAATTTGTATGTGTAGAAGTAGCTTGTGCATATAGCTGTAGCACACCTCAATCAATGATCACAAACAATATAAATATTTCCTGTTTCTATTTAATGTAAATACATTATATATATATATAAAGTTTACATACAGTGTGTATATATATATATATATATATATATATATATATATATATATATATATATATATATATTATTTACATACAGTGTATCAGTGTATATATATATATATATACAGTATATATATATATACATACGTATTGTCGCGTAACCGTGATTAACACCACAGTTACGGATGACCGATTTGCGAGACTTTAACTCCCGAGGCGAACACTCAATGGCGGACTCAAGTTCAACACCAACGCGCGGAATGGCGGGGCGCAGCGAAGGCTCCGCAACCTTATCTATTAAAATCAAACACCCAGGAAAACTGCGTTCAGATATTATGTACAAAAAGTAATATAAGGGTTTATTAGGAAAAGTAAAGCCAGTGAAAAAGACCCGCCGGTAAATCTAATAATTCTAATAAACCTAAATCGGGACGTCCCCACACGACTGACAGCAAACACAAACGAGGGAGATTAATCACGAAAATAACACGTCCCGTCGTTCAAAATATACGCGGAGATCGGGCTTATCTGTCTTTGTCGTCTTGTATTGTTGGTGTCCAGCACCGCTCCTTCCGGCCCGATCGCACACCACGAGGCCCCTCGCTCCAAGCACCACGCGTCCGACGCAGGCCAGCGGCTCCACTTGACCAGGGACAGGAAGGACTCCTTTCAACTCCACTCGACTCGACGACGCGGGAGTGCTGGCAGCCAAGTGCCAACGAACTGCTCAGTGCCAACTGGGTGTGCTCTCGTGTGTCTCCTGCGACTCCCTACAACCCGAACTGCACTCGAACTGCGACTGGAATGGCGTGTCCTCTCCAACTCTCCACCACCGCTCAACTCTCTGGTGCCTGCCTGCGTCTGCAGTGCCTGCCACGAACTCAACTCAACTCCACTGGCTTGCGACTCAACTCAACTCAACTCTGGACTCAACTCAACTCAACTGCCCGCGTCTGCTCAGAGAGACTCAACTTCTGCAATGGCGTCCGACCGTCGCCTATATTGGTGGCCGATGACGTCACATTGCGCACTCCTCAGCCAATCAAAGCCTCCCGCGACTCCTGACATCTCCCCCGTTACGCGACCCTGCGGTCCTGGCATAACACGTGCCGGCCAGGTTTTTAGGCCTTTGGAGGTGTACACGGTGGCGGCCAATTGTGGTGGTGTTTTTGACCTGGTTTCCTGTCAATTTAATACGAAGTCCTTGTCAGGGAAAGGGGATTATTTAATGTTGCGCTAAGGACCTAACTAATGTTTATGTGGTTTGCAGTGCCATAAAGGACAAAGGTTTGATTACTAGGTGATACTCACAGGGGCGTTACCTTTAATCCCTCACTATTTAACACTCGAATCTCCAGGTAGATCCACACTCATACATCTTACCCCGACAACCGCCTGAACATCAATAACTTATTACATGTAGAGTCCCTGTCACGACAGCCGAATACCTACCTATTCAGATCTACCTTGCTCTAGATGTTGCATTACCAAATTCATAACACAGCCCCCCCCCCTGGAACCGTAGCTCCTGCAAGGTTCACCGCAGGGCTACCATTCCAGCCTTAACACTTACTGTCACACACTTAATTAACCTATGAAATAAATCAGGAAGGGCTGTGGGAAGTGAGTCGGACTACCTACCTACACTTCATTAACATGCTGAACCCCTTAACCATCATGCAAGTATGTACATCTTCTTCGTTGTTCCTGTGGAGGGAGGAAACAACAACACACAACACTAACTTAACCACAAAACTTAACCATCTTTCCAAAACTCAAAACTCTAACCTTTGTACATACCCCGGTCTACAGACCGCGTCCCCCGGTGGATGCCACAAGACACAACCTTACCTGCGGGGCCATCCCCAATGCATCCCACTAAATTTCCACGGGCCCTGTCCAGATGTTACAGGTGAGTGACACGGCTCGGTGGATTTCGCCCACATTCATGCAACACCGACCCCTTAACCACTCATTCTCATTCCATAGGTCATCAAGGCATTGCAAAAATCAACGAAGCACTTATTCCCAATACACCCCCTGCAGGACCATGGCATTGATGTCATTCACGTGTGTGTGCACTCCTCAACTAGGCAGCGGGGAGGTACCGCACAAAAAGATGGTGGGGGCGCATCAGGCTGTGGTGCCCGCAGTCCCAAAAACAAGTCAACCGACTTACAAGTTCATTGCCCCCCCCCCCCCTTTACCTCTTGGCCCCGTGACAGCCCAACAGCCCCTTTCCGCCGTTACCTCGCCGGTGAGGGTCTCCACACACACCAGGCTCCTTTGCCTCCTGCTTTCGCGCAGCAACACAGGTCACCGGGGGACTTCCTCACCCCGCGGCGCCCAACCAGACCCTCCACCGACGAGCTCCAATTTCCAGTTACCACCGGCTGCCAGGGGTAATTGCCGCAGAGGGGGGCCCGCAGGCATCGCTCCTCAGAGCTTGCTCTGTACCTGCGGACACACACACCTTCCCCACCCACAAGACCCCAAAACACACTTCCTCCCCCGCTGCCATTCAATTCTCCACACAACTCAGCACAATTCAGTACAATTCATAGATGGTGTAAAAGGTGTTACAAGGCTTGCCATGGCCTGCTACATGTGAAATCCCCCCAGTTCACATTTAAACCATCACATCTTCCCAAAAGTACATTTCCAAAAGCACAATTATCATCCCTCATTATCTCCAATAATCATCACACACTCTCCAGGTTCCACTCTCACGACCACATCAAAACACATAACCACAATACAAAAACATACGCCACCCACAAGACACTGTGGCTCCCATTCCATCCCCTCACCGGCCAGGTCATCACTCTCACCCGCCTCCCAACTCCAATTTACATGTCCCCAAGTTCCAAAGCAAGTCCTGAAGCCTGGGACAGTACTCCTCAAAACACTCACCTCAAGTGCAGGTAGTTGCAGGTTGGTCAGGTTCAAGGGTGTCATCCACCACACAATTCCCAAAATTTCACATTGGGCCTACCAAATCCTTCCAGATTTCTCTTTTGTCCCCACTACACTGGCAGGTATGTGGATCCGCATCCAACGGTGATCATCACTACACAACTACCTGTGGCCACGACAGCTCTGCACCTCTACCGTGCAAGGGTCACCGGGACAAGGTGAGCAGTCAAAACGCCAACATGGCCCATGAGTGTCCATAAGGGTGCGACCCACCATCCATCCTTCGGCCCCCTTGCGAGGAACACAGCTGCAGCAGCCCCAGCTGGCCAATGTGGTGAGCACTTGCTGCCACAACACACACTACCGCACACACAACCTCGGCCCTGGGGGGCACGGTCGCAGTGCGTGGCATCCCTACAGCCACGTCCCCTGCACCTCCCCATCATCCCCCAGTCCGACTACAAAACTGCAGCCCCCCCCAGTGCTCACCCACACTTGACCACACCAAGGTCCAGTCAACAGCCATGCTCCACCAGGAGACCCACCCAGAAGACATGGTCCACACACCTCGGACACGCACAGCACCACGTTGACCCTCAGGCTACACAACTACATCCCCATCATCCCGCGTCCCAAATATCAGCACAGTTGCCCCCGCAACCAGTTGAAAGCTGTGTCTTGCTACCCTATTAATTTCATCACAGCCTCCAACACTTTGGTCTACACACCTGGATCAATAATGGCGTCACTGTACAGTGTCCACCATGGCATTTCAAAATCCACCCTTAAATTTCCATCTAACCCACAGATTACCCATGCCAACCATTTGTCACATTTCACTCACCTCACCAAAGAAGGATGCTTTGCCATACACATGCCAGCCGAGCATGGCCCATATGCTCGGCGCGTTACACATCTCCCGATTCACATCCCCATGGCTCTCTTCCCAACCCGAGAGTCCATAAATCACAACGGAGCATCTGTGGAAGGTCACTCACACCATCACGTTCCACAGATGCCCCAATGGTTGTCCGGCAGGCTATCTCCATCCCTGTCCATTCGGTTTGACCCGCGTCCATCGACCAACACGGCATGGCAGGTCATCACATGCCAGTTGTCCCAAAGTCCCTGGAGGAGAATGCCAGGCCGCATGCCCGGGTGGTCACCACATCAGTCCCAAGTTGGCCATCCACAGTGCCACCACCAAAGCGCGACCCACAACACCTCCCCCTAGTGGTCCTCAATAAATGCCAACCCAGGCTTGAGAAACCACCTCGGACCCCTCTGGAGGTCTTAACCCCCACCAGGGTCCGGTGACCCTGCCGGCCCGAGCCACCAGCTCGGACGGCGCCCCGACGGACAAGGGACGCCACACTCCACCAGACCCCCCGTGGGACCCAGGTCGTACCTCGACACCCAAGGCTGGACCCCACGTCCAAATCTCGCCATCACAGCCCCCCAGCTGGCCGGCATACCCAAATTTTGAAAGGGGCAACTTTTGCCCGAGGCCATCACCCATGACCTCTCCATGTCCAGATCCCGCAGCCCGGGGACCAATCCCAACCATGGCTGCTCCAAATCAATTTCCCATTGTAATTTTATTTTACAAATTTTCATTCCCACTGCCAAACCGCAGCTGCAGGGAACAACCTCTACCACCGGTTGTTCTGCCCCTCCCTGCAGTTGATCCAAATTCCCTACAGGGACCAAATCTCCAGAAGCTCTATCTCCCGATCCTCCAAGATCCAAATCCAGCCCGGAGCCAACACACTCCCCCAACTGGTTGTCCAATTTTGGAGCCTCTGTTTCCAAATAGCAGTGTACAGTGAGCGTCCCCTCGGTCATTCCAACCACCTCCTTGGACCAACTCACCTCTTCCCCCAGACTCCTTTGGGCCTGACCAACCTCCTGCTTGATGGTATTGTCCCAGATCTCCAGTCGCTCCTGCATAAAATCACTCACCCTTTCATTATCCATTAGTGGCCCCCACAGGCCTTTCTCAATTAACCCTTGCTCCTGCTCTTTTATGCGGGTTTCCAACCCCCTCACCTCCTCGGCCAATTTGCCCCCTTGTCGGTTGAGCAATCCCCATTCCTCACTCTGCTGTAGCATTCTGGCATCCACCCGGCCCCGATAGCCTTCCAGGTCCCCATTTGCTTTATCAATTCGAGCATTTGTGGCACCAATCTGACCCTCCAACTTTTCCCCCATTTGGACAGCCTGCGTCACGCCCTCCTCTATTTTTGACATTAATTCTTCCCGTTTCAATTCAATTTCCACCCCTATGGCTTCTCCTGTGCCCCCATTTGAGTTTCTACTTTACCCTCAAATTTCCCCAGTCTGTCCGTAATTTGGTTTTGCACTCTCCCTTCTATGCCATCAATTCGTTCCCCCAGCTGCTGTGCCATTTCCCCAATTTTTCCTTCCAATTGTTCATTCCTTTCCTTTATTTCATTCCCTTGTTCATTCATTTGTTCATTCATCACCTCCATTTTTCCCTCCAATCCATCGATTTTGCTGACCATCCCTTTGATTTGTTCTTTCAATCCCTCCTTTAATCCTTCAATTTTATCACTCTGGGCATTCAGTTCCCCTTTTAACCCATCAATTTTATTTCCCAACCCACTTTTCATTTGTCCCATTTGTTCCTCCAATCGATCACTCATTCCCTTCATTCCTTCCCTACATTCCTTCCCCTGGGACTCCATTTTTCGAAGCAATTGACCCAACATCTGTTCGGTTGTCGGGGCCGTTCCTACTACTCCCGACTCCCCGGTGGGGGAGGGGGATAAGTTGGTGCTCGGGACGAGGGAGGTTCCAAGGCTCACCTCTGCATCTAATTCCCCTATTTCCGGCTCACTCCCGACGCTGACGGAGGCCTCGCTGCGTACTTCCATCTCATCAATTTCCGACATCCGCTTTCCGGAAGATTGTTTCCCGCGCGCGTATTTATTTTAATAATTCCTGAAACAATTTAAATTTGACGAAGACGCGATATCGCGCTCCGTTTGCCCGATTGATTATTAAATTTCTCCGCCTCGACTATAAAAATTTTGCGTTCGAACGTCGGGCGCAATGTACGCCCGACCGTGTCGATGTCGCCCCGCGGACAAAAAAATTTGTCCGACCGTGTCGATGTCTCGCCGCGGACAAAAAAATTTGTCCGACGGGTTCAAATCCTACACTCCTGACACCACTTGTCGCGTAACCGTGATTAACACCACAGTTACGGATGACCGATTTGCGAGACTTTAACTCCCGAGGCGAACACTCAATGGCGGACTCAAGTTCAACACCAACGCGCGGAATGGCGGGGCGCAGCGAAGGCTCCGCAACCTTATCTATTAAAATCAAACACCCAGGAAAACTGCGTTCAGATATTATGTACAAAAAGTAATATAAGGGTTTATTAGGAAAAGTAAAGCCAGTGAAAAAGACCCGCCGGTAAATCTAATAATTCTAATAAACCTAAATCGGGACGTCCCCACACGACTGACAGCAAACACAAACGAGGGAGATTAATCACGAAAATAACACGTCCCGTCGTTCAAAATATACGCGGAGATCGGGCTTATCTGTCTTTGTCGTCTTGTATTGTTGGTGTCCAGCACCGCTCCTTCCGGCCCGATCGCACACCACGAGGCCCCTCGCTCCAAGCACCACGCGTCCGACGCAGGCCAGCGGCTCCACTTGACCAGGGACAGGAAGGACTCCTTTCAACTCCACTCGACTCGACGACGCGGGAGTGCCGGCAGCCAAGTGCCAACGAACTGCTCAGTGCCAACTGGGTGTGCTCTCGTGTGTCTCCTGCGACTCCCTACAACCCGAACTGCACTCGAACTGCGACTGGAATGGCGTGTCCTCTCCAACTCTCCACCACCGCTCAACTCTCTGGTGCCTGCCTGCGTCTGCAGTGCCTGCCACGAACTCAACTCAACTCCACTGGCTTGCGACTCAACTCAACTCAACTCTGGACTCAACTCAACTCAACTGCCCGCGTCTGCTCAGAGAGACTCAACTTCTGCAATGGCGTCCGACCGTCGCCTATATTGGTGGCCGATGACGTCACATTGCGCACTCCTCAGCCAATCAAAGCCTCCCGCGACTCCTGACATCTCCCCCGTTACGCGACCCTGCGGTCCTGGCATAACACGTGCCGGCCAGGTTTTTAGGCCTTTGGAGGTGTACACGGTGGCGGCCAATTGTGGTGGTGTTTTTGACCTGGTTTCCTGTCAATTTAATACGAAGTCCTTGTCAGGGAAAGGGGATTATTTAATGTTGCGCTAAGGACCTAACTAATGTTTATGTGGTTTGCAGTGCCATAAAGGACAAAGGTTTGATTACTAGGTGATACTCACAGGGGCGTTACCTTTAATCCCTCACTATTTAACACTCGAATCTCCAGGTAGATCCACACTCATACATCTTACCCCGACAACCGCCTGAACATCAATAACTTATTACATGTAGAGTCCCTGTCACGACAGCCGAATACCTACCTATTCAGATCTACCTTGCTCTAGATGTTGCATTACCAAATTCATAACAGTATATACAATTTGATGGTCGGTTCACAGCAAAAAGCAACTACTCAGATGGGACCATAAAGCAGGTCACATCGCCAGTGAGCAGGTATCTTCGCTGACAATGTTGCCTTTGGACCAATACCATGGTAACGTTCATGATTCTGAGCCAAGCATAAGTTGGGATGCATTCATTACCTCATTAGGAACCATCTTGCTAAGTAACCACACTGAGCAGAAAAAATGAAAGTTTTCTTTAATGAGTGCCCAATGTCAAATCAATTAGCATATAACTGCACATTACACTGAACAATATTCATCTTTATGGAGTTTGAAATGTATTTTGGTATAAAAACAAAGAGTGTAAAATATTTACACCTCAAGCTTTTTTAAGCAAATGAAGAGCAAATTATGCCACCTTTGCAGCCTCGTGCACAATTAATAATCACTGTTTGCAAAAGAAAAATAATTTTCAACTCTCTTGGCATCACTGACACCTTACTATTTGCTCTTTTTTCCATCAACACCTTTTGGGTTGGTTTTTTTTTTTTTGCTGAAAATACCTTAACAACTAGTATGTTGCCCTGTTCTCAACATCCGACTCATCCTGACAACTTGAAGTGAAATATAATTAAATTGGAAGGTTGGTAGGATAGCCTGGAGGTATGCACAGTGCACACACACCTCTGGGCTATATAGATTTTGTTCAAATCTCAGCCTAGCTCTAAACTGTCATCCTGGTGTCCCACAGGCAGGGTGAGTCACCTATGTGTGTGTTGTCCCTCGGATGGACGATAAACGGAGTGTCCCAAATACAGGCATTAGTTGGTGGCTGTTAAAGATCCCACGGCGTCATTTTCAAAAAGGAAGCGAGCTATCGCCGGCACCCTGGCCAAGTTCCAAATTATTTTCTATAACATACAGGGGGCACTGATTCAGTGGCACAGCCACTCCTCCAGCAAGGATGCACACCCATTGCAAAACGTTACATTTGGCGTGAAAACCAACACAGCACATCACCCAAAGAACACCATCCCTACTGTGAAGCATGGTGGTGGCAGCATCATGTTTTGGGGATGTTTATCATTCACAGGGACTGGGGCACTTGACAGGATAGAAGGGAAAATGGATGGAGCAAAATACAGAAAAATCCTGAGGAAAACCTTCTGCCCTCTGCAAGAAAGCTGAAATTGGGACGGAAGTTAATCTTTCAGCATGACAACGACCTGATGCACACAGACTAACCTACACTGGAGTGGCTAAGGAACAAAAAAGATAAATGGCCTTGAATGGCCCAGGCAGAGCCACGACCTAAATCCAATCGCAAATCTGTAGCATGACTTGAAGATTGCTTTCCATCATCGCTCCCCATGCAACTTGTCTGGGATTGAACAGTTTTGTACAGAAGAAAGGGCACATATTGCTCAATCAAGGTGTGAAGTTAGTAGAGACCTATCCCAACAGACTCACGATTGTAATTGCTGTCAAAGGTGTATTAAACCCGGAGGGCAGGAGTGCCGCTAGTTGTATTAAGCCCGGAGGACTGAAGTGCCCACGGGTTGTATTAAACCTGGAGGGCAGGAGTGCCTGCTAGTTTTATTAAATCCAGAGGGCGGGAATGCCCGCTAGTTGTATTAAACCCGGGGGGCGAGAGTGCCCACTGGTTGTATTAAACCCGGAGGGCGGGAGTGCCCGTTAGTTGTATTAAACCCAGAGGGCGGGAATGCCCGCTAGTTGTAAATCCAGAGGGTGGGTGTGCCTGATAGTTGTAATAAATCTGAGGGTGGGAATGCCCACTACTTGTATTAAACCGGAGGGTGTGAGTGCACACAGACAACCACAGGAAATGATTGGGCGTCGATTACAGTCGAACGATAAACCGATTCACGCTATTAGACGCATATCCCCTGCCAAAGATGGACAATCTAGTAAGAGAGGTGGCTAAGTACTGCGTCTTCAGTACCTTGGACCTAAAATCCATGTATGATCAAATACCTATAAGGGAGTCAGATAGGCCATAAACAGGATTTCAGTCTGGACAACAATTGTATCAGTTTCGTCGCATACCATTTGGGGTAACGAACGGAGTGACTTGCTTTCAACACGCGATCGATGACATCTTGGCTAAGGAGCTATTACAAGACATTTTTACCTTCGCAAAAGCGGAAGGTTATGTTTTGATCGCTGTGTATTTATTTGTATGTCTGTGTGTGTGTGTGTGTGTATATGTTATTCGCATAACTCAAAAAGTATTCAACCGAATTGCATGAAATTTGGTGGGATGATTGGTTATTATACGGGACACATTTGATTAGATTTTGGGAGCAATCGGGTCAAAGGTCAAGGTCAAGGTCACGAAAAGGTCCAAATCGTATTTTTACCATAGCGCGGTCAATTTTTATCCAATTGGCATGCAACTAATGCCAAAATGTTCAGAATTCAATGCCCGATCTTGTTTGTCATAACTCGGTCAATTCTTATCCGATTTGCATGAAATCAGCACCAAACTGTTCACTGTTCTGTTCCCTACACTCCCATGCCAAGTACAGAACAGTAGCTGCGGCGAAGGTATGCGCTCTACCGAGTGCCCGTTCTAGTTGTGTATGTGGACAACGTGACAATTTGCGAACATACCCTGGAGGGACACGACACTAACTTGAAACAATTCCTGGACGTGGCGCGATGGTACAATCTGACCTTCAATGAGGATAAGTGTCGCTATGCTACCACAACAATATACCTCCTGGGGTACACGGTGACTGGGGGCAAGATAAAGCCTGACGCCGAACGCCTCCAGCCCTTGCTGGAAATGGCGGCTCCGTGTGATCGGGCATCCTTGAGGCGTGCCTTAGGGCTTTTCGCACATTATAGCCGGTGAGTACAAAATTACTCGGAGAAGATAAGGCCTTTGGTGGACTGCAAGGCCTTTCCTCTCACGCAAGCTGCCAAGGATGCTTTTCAACATCTGAAGGAAAATATTGCGGGGGCATGCGTGACTTCAATCGACGACTCGATACCATTCCTTGTCGAGACAGATGCCTCCGACTATGCAATCGCAGCAACTCTCGCGCAAGGGGGCATGCCAGTCGCTTTCTTTTCACGCACCCTGACCTCGAGTGAATACAGACACTCTGCGATCGAGAAAGAGGCTTACGCGGTCGTCGAATCAGTCAGACGGTGGCACCATTTGCTTCTGGGCAGGTCTCATGACTGATCAGCAGTCAGTCACATTCATGTACGGCCATAAGCACCCCCAGCACATAAAGAATGAGAAAATTTCACGATGGGGGGTGGAGCTGGCTGACTATTGCTATGACGTAGTCTATCGGCCCGGACGTGAAAATGTAGCCGCTGACGCCTAATCCAGACCAGTTTGCGCAGGCATGACCTCTGAGGTACACGTCATCTGAGGTGTCATCCAAGGGTGACACGACTTGTCCATTTTGTGCGCTGCCGTAATTTACCCTTCTCGGTTGATGACATCAGACGGCTATGTCGGACATGCCCTGTATGTGCGGAGCTTAAGCCGAGATTCTACAGGCCGCCACAGGGAACCCTTATTCAGGTGGACCGAACCTGGGAGAGACTAGGCATTGACTTCAAAGGACCCTTGCCGTCGTCGGGCTCACTACGTTATATTTTGATGGTCGCCGACGAGTACTCTCGCTTTCCATTCGTGTTTCCGTGTTCGGACATGTCCTCAGCCACGGTAATTCGGTGCCTTCGTCAGCTGTTTCTCCTGTTCGGGTATCCGGCTTTTGTTCACTCGGATTGTGGTGCCGCTTTTATGTCTCAGGAGGTGAAGACCTTCCTCATGGAACGAGGGATTGCAGCCAGTCGAACGACTCCCTATAATCCACAGGGTAACGGACAGGTGGAGAAATTTAATGGAGTGATCTGGAAGGCCGTGGAGATGAGATTGCGTATGCGGTCATTGGGACTGCACCAATGGCCTCAGGTTTTGCCCGAAGATTTGCATGTGATTCGTACTTTGCTTTTCACCGCCACTAATCAGTCACCACACAAACGCATTTTTCGCTTCCAGCGTCGCAGTGCAAGCGGTCGATCACTGCTGGGGTGGTTGGCTCAGCCTGGACCCGCGTTTCTGAAGCGTTCTATTCGACAAAGCAAGTATGAGCCAGCCGTTGATCCTGTTCACATAGTTGAGGCGAATCCTGTGTACGCGACCGTACGGATGCCGGACGGATGTTTAATGACCGTGTCAGTCCATCATTTAGTTCCGTGTGGAGAGAGCTCGGGGGATGAGGGGCCGGGTAATGATATGGGCACTGCAGGCCCGTCTGCCGAAAGCTGGGGCCCGTCTGAGCCGCTTGTATCCCCTGCGCAGGCACGTTCGCCTCCGGTCATGGACCGAGCCACAACGGGTCCAGCACTACCTGATGGAGACGTGACTCCTGGGCCATTGGGGAACTCAGATGAGGGGGCTTTGGATTCGCCTCGCTCGACGGCCTACGAGTGTGGGCCTATTAGCTACCGGACTCGTGCTGGGCGAGAGTGTCGCAAACCACAATGCTTGGGGGATGAAACTTAACTGGTGGATGAAATGATGTGAAACTATGGATTAAATCTTCGTGCAGTACTCGCTCCTCCCACGCGCTGATTAAAGATGTAGTTTGTTCTTTATCCACCGCTGCTTATAAAAGCACCGGTTGAAGGGGGACAGGTTACTTTGCAATTGTCCTGGCTACAAGTTGGTGAGAATGACTAATAGGATGCCTTATATTTGACATTGCCTTAAAGTGACTGAGAATGCTTGCTTATTAGTGTCTTGTTCTTTCATATAGATGTTGCTGCATTCAAGTGAATTAAAGCTCACTATCCGAGTTTGTTGTGGACATCAGTTGATTTTCACTTCAGCGGGAGTGCACGCTAGTTGTATTAAACCCGGAGGGCGGGAGTGCCCAGTAGTTGTATTAAACCCAGAGGGCGGGAATGCCCACTAGTTGTATTACATACGGAGGGCGGGAGTGCCCGCTAGTTGTATTAAACCCAGAGGGCGGGAATGCCCACTAGTTGTATTACATCTGGAGGGCGGGAGTGCCCGCTAGTTGTATTAAACCCAGAGGGTGGGAATGCCGGCTAGTTGTATTACATCCGGAGGGCGGGAGTGCCCACTAGTTGTATTAAACCCAGAGGGCGGGAATGCCCACTAGTTGTATTACATCCGGAGGGCGGGAGTGCACGCTAGCTGTATTAAACCCGGAGGGCGAGAGTGCCCACTAGTTGTATTAAACCCAGTGGGTGGGAGTGCCCACTAGTTTTATTAAACCACAAGGGCTATGTCCGCTAGTTCTATAAAATCCGGAGGGCGGGAGTGCCCGCTAGTTGTATTAAATCTGCAGGGCGGGCGTGCCCGCTCGTTGAATTAAATCCAGGGGGTGGGAGTGCCCACTAGTTTTATTAAACCCTGAGGGCTATGCCCTCTAGTTCTATTAAATCCGGAGGGCGGAAGTGCCCTTGGGTTGTATTAAACCTGGAGGGCAGGAGTGCCTGCTAGTTTTATTAAATCCAGAGGGCAGGAGTTCCCACTGGTTGTATTAAACCTGGAGGGCAGGAGTGCCTACTAGTTTTATTTAATCCGGAGAGCGGGAGTGCCCGCAAGTTGTATTATACCCATGGGGCAGGAGTACCCACTAGCTGTATTACCCAGAGAGCGGCAGTGCCCACTAGTTGTATTAAACCCAGAGGGCGGGAATGCCTGCTAGTTGTATTAAATCCGGAGGGCGGGAATGCCCGCAAGTTGCATTAAATCCGGAGGGCGGGAATGCCCGCTAGTTGTATTAAATCCGGAGGGTGGGAATGCCTGCTGGTTGTATTTAATCTGGAGGGCAGGAATGCCCGCTAGTTGGATTAAGTAGCTGTTCCATCTGAATAATCAGTTTTACCGCTACAATGGTTCATTTTGAAAAGAATAGATTGTTGTGTTAGTAACTAGGCTAAAGTCTTAATTGCTACCTTGATGTTTGTTTGCATGTGGGTGGGGTGTGGAGGAATATTTTATGTGCAGCACTGCCACACCTTCAGAAATGATACTGGCTCATAGTCAGGTGCTTCTTTCATATTCCATATGCAGTATGTAACTGTGGGGTTGCATCATTGCTGGAAGTATCGCTGTGCATTTGATGCAGTGCCCCCTTTGGATTAGAGCAGGAATTAGAAATTTGTTCAGCTGGGCACTGGCAATAGCTCACCTACTCATCGCGAAGGACACTGTGGGACACTAATGCCAGCAGACGTGATACCCAATTTAACGTCTATCCGAATACGAAGGATCACCCTGCCCGCGAAACACGGGGATGCCAGACTGGTGGAGATTTGAACCCAGGCTAGACAGCTTTGAGGCAAGTATACGTACCTGTAGTCTGGGATGTCATGCCAGTAGATTGCGGTGCTGCATATGCATCAACGACATCTTAAAATTAACCCTTCGAGAATACATCAACAAACTTAAATCTTAAAAAACCTTTTCCAAATTATTATACTTCAACACAAAACTACATCTCTTTTCATATACAAAGAATTAATACATTTCCCATCATTTCATTAACTCCCCCTCCCCTTCCAAATACTTCCTTCTCAAAATAAAATGTCGAAGAACTTCCTGCGTCACTGAAACTCTTGGCCAACGATTTTGAAATGGGACCAGAATGCATTGTGCAACATTTAATTACACCTGGTTATCTCACACGTGCTGCAGGTGGAAATTGAAATCCTGTCACCATGACAACGGCGACTACTTCATGCTACTTCCAGAAAATAATAATATTATTTGTGTACATATTGTCCAAACGTGATCATTCATATACAACTGCAAGCTGACTTTGTTTTCTCCAACATCTGTTATTTTGTGCTGGCCGACACATCACACGAAAACCATCACACTGGTCATTGAACCTACTCTCTGCAGATGAGGCCCAGTGGCCAATGAGGAAAGCGTTTGGCATTCAAGAGAAGTTGTTCCAATTTTTAGTAGTCATCAGGAGTGTGATCAAATACAAACAATACACTGTAAACGTGGGATGCCAAAATAACAAAAACTTTGATGAAACTGACAAAAAACATGGCAGAAATAAAAGAAGAAATGTAATGTAAATAAAATGGTCTTGGCAGGAAAATGCCAACCTGTCAATGCCTGTTACTCAAGCTTTTGGGTCTCACTATCTGCCAAGATCTTTCCTGGGAAAACCACATTTCAAAGCTGGTCTCCAAAGCCAGTCGCCGAATGGGCATCCTCCGTCGTGCGAAGTCCTTCCTTGGCACACCTAAGCTCCTCACCCCATACGAGGCTTTCATCCGCAGCTCAATGGAATACTGTTCCCCCCTCTGGCCGGTGCTCCTGCCTCACACCTAGCTCGTCTTCACGCTGTTGAAATCAAAGCTTTCAGAATCATTGGAATCTCCCGCGATGAAGCTAACTCCGAGGGCCTTTCACTCACTCACCGCAGGCAGGTTGGTGGTCTTTCCGTCTTCTACCGACTCCTCTCCGGCCTTGCCCTCGCCCACCTCTGGAACAAACTCCCTCACTCTCTTCAATCCCACTCCTCCCTCCAGGTCTTTAAAACAGCTGTTCACCACCATCTCTTATCTTCCCCCATCCAAAACTTTGATCTTTTCTACCCCCGTTAATTCACCCCAGAGCCACTTTCTTGAAATACCAACTTTTTTCCTGGAAGTCCTAGCAGTGTCCATGTGTTTTATACCTCTCCCACCCACCCCCCTTCCCATGCCTCCTCCCCCCAAGCCCTCTCCCTCCCACAGATCTCCCGATGTCCCTGTTCTCCATGTTGTCTCCCACTCCCTTTACCATATGTTTTATGTGTCAGTTTGTCTTTTTGTGATCAATGTTAGTTAGCTCTTACACGAGCCTCGATCTTGGATACAGAAAAAAAAAGCATTGTACTTGTCGAACGATGACGTCATCATGAAAGCACCGATGACATCATCATCAACATATCTCATTCCCTGTGGGGAGCACTTGACAATGAGCCATGTTTCAATTTTTTTCATTGAACGGTTTTCCGAGATACAGAAGTGCAACGTTTTTCGAAGATGGCGTCTGTACCACGTGATCTATGACATCATAATTATGAATATAAAATCCCACAGGCAGGGGCACTCCGATGGTGAAAACTACGTGTTATCGGACCAACCGTTGTCGAGAAAATGAATTTTAAAAATGCAGACACGCATGTATGCACGTACACATGTACGACACACGTGCACCACACGTACGCACGCAGAATATCATTTAACCCTGCTTTTCGCTTCGCGAGCGCAGGGTAATTAGTGCAGGCCTGGTGTTGGTTTAACGGTTAAGGTGGCTGGCTTTAGATCTTAGAGATCTTAGGGTCCTGAGTTCAAGGCCCTGCCAATTCCATTGAATTAACACCAGGTGGGTTGACGCAGCCTGTCATTCTTCCGAGGTTGGCAAAATGAATACCAGCCTACTGGTACCAGGGGTGGCACAGCGGTGCCCTCAGCAATGATGCAGCCAAAGGCTGCATACAAACAACCACCACCACCACCACCAATAAGTGGCCCTCATTAGCAAGACAAAAGCTAAGCTTTAAAAGGTTTTGGGTTAAAGCTGAATACCGTACTTAACACCACATATTAAAAAGAGGTTACCAGTAAAAGGTATTCGTACATGGTATATTAATCGGATTATAATTGTGGTTAACCGCCATCCTTTGTGTTGAAATTCCTTCAATTTTTTTTTGCAAATGCATGAAATCTACGACATGTAGATGGAGGTGTGCCAACACCAACAGTTGGTGGAAGCAAAGAGAAGCTGATGTTTTTGGCGATAATCCTTCATGGAGAAAAACAGAGTTAACACCTGAAACGTCAGATTATCCTTGCTTACCACAGCTGAAAGCACACCTCGATCAACGATCTGTTAGTTTCGTGCATTGTTCTATCTGTCCGCTGACACATTATATATTTTTAACAAATGCTTCATTTGCAGAATGTAACACGTCTTCAGTTATGTCAGATTGGAATGTCAAAGCAGTGGGAAGATAACCAGATGGGAGAAAGTTTGCATCAAACGAAGTTCTACAATTTTGCATCAAAGTTCATCAAATAGTTCATCAACATCATATAAGTTTGCATCAAAGTTCTACAATTCTCAAAGAGATCTCTCTCTCTCTCTCTCTAAAAGAAAAAATATCAACCCACTCCCTCCCTTACCTACCCCCCAGCCTTGTGCTGCATACTGACGAAGAAGAAGAAGATTGCACAAGGTGCGTAGTCGTGCATGATCAAACAAAATTCCCCGTGAATCTATCTATAATTCCAGTAATCTCTGTACGTTTGTACGTTTGTACGTTTGTTTGTCTGTGACCGCTGTTTCTCGACAACCACGGGTCCGATATACTTTTAACTTGCCAGGTATATTGCTGGGGACCCGAGGATGTGCCTTTTCAAGGTTTCATATTAATCGGACAATTACTTACCGAGCTATGTCCAAAAAACGATTCAACC